>NC_090265.1:1762282714-1762600631 GCF_040414725.1 Anabrus simplex | reverse complement strand
ACTTCCTTCAAAAACCAACTGAACAAGTCCTGGGTGTCTTACGATGTGTCCTATCATTCTATCTCTTCTTGAGGTCAAATGAAGCCAAATCGACCTTCTCTCTCCAATTTGATTCACTATATCTTCATTCGTGATTCGATCTATCCATCTCACCTTCAGCATTCTTCTGTAAGACCAGATTTCAAGAGCTTCTATTCTCTTTCCTTCTGACCTAGTTATCGTCCACTTCGATACAATGCCACCAAATACATCTTTATAATTCCTATATCAACTTTCGAAGTAAGCAAATTTATTTTCTTAAGAATGGCCTTCCATGCCTATGCTAGTGTGCATTTTATGTCCTCCTTACTTCTTCCATCGTTAGTTATTTTACTACGAAGTAACAATATTCATCTAATTCCTTTCAGGCTTCATTTCCTAATCTAATATTTCCTGCATCACCTGACTTCGTACGACTCCAACCTATTACTTTTGTTTGGGCTTATTTATTTTCATCTTGTACTCCTAACCCAAGACTTTGTCCATACGATTCAGCAATTTCTCCATATCTTCTGCAGTCTCAGATAATAAACACTATCATCAGAAAATCTCACGGTTTTGATTTCCTTTACTGCCTGTTCTATACAAACATTGAAAAGGAGAGGGGACAAACTGCAGCCTTGCCTCACTCCTTTCTGGATTGCTGCTTCTTTTCCAAATCCCACGATTCCTTTCACGGAAAAATGATTTTAATAATAATAATAATGATATTTGCTTTATGTCCCACTAACTACTTTTACGGTTTTCGGAGACACCGAGGTGCCGGAATTTTGTCCCGCAGGAGTTCTTTTACGTGCCAGTAAATCTACCGACACGACGCTGACGTATTTGGGCACCTTCAAATACCACCGGACTGAGCCAGGATCGAACCTGCCAAGTCGGGGTCAGAAGGCCAGCGCCTCAACCGTCTGAGCCACTCAGCCCGGCCAAAATGATTTTACAGATTGTAGATAATTCTTCGTTCTGGGTACCTCGTCCCGATCACCTTCAGAATCTCAGAATCTACAGAATCTCTCTACATTAACCAACATGAAAAAATATATTGCTCCAACACACACACAAAATAAATGCACATATTACACAACTATTAACAAGGAGTGGAGATCGTGGTTTCATAACTAGGTCGAACATTCTTGGTTGCAGTACGTCTGAGTGAGAACCGCGAGATAAACTATACATGCGACAGAGAGAGAGAGAGAGAGAGAGAGAGAGAGAGATTTAAATAGAATTGCACATGGCGGGAGTGTCCGACGATAAGTTCGGCTTGTCATTTGCAGGTCTTTTGAAATGACTCCCGTAGGCGATATGCGCGTTGTGATGAGGATGAAATGACGAAGAAGACGACAGGTACGGGAATCGAACCCGGGACCCATGTGATCAAAGGCTAACACACGTAAAATATTCAGTCATAGAGCCGGACGCGAGGGACGAGGGAGAGAGAGTTATTAAAAGCAAGTAGGAACACAGCTCATAAAATAACAGTTTGGAATGTCGATAAACTTAACATTTTTTATTCATTTTATATTTTTCGGATAATATTTCGCTTTCATATTTTATTTTAGTTGGAATTCTCTGCATTTCCTATAAAACGACGGCGTGCTTGTTTTGTTAAGTTAATAAAATTACTAACTGAATAGTTTTTACATTTTTATTATAAAATACATTTAACATATTTACATTTTTGTATTGTACAATTTCCCGCTGAAAAAATAATTTTATTTATATGAATGTACAGAATTTTTGCCTATAAATTGATTCTTGCTTTTAATCTAATATTTTCTCGTGTTTGTCAGAGCTTATCAGTCATAGAGCCATATGCAGTTCAGTCGTCATCTGGGATATTGGCATGAGAAAGGTAGTAAGCCATAAAAAGTTTTAATATTATAATGGAGTATGACCTCCGGAGAGGCCTGGTGCGGGTCTTTAACTCGTAGACGGCCTATTGGGCGACCTGCATGTCTGTTAAGATGAGGGCCCTAAGTAGGATGATGTCTAATGCTGAATACGCCACACACACCCAGCTCCACAACCATTGGAATTAACCAATTAAGTTTAAAATCTATGACAGGTACACTCTGGACCAAAGGCCAGCAAGTCAACTATTTAGCCATGGAGCCGAACCATAAAAAGGAGAAGAAAAAATAGTCTGGCCAGCATTGTGAAGCGCATGGTATTGAACAAGTATCATCTAAAATCAAGGAGTTATCCATTTATCTGTTTAACACACAAAGTTATGCTAATTATATTTCACGCACAAATTATGTGATAACACAGTTTGCCAGTTGACGTATATGATTCAAGCACAAATTGCACGGTAAAACGCGTTATATTTTTCATCGAAGAAATCCAGCATGGCCAATAAGTCCTTTTCTTTCGGTTCACTGATCGTTAGTCTCCTTCCAAGTGATTATAGGTACCACATAATAGAACCGCCCTTTTTCGAGGATGCTGTGTTCCTTTCACGGTTCTAACTCTGTGAATGTTTGCCTTATCTTGATTGATGGATGTTCTTCTTCTTCTTTTTCTACTTTATCTGTTTACCCTCCAGGGTCGGTTTTTCCCTAGGACTCAGCGAGGGACCCCAACTCTACCGCCTCAAGGGCAGTATCTTGGAGCTTCAGACACTGGGTCGGGATACAACTGGGGAGGATGACCAGTACCTCGCCCAGGCGGCCTCACCTGCTATGGGATGGGAATATTGGAAGGGATGGACGAGGAAGAGGGAAGGAAGCGGCCGTGGCCTAAAGTTAGGTATCATCCCGGCATTTGCCCGGAGGAGAAGTGGGAAACCACGGAAAACCACTTCCAGGATGGCTGAAGTGGGAATCGAACCCGCCTCTACTGAGTTGACCTCCCGAGGCTGAGTGGACCCCGTTCCAGACCTCGTACCACTTTTTTGGAATTTCGTGGTAGACCCGGGAATCGAACCCGGGCCTCCGGGGGTGGCAGCAAATCACCCTAACCACTACACCACAGAGGCGGATATCTACTACTTTTTCCATTAAAAATTAAATTTCGATTCTTTTTAACATAGAACCTTTCCCATGTCAACGCCTCAATTATGAACAATTCAATGATATACGACGTAACACATGTATCATGGTATCCCTTGCCTGCCGTAAGAGGTGACTAAACGGGATACAGGTGCTCTCGACTTGCGAGCATGAATTGGTGACCACAGGGCCGCTAGCTGAGTCTGGGATTGCTTTCACTTACTAGCACTAGTCTCCTCACTTTCATCTTTCCTATTGGACCTCCCTTGATGAATTCTTGTCCTTTTCTGACATAAGGGTATAATGATTGCGAGACCTGCCCAGGGCGTCCTTCATTTTCGCGCCCTTCGTGGCCCTACTCTTCCTCTTGCCGATTCCTTCATTTCACGCAGTAACGGATCTCTTCCTCTTTTCCCATCTTACTATTGTTAATGACGATGATGATGTCTGTTGCTTTCAGGAGCCTAACAGCTGAATCATCTGCCCCTAATGGTACGAGGCGCAACGAAATGAAACGGTAATTAGGAAACCTCAAAATGTATTCACTGACTAGAACTTAAACAGCCTCTTGATGAAAAATGGCCATGAATCCAAAGTAATCAGTGGATCCAATTCACATTCCTTATTTTCTAGGATGTTGCTTGCAATTCTCTCCTTTTTTATTTTTTTTTGAATTAGCTTGCTTTACGTCGCACCGACACAGGTAGGTCTTATGGCGACGATGTGAGAGGAATGGGCTAGGAGTGGGAAGGAAGCGGCCGCGGACTTAATTAAGGAACAACCCTTGCATTTGTCGGGTCTTAAAATGAGAAACCACAGAAATCCATCTTCAGAGCTGCCGACAGTGGGATTCGAATCCACTATCTCCCGAGTGCAAGCTCACGGGTGAGCACCCCTAACCACACACGACCTACTCGCTCGGTATATTCTTCATCTTATTCTCCTTCTTATTGTTACATACTTATTTCCGCGGAGTAGAGGGCAAAGAAGCGTGAGGCATTGGCGGGAAGCAGGTAGAGACGGGGCGGCCGGCCAGTTCATGTGTCACGATTTCACTCTCTCTCTCGCACGCACATTACTGCCTCCCCCACTCTACCTGCTTCCCGCCGCTCAATCCTTACTGCGCGGTGCTTAAATGAGCACAATTTGATACCCTGAAACAGGTGCTGAATATACGACGGAACTTCTAATTTTGATATAGCTGAATAAATCACTTCTACTGAAGACATTGCACCAAATCTCAATGAGATCGGAGACTTGCAGTTGGAAGGATTTCCTTGTGATTGGGGAAAGTGACGGGAAACAACTTCACCCTTCATTCCCTAGTACGCCTAGGTTTCCTTTGATAGATGGTAGATATGTTGGGGATGGTCTGTGGATCCAACATGGATCACTGACAGCAGAAACGTACATATGAAAATAGTTAAATCCAAGCCATATGAAGAATGAACTATGGTAGTCAGTGAAGTGAGGTTCGATCACCGGCTGCAACGGGGATTTTGCCACGTTTAGTGGTGGGGACTGGGAGCTTATCATCGGCTTAATACATATCTTCATTAGAGTTACATATAATGTATCACACCAGCCCACCTGGTTGCAGTGACTGTTAAGGCGTTGAAGTTTAAAAGGTCTGACTCCGAGGTTAGCTGGTTCGAGTCCCGTTCATCGAAAAAATGTCACCATCTGAACGTTGGCCGGCCGGGTAAAGGAGGTGGTGGTATACAATTTCTAATCACTAGATTGCGTGCCAAAAGCCTGAATTAAATGTCAAATCTCTCTGCAGTGCTCGTATTGAGTGAGGGCATATGACGCTGTTGATGGTGATTCGTCCGTCGGATGGGGATGTTAAGCCTTGAGCAGACCCCTTGGTGCTATTCGACAGGAGTAGGCTACGTGCCGGCTACGGGTTTCACCCTCTCCCTTCCTGCTATGATATATTACGCCATTCATTTCATTTCATTAACACCTCTGATGAGGTTGACGTCAGGAGGGGTATCCGTCATAAAAACCTGCCATGACAGATTCGTCTCACCTTATACCCGACCCCGTAGGGAAAAGGGACAAATGTTGGACAAACAAACAGGCAAACAACATAATGTACCACACCACGAAATATTACAAAAACCCGCAACACTGAATACATCCCTCAACTTAGGATTGGCGGTAGGAAAAGCATCCGACCGTAAAACTGCGCCTAATCTAGATTAGTGCCGACCCCATAGTAAGGCCGGGAAAGGAATAAGAAGAACTGAAATGAAATGGGGTATGGCTTTTAGTGCCGGGTGTGTGTGAGGACAAATTCGGCTCGCCAGATACAAGTCTTTCAATTTGACTCCCGTAGGCGACCTGCGCTTTGTGATGGGGATGAAATGATGATAAAGACGACACATACACGCAGCCTCCGTACCAGCGGAATTAGTCAATTATGGTTAAAATTCCCGGCATTGCCGAGAATGGAACCCGGGACCCCTGTGACCGAAGGCCAGCACGCTAACCATTTAGCCATGCAGCCGGAGAAAGAAGAAGTAACGTACCATTAATCATACTGGCTTAGCAGAGAATCCAGCGCGGTTCTGTCACACGACAAACTACAATATTGACTTTCTGACCAGACCTTGGTGGTATTTAATTTCTATATCGTATATTTTACAACTGTTGACGTTGAATTCAAATGGAAAACGAAGAAAAAACGTACCTAATTTACTTTTGTTTTAAATTCCATCAATTGCTAGCGTATGGCCACAAGGACGCTTTATAATTAAGACGCACAAGGCGACCGCAAACAAAGAGAGAACAATTTTCGCTGGAGCCTGTAATTGATATTTAATTTGCAGGAAAGGCGAAAGAGTTTGCCTGCCGTTGGAACCGATATTAGTTTTTAAATAAGCTCTTGTTTGAAACGGTGGACGTAGATATTGGTGTTTTGTTCATAACCAGAAAATGCTCCGCATTTTTTACTTACAAATTGCAACATTTGATGAATAATGTAAGCCATTGTATTAAAAATGCACTCGGTAAATATCGCTTATTTAATTCCAGCTCCAACAGTGCAGAGAAGTTTCGGCTAACGGTGGCTTTACTGTAACATTGCAGCTCGGCCCTCGGGAGGCGCTGGGATCGTCTCAACATCGTCTGTCCAGAGAATTGTTTCCCATTGTCCTTACTAAGGTGAATGCTGAGACATTTATAGCAACGGCCACTTCCGCCTCACATTCTCCGCACCTCAAGGCACTACGATAAATCTCCTGGCCTGAGGGAGCGCGTCTCCATCTAGGAGATGGACAGAAGGCAATGGTATGATGATAAACGTCATTTAAAGTCAGGTTTTGATTTCCACAAATGGGAAAAGTCGTCTCAGTTTTAATTACTGTGATGATGAGTTATAAGTTCGTTATGGGGAGCACTGTAAGTGCCTACAGTAGATCTTCCTTGGAGTAATCACATAAATGGGATTGTAAATAAAGGGTACAGATCTCTGCACATGGTTTTGAGGGTATTTAGGAGTTAGTAAGGATGTAAACGAGAGGGAATGTAAGTCTCTGGTAAGACCCCAACTAGAGTATGGTTGCGAGGATTACTTGATCGAAGAACTGAAAAAAGACAAACAAACAAACAAACAAACAAAGAAAAGCACCTCGATTTGTTCTGGGTGATTTCCGACAAAAGAGTAACGTTAGAAAAATGTTGCAAAATTTTGTGCTGGGAAGACTTGGGAGAAAGGAGACGAGCTGCTTGACTAAGTGGTATGTTTTGCATACCCTTTTGACCAAGCTCCTAAGTAAACGAACAATGCCCAAGCAACATGTCAACTTGTTAATTCAAGACTAGTTCGGGGAAACAACCAACAAGATGTACCCAGCCGTTCACAATCAATTATCATTGCAGCAAGCACCAAATTACTACGACACATAGAACATTTCTCACTATTTCGACGCGTAGATTAATACTTTTAAGCCTCAGATACTATTGGATTTTAAGAGGGTTTATGACTCAAATTTTAAGCAGCACAATACAATAGCTCATTAAAAATTGAGTTAGTAAAAACGAAGAAATTTATGAGAATTTTAGCCAAATCTTTTCATTGTTGTTGGGATTTACCATGTTTTGGACATCAGTGTTATTAGAATTATTGTCTATTCCAATTTTAACACTGTTATTTTAAATGTTAATCTGTTCATTGTGTTCACAAATGTATTTTTGTTACTATACTCTACTACCTAATATTAAGATTATAATTAAGTGCAAATTAGTTATATGTAAAGTTAATAATGTTATGTGTTAACTTTGAGAAAAGTTATAAAGGCTGGGGATGCTCGAAAGTCGAGCGAAACATGTTCCTGTTAATGTAGAATTGTAGTAAAATGATTTTCTAGCGACAAAAAACTAAATCTATTGAATAGGTGAAGAACAAAAATAAAAAATCGTATGCAAATTATAGCAAGTTTCAATACGGGTCTAAACATGAGAATAGTTACGTGCAATAAGTGGTATGTTCCAAGCTGATATGGCGTGGAATCACAATATGAAGATAAAGTTGGAATTCAAGAGGACAGACTGGGGCAAATATTCGTTTATAACAAGGGGAGTTGGGAATGAGAATAATTTTTCAAAGGAAGATGTTCAATAAATTTCCAAATGCTTTGCAATCATTTAAGAAAAGTCTAAGAAAGCGATAGATAGGGAATCTGCCACCTGGGCGACTGCCCTTATGTAGATTAGTAGTGACTGATGATGAACGCCCGCCGTATCCATCAGGGTACAAAATGAATACATTTCATTAGTTGCGCTAGTCCCATTGCCACCTCTGTGGTGTAGTGGTTAATGTGATTAGCTGCCACCCCCGGAGGTCTGGGTTCGATTACCGGCTCTGCCCCGAAATTTGAAAAGTGGTACGAGGGCTGAAACGGGGTCCACTCAGCCTCGGGAGGTCAACTAAGTAGAGGTGGGTTCGATTCCCACCTCAGCCATACTGGAAGTGTTTATCCGTGATTTCCCACTTCTCCACCAGGCAAATGCCGGGATGGTACCTAACGTAAAGCCACGGCCGCTTCCTTCCCTCTTCCTTGTCCATCCCTTTCAATCCTCCACGCAAGGCCCCTGTTCAGTATAGCACGTGAGGCCGCCTGGGCGAGGTACTGCTCATCCTTCACAGTTGTATCACAACCAAGAGTCTGAAGCTCCAGGAACCTGGCCTTGAGGCGGTAGAGGTGCATCCGTCGCTGAGTCCGAGGGAAAAACTCGTCGTCAAGGTTCCGGTCGACCACGTCTGACCACCACAAGGAAGGATCGCCGTATTGTGCAACAAGCACATCGTAACCCCTTCACATCTACGCCTGCATGGGAGAACAAGTAAAGGTCTCCTTGCAATATTCTGTGTTATCCCACACCATTGCTCGGAGACTGGCAGCAGCCGGACTAGGGAATTACCGGTCCATATATACGCTGCCGTCATCACAACACAAACGGCATCGTTTGGAGTAGAGCCGCGACCGGGAGGCATTAGTAGTATAATAAGCGGGTTCGGCGGCCTCCTCCTCCGCCCGCGGCGCGGGAAATTTGAATTCTGGCGGGAAAATTGAATTTTTGGAGGGAAATTTGAATTTTGGCGGGAGATTTGAATTTGTAAACAAAGCCACGTGCTTTTTGACAGCTGTCATCGACAACAACGCATCGCTAACCTCACTGCCGCCATCTTGTCGGGCCTAAACCTCACTAGTGCCAACTTAACCTAACTAGCATGAGGTAAACAAAGCCACGTGTTTTTTGACAGCCACGTGCTTTTTGACAGACAACAACGCATCGCTAACCCCAGTACTGCCATCTTGACGGGCCTAAACCTCAGTAGTGCCAACTTAACCTAACTAATGTTAGGTAAACAAAGCCACGTGTCTTTTGACAGCCACGTGCTTTTTGACAGATTTGTAAACAAAGCCATGTGCTTTTTGACAGCTGTCATCGACAACAACGCATCGCTAACCTCAGTACTGCCATCTTGACGGGCCTAAACCTCAGTAGTGCCAACTTAACCTAACTAGCGCGAGGTAAACAAAGCCACGTGCTTTTTGACAGCCACGTGCTTTTTTGACAGCTGTCATCCGCCATCTTTAAACCACAAAGCACTGTGCTGCCCTCTTGCGTCACCTGTCATCGGCAGTGCTGCCATCTTGACGGGTCTAAACCTTAGTGCTACCAACTTAACCAAACTAGCGCGAGGTAAACAAAGCCACGTGTTTTTGACAGCTGTCATCCGCCATCTTTAATCTATAGAGCACAGTGCTGCCCTCTTTAGCTACTTACCTTTGAAATGTGGTGGCGGATAATTTGAAAAATGCTTTTTGACGGCAGCCATCTTTGTGCACCGTGCTGCCCTCTTAAACAAACTCACGTGCTTTTTTCTGACAGCTATCATCCGCCATCTTGCATCACAAACCTCAGTGCTGCACTCTTTAGCTAGATACCTTTGAAATGTGGTGGCGGCAATTTGAAAAATTCTACATTCTCTTGTTTGGAAACAAACCCATGCGCTTTTTTGACAGCTATCATCCGCCATCTTTAATCCAGAGAGAACAGTGCTGCCCTCTATGTGGTGGCGGCAAATTCTACATGCTCTTGTTTGGAAACAAGCTCACGCGCTTTTTTGACAGCCGTCATCCGCCATCTTTAATCAACAGAACACAGTGTTGCCATCTTTAGCTAGATACCTTTGAAATGTGGTGGCGGCAAATTCCACGTGCTCTTGTTTGGAAACAAAGCCATGTGCAGCTGTCATCCGCCATCTTTAATCAACAGAGCACCGTGCTGCGGGCAATTTCGTCAGCTGTCATCCGCCATCTTTAATCCACAGAACACCATGCTGCCCTCTTTGTGCCTACTACCTTAAGCACGTAGTAGCGGGCAATTTGAAAAGTTCTGTTAGCTATCATCCGCCATCTTTAATCAAGAGAGCACCGTGCTGCCATCTTTAGCTAGATACCTTTGAAATGTGGTGGCTGCAAATTTAAAAAAATTCCACGTGCTGTTGTTTGGAAACAAACTCACGTGCTTTTTTGACAGCTACCATCCGCCATCTTTAATCAACAGAGCATAGTGCTGCCCTCTTTAGTTTGAAATGTGGTGGCGGCAAATTCCACGTGCTCTTGTTTGGTAAACATAGCCACGTGCAGCTGTCATCCGCCATCTTTAATCCAGAGAGCACCGTGCTGCCCTCTTTAGATGTAAATTCGTCACCTGTCATCCGCAGTGCTGCCATCTTTAGCTAGATACCTTTGAAATGTGGTGGTGGATAATTTAAAAAGAAAAATTCTACAGCAGCCCTCTCTCGACGCTAATTGCATAAGATGGCGGCTATACATGACTCCTTAAGGGTGCTTACGCAAGATGGCCGCTATACACAGGTTCTTATGAGACTCCCTTGGGATGCTTGCGCAAGATGGCAGTTATACATGGCTCCTTATGAGATGCCCTCGGGATGCTTGCTCAAGATAGCGACTGCTCTTATGGGACGGCTTAAGGGTCCTTGCACAAGATGGCTTGAGACGCCCTAAGGATGCTTGCGCAAGATGGCGGACACAAGATGGCGGCTATACACGTCTCCTTATGAGACGCCTTAAGGGTGCTTGCGCAAGATGGCTGCTGCTCTTAGCTTAGAGGCTAACGTGTCGTGCTAGTTCGATTCATTAAATTTTGGGCTTAAATGCAAAATGTTAAATATATCGAAAACGGTGCACCGTAGAGCAAAACGGACAAAATTTTTCTGCCTAATACCTAGGTTCGCAGTATGAGGAACAAGAAAACTATAGTCTAATGATGGGATCAACGGTTCGGTTCCTACTTAGGCCCTTTGGCATTTGCTCTGTTTTAGCTTGTATTGAAGCAAGTATTCGTAACATGATCAGGTCTAGCTATGGTAGAGAGTATAACGTACCGTGCTGGTTCGATTCATTAAATTTGGAGGCTTAAATGCAAAATGTTAAATATCTCGAAAACGATGCATCGTAGAGCAAAACGGACAAAATTTTTCCGCCTAATACGTAGGTTCGTAGTATCAGGAACAAGAAAAAACATAGTCTAATGATGAGATCAACGGTTCGATTCCTACTTAAGCCCTTTGGCATTGGCAGCTATCTATTTCTATAAGATGGTGGCTGCTCTTATGAGAAACAAGATGCCTTGAGACGTCCTAGGGATGCTTACGCAAGATGGCAGACACAAAATGGTGACTATACATAGCTCCTTATGAGACAGCCTAGGGGTGCTCGCACAAGATGGCGGCTACTCTTATGAAGAAAGCTAGCTTAGAGGCTACTACGCAAGATAACAGCTGCTGTTATGCATGCGGTGGAGGGTAATTTGAAATTCTATATGCTTAATCAACAGAGCACCCTGCTGCCCTCTTTAGCTGAAATGTGGTGGCGGATAATTTGAAAAATTCTTTTGACAGCTGTCATCTTTAAACAATGGCGACTATGCATAGGCTGTTAAGGTCTTATCATTCTCCTCCTCCTCCTCCTCCTTCTCTACCTCCTCCTCCGCCTCTTATGTCAAGGCATAGTTTATATCGAACAAGTTTATACCTGCATCGCGAAGGCAAGCGTGTGCAGCGATAACATTATTGTGCATGTTTAGACTTTCGAAACATAAGAAGAGTAGAATCAAACGCTGTACTCCATACGACATGTGATCAGAACATTGATTGATGCGTTCAGAAAACAAAGTAAGTGATCAAGACTAGAATCGAACACTGTACTCAATACATCATGTGTTTAGAATATGTCAGGGGATACCCTTGTTCTAAGAAGATCAGATTGAAACATAACAAGACTAGAATAGAACACTGTAATCGATGTTGTTAACTTCAACATGTGATCAGAACATTGATTGATGTGTTCAGAACACAAAATAAGTGATCATGACTAGAATCGAACACTGTACTCGATACAACTTGTGATCAGAACATTGATCGATGTGTTCAGAACACAAAATAAGTGATCAAGACTAGAATCGAACACTGTACTCAATACAACATGTGTTTAGAACATGTTAGGGGGTACCCTTGTTCTAAGAAGATCAGAATGAAAACATAACAAGACTAGAATCGAACACTGTAATCGATGTTGTTAACCTCAACATATGATCAGAACATTGTTTGATGTGTTCAGAGCAAAAGTACAATTTTGATGATTTGCTTAGTGTAAAATCAAAAACTATGGAAACACACTGTGCACATACCGCGTAGCTAACTCGCTCAGTAAGCAATATTGCAAAACTACAACTTCAATGATTTGCATAGTGTAAAAATAAAAAAAAACACACTGTACCCATACTGCGCAGCTAACTCGCTCGGTAAACGATATAGCCAAAGTATAACTTCAAATTATTTACCTTCCATCATTCGTCTTGTGTGAAAATCAGTCGAACAAGTTATCGCATAAACATGGCTGAAAAAAATCGTGATAGGGTACGGAACCCAGGGGTTACATCTTATCAGAAGGGCAAAAAGGATGAAAGGACTCTTCCTCCTCCTTACCGCACATTCCTTGTAGGGCTAAGGGGCTAATGGGCTAAAGGGCTAATGGGCAAAAGGGCTAATGGGCTAAAGGGCTAATGGGCTAAAGGGCTAAAGGAGCAACAACCTCATCGATCGCTATCAGCAAGAACGCTTGTACTTTGTTAAGTGTAGAAAATTAATCTTTATTGGTAAATGGTTTTATGTTCAGAACCAGGAATGGAACCTAGGGGTTACGTCTTACCTAATAAAATCCCTGAGGTGCGATGAGTTTCGTTTTTCTAACTAGTGTTTAGAACACTGAACTTTTCAAGATGATGGCAGAGAGTTTAGCAATGTTCTGTTGTTGGATTTTAAATTCTACGCTATAACATGCGTAAGGTGGCAGCCTTGAGGTTTACCGCTGTAAAGATGGCAGCAGTGTTAGCGACGCTGTATTGTCCTCCAAAGTGAGGTTAGGGTTCGTCAAGGAGACAGCTGTCAAAAAAGCACGTGGCTATGTTTACCAAACAAGAGCACGTGGCTGTGACTTCACGGTCACGTAATCAATCCTTAGCTCTACGTCGTTAAGAGCAGCATTAGGATTAGCTATGTTTATAAAACTTTGGAACAGAGCAGCAGTATGAATAGCCATGTTTTAAAGCGTGTACACATCACCTATCGATTTTACATGCATCGACTATCGTACTAAACTTCTTCCGCTAGATTGTGCTGCTATCTTAGCATAACATATACCCATAAATTTAAAGTACAAAGAATAGCCATGTTTCAAAGCGTGTACACATTACCTATCGATTTTGTATACACCGACTCTCGTATCAAACTTCTTCCGCTAGATTGTACTACTATCTTAGTATTACCTATACGCATGAACTTAAAGTACAAAGAATAGCTATGTCTCAAAGCGTGTACACATTACCTATTGATTTTACATGAATCGACTATCATAGTACACTTTTTTCACTAGATTGTACTGCTATCTCAGCATAACCTATACGTATGAAATTAAGGTACAGAGAATAGCCATGTTTCAAAGCGTGCACACATTACCTATTGATTTTACATGAATCGACTATCATAGTAAACTTTTTTCACTAGATTGTACTGCTATCTCAGCATAACCTATACGCATGAACTTAAAGTACAAAGAATAGTCATGTTTCACAGCGTGTACACATTACCTATCGATTTTGCATGCATCGAATATCATACTAAACTTCTTCCACTAGATTGTGCTGCTCTCTTAGCATAACATATACGTATGAACTTAAAGTACAAGGAATAGCTATGCTTCACAGCGTGCACACATTACCTATCGATTTTGCATGCATCGACTCTCATACTAAACTTCTTCCGCTAGATTGTACTGCTATCTTGGCATAACTTATACGCATGAATTTAAACTACAAAGAATAGCTAAGTTCAAAGCGTGTACACATCACCTATCGATTTTGCATGCATCGACTTTCGTATAACGATCGCATATGTGTATTGCTAACGTATGTGTATAAAGTTAAACTTCTCCCGCTAGAGTGTACAACGATCGCATATGTGTATTGCTAACGTATGTGTATAAAGTTAAAGCACAAAGAATAGCCAAGTTCAAAGCGTGTACACATCACCTATCGATTTTGAATGCATCGACTATCGTACTAAACTTCTACCGCTAGAGTGTACAACGTTCGCAATTGTGTGCTGCTACCTATGTGCGTGAACTTAAAGCACAAAGAATAGCGTGTACACAACACCTGTCAATTTTGCACGCATTAACTCTTGTACTAAACTTCTGCAACAACAGCGTGCGATCATCGCTTGTGTGTGCTGCAATCTTAACATAACCTATGTGCACGAAGTTAAAGCATAAAGAATAGCCAAGTTCAAAGCGTGTACACATCACCTATCGATTTTGCATGCACCGTCTTTCGTATTAAACTTTTTCCACTAGAGCGTGCGTCAACCTTATAACTATGCCGCTAACTTAGTATAACTTATACGCATGAACTTAAAGCACAAAGAATAGCGATGTATAAAAATCTTGTGAACATAGCAGCAGCAGTAAGAATAGCAATGTTTTAAAGCGTGTACGCATTGCCTATCGATTATACATGCATCAACTAGAGTACTAAACGTCTCCCGCTAGAGTGCGCTACTATCATAGCATAACCTATGTGCACGAACATAAAGCACGAAGAATAGTTAAGTATCAAAGTGTGTACACAACACCTATCGATTTTGCATGCATTACTATTATACTAAACACATTCCGCTATAATGTACAACGTTCACATGTGTTTGCACTGCTACCTTAGCATGACCTATGCGCACGAACTTAAAGCACAAAGAATAGCGATGTTTAAAAATCTTGCGAACATAGTAGCAGTAAGAATAGCAAGGTTTAAAAGCGTGTACATATCACCTTTTGATAATGCATACATCAACTATCGTACTAAACAACTTCTACACGAGCGTTCGACCATCGCTTGTACGTGTGCTGCTACCTTAACATAACCTATGTGCACGAACTTAAAACATAAAGAATAGTTATGTGTAAAAATCTTGTGAACATAGCAGAGTGTTAACTACGTAGGTGTAGACATTGAACATTGCATGCTGAAGCAGCATACTACGTGACCGTGACGTCACGACCACGTGCTCTTGTTTGGTAAACATAGCCACGTGCTTTTTTGACAGCTGTCTCCTTGACGAACCCTAACCTCACTTTGGAGGACAATACAGCGTCGCTAACCTCACTGCTGCCATCTTTACAGCGGTAAACCTCAAGGCTGCCACCTTATGCATGTTATAGCGGGGAATTTAAAATCCAACAACAGAACATTGCTAACCTCACTCTTGCCATCTTTACGGCGGTAAACCTCAAGGCTGCCACCTTACGCATGTTATAGCGTAGAATTTAAAATCCAACAACAGAACATTGCTAAACTCTCTGCCATCATCTTGAAAAGTTCAGTGTTCTAAACACTAGTTAGAAAAACGTAACTCATCGCACCTCAGGGATTTTATTAGGTAAGACGTAACCCCTAGGTTCCATTCCTGGTTCTGAACATAAAACCATTTACCAATAAAGATTAATTTTCTACACTTAACAAAGTACAAGCGTTCTTGCTGATAGCGATCGATGAGGTTGTTGCTCCTTTAGCCCTTTAGCCCATTAGCCCTTTAGCCCATTAGCCCTTTTGCCCATTAGCCCTTTAGCCCATTAGCCCCTTAGCCCTACAAGGAATGTGCGGTAAGGAGGAGGAAGAGTCCTTTCATCCTTTTTGCCCTTCTGATAAGATGTAACCCCTGGGTTCCATACCCTATCACGATTTTTTTCAGCCATGTTTATGCGATAACTTGCTCGACTGATTTTCACACAAGACGAATGATGGAAGGCAAATAATTTGAAGTTATACTTTGGCTATATCGTTTACCGAGCGAGTTAGCTGCGCAGTATGGGTACAGTGTGTTTTTTATTTTTACACTATGCAAATCATTGAAGTTGTAGTTTTGCAATATTGCTTACTGAGCGAGTTAGCTACGCGATATGTGCACAGTGTGTTTCCATAGTTTTTGATTTTACACTAAGCAAATCATCAAAATTGTACTTTTGCTCTGAACACATCAAACAATGTTCTGATCATATGTTGAGGTTAACAACATCGATTACAGTGTTCGATTCTAGTCTTGTTATGTTTTCATTCTGATCTTCTTAGAACAAGGGTACCCCCTAACATGTTCTAAACACATGTTGTATTGAGTACAGTGCTCGATTCTAGTCTTGATCACTTATTTTGTGTTCTGAACACATCGATCAATGTTCTGATCACAAGTTGTATCGAGTACAGTGTTCGATTCTAGTCATGATCACTTATTTTGTGTTCTGAACACATCAATCAATGTTCTGATCACATGTTGAAGTTAACAACATCGATTACAGTGTTCTATTCTAGTCTTGTTATGTTTCAATCTGATCTTCTTAGAACAAGGGTATCCCCTGACATATTCTAAACACATGATGTATTGAGTACAGTGTTCGATTCTAGTCTTGATCACTTATTTTGTTTTCTGAACGCATCAATCAATGTTCTGATCACATGTCGTATGGAGTACAGCGTTTGATTCTACTCTTCTTATGTTTCGAAAGTCTAAACATGCACAATAATGTTATCGCTGCACACGCTTGCCTTCGCGATGCAGGTATAAACTTGTTCGATATAAACTATGCCTTGACATAAGAGGCGGAGGAGGAGGTAGAGAAGGAGGAGGAGGAGGAGGAGAATGATAAGACCTTAACAGCCTATGCATAGTCGCCATTGTTTAAAGATGACAGCTGTCAAAAGAATTTTTCAAATTATCCGCCACCACATTTCAGCTAAAGAGGGCAGCAGGGTGCTCTGTTGATTAAGCATATAGAATTTCAAATTACCCTCCACCGCATGCATAACAGCAGCTGTTATCTTGCGTAGTAGCCTCTAAGCTAGCTTTCTTCATAAGAGTAGCCGCCATCTTGTGCGAGCACCCCTAGGCTGTCTCATAAGGAGCTATGTATAGTCACCATTTTGTGTCTGCCATCTTGCGTAAGCATCCCTAGGACGTCTCAAGGCATCTTGTTTCTCATAAGAGCAGCCACCATCTTATAGAAATAGATAGCTGCCAAAGCCAAAGGGCCCAAGTAGGAATCGAACCGTTGATCTCATCATTAGACTATGTTTTTTCTTGTTCCTGATACTACGAACCTACGTATTAGGCGAAAAAATTTTGTCCGTTTTGCTCTACGATGCATCGTTTTCGAGATATTTAACATTTTGCATTTAAGCCTCCAAATTTAATGAATCGAACCAGCACGGTACGTTATACTCTCTACCATAGCTAGACCTGATCATGTTACGAATACTTGCTTCAATACAAGCTAAAACAGAGCAAATACCAAAGGGCCTAAGTAGGAACCGAACCGTTGACCCCATCATTAGACTATAGTTTTCTTGTTCCTCATACTGCGAACCTAAGTATTAGGCAGAAAAATTTTGTCCGTTTTGCTCTACGGTGCACCGTTTTCGATATATTTAACATTTTGCATTTAAGCCCAAAATTTAATGAATCGAACTAGCACGACACGTTAGCCTCTAAGCTAAGAGCAGCAGCCATCTTGCGCAAGCACCCTTAAGGCGTCTCATAAGGAGACGTGTATAGCCGCCATCTTGTGTCCGCCATCTTGCGCAAGCATCCTTAGGGCGTCTCAAGCCATCTTGTGCAAGGACCCTTAAGCCGTCCCATAAGAGCAGTCGCTATCTTGAGCAAGCATCCCGAGGGCATCTCATAAGGAGCCATGTATAACTGCCATCTTGCGCAAGCATCCCAAGGGAGTCTCATAAGAACCTGTGTATAGCGGCCATCTTGCGTAAGCACACTTAAGGAGTCATGTATAGCCGCCATCTTATGCAATTAGCGTCGAGAGAGGGCTGCTGTAGAATTTTTCTTTTTAAATTATCCACCACCACATTTCAAAGGTATCTAGCAAAAGATGGCAGCACTGCGGATGACAGGTGACGAATTTACATCTAAAGAGGGCAGCACGGTGCTCTCTGGATTAAAGATGGCGGATGACAGCTGCACGTGGCTATGTTTACCAAACAAGAGCACGTGGAATTTGCCACCACCACATTTCAAACTAAAGAGGGCAGCACTATGCTCTGTTGATTAAAGATGGCGGATGGTAGCTGTCAAAAAAGCACGTGAGTTTGTTTCCAAACAAGAGCACGTGGAATTTTTTAAATTTGCCGCCACCACATTTCAAAGGTATCTAGCTAAAGATGGCAGCACGGTGCTCTCTTGATTAAAGATGGCGGATGATAGCTAACAGAACTTTTCAAATTGCCCGCTACTACGTGCTTAAGGTAGTAGCCACAAAGAGGGCAGCATGGTGTTCTGTGGATTAAAGATGGCGGATGACAGCTGACGAAATTGCCCGCAGCACGGTGCTCTGTTGATTAAAGATGGCGGATGACAGCTGCACATGGCTTTGTTTCCAAACAAGAGCACGTGGAATTTGCCGCCACCACATTTCAAAGGTATCTAGCTAAAGATGGCAGCACTGTGTTCTGTTGATTAAAGATGGCGGATGACGGCTGTCAAAAAAGCGCGTGAGCTTGTTTCCAAACAAGAGCATGTAGAATTTGCCGCCACCACATAGAGGGCAGCACTGTTCTCTCTGGATTAAAGATGGCGGATGATAGCTGTCAAAAAAGCGCATGGGTTTGTTTCCAAACAAGAGAATGTAGAATTTTTCAAATTGCCGCCACCACATTTCAAAGGTATCTAGCTAAAGAGTGCAGCACTGAGGTTTGTGATGCAAGATGGCGGATGATAGCTGTCAGAAAAAAGCACGTGAGTTTGTTTAAGAGGGCAGCACGGTGCACAAAGATGGCTGCTGTCAAAAAGCATTTTTCAAATTATCCGCCACCACATTTCAAAGGTAAGTAGCTAAAGAGGGCAGCACTGTACTCTATAGATTAAAGATGGCGGATGACAGCTGTCAAAAACACGTGGCTTTGTTTACCTCGCGCTAGTTTGGTTAAGTTGGTAGCACTAAGGTTTAGACCCGTCAAGATGGCAGCACTGCCGATGACAGGTGACGCAACAGGGCAGCACAGTGCTTTGTGGTTTAAAGATGGCGGATGACAGCTGTCAAAAAAGCACGTGGCTGTCAAAAAGCACGTGGCTTTGTTTACCTCGCGCTAGTTAGGTTAAGTTGGCACTACTGAGGTTTAGGCCCGTCAAGATGGCAGTACTGAGGTTAGCGATGCGTTGTTGTCGATGACAGCTGTCAAAAAGCACATGGCTTTGTTTACAAATCTGTCAAAAAGCACATGGCTGTCAAAAGACACGTGGCTTTGTTTACCTCACATTACTTAGGTTAAGTTGGCACTACTGAGGTTTAGGCCCGTCAAGATGGCAGTACTGGGGTTAGCGATGCGTTGTTGTCTATCAAAAAGCACGTGGCTGTCAAAAAACACGTGGCTTTGTTTACCTCATGCTAGTTAGGTTAAGTTGGCACTAGTGAGGTTTAGGCCCGTCAAGATGGCGGCAGTGAGGTTAGCGATGCGTTGTTGTCGATGACAGCTGTCAAAAAGCACGTGGCTTTGTTTACAAATTCAAATCTCCCGCCAATATTCAAATTTCCCGCCAAAAATTCAAATTTCCCGCCAGAATTCAAATTTCCCGCGGCGCGGGCGGAGGAGGAGGCCGCCGAACCCGCTTATTATACTACTGGCATTAACTACTGATAAATGACGACGCATTGCGTTCAGCGAAGAATCGCGGTTCAGCGCTACCCCGGATGACCATCGTCTGCGAGTATGCGGCGATCAGGGGAGAGGTCTCAGTCTTCGCATGGTTTGGAGAGGTACAGTGGTCTTACTCCTGGCGTCATGGTGTGGGGAGCCAGGAATGACTTCATGTTACAACTGGTGATTGAGGGAATCAAACGGTACAACGGTACGCCTGCGTACTCTTGTGCTACCTCTCGTGTGACAGTATCGTGGTGCTATTTTCCAACAGTACAAAGCTTCTCCACATACGACACGTATCTCTCTCAATTATGTGCATGATGTTCAGGTACTCCCGTAGCCAGCGTGATCCCCAGATCTGTCCTCCACAGAACATGTGTCGGACCAGCTCTGACGTCAACTCCATCATAATGCCAGTATCCAGAATGTCGAGGACCAGTTACAGTTGTGGACCAGCTTGCCTCAGAAGAGGATACATCGGATTTATGACACCCTTCCCAAGAGAATCAGTGCATGCATCCTGACCACAGGGGAAGCAACATCATACTGATAAGCGGGCTCTTACTGCCAATTTCGTTTTAAATTTGACTCGATTTTGTAATCACTGAAATAACATCACATACCCGCTCAACAGGTGCAGTTCCATTTCAGTTTCTCCTTCCCTTCTGCGTGCTTCAATTTTTTTTTCCGAGCTAGTGTAGATACATGGACATTTGAATTATTTTATTGGAGAGATGAGTTAGGAAGCATACATACGTTATTAATATATGTACGTAGCTTTTAAGGGCTGTTGTAGAAATGTCTTATAATGTCTACCGGAAGGCCTAGCTCTCTGCAGAGAGTTTCATGAATGAATTGAATGACTGCATGTATCGGTGCATGAATGATTTCATGATTGAATCGTCCAGGTGATGCTTCTGGCTGTAGCAACATGTAGTTCGTATAAAGATTTACATTAACAATTACATTAGATTTTAACATTTCCATATTGCATGTTTCAATACAGTTTAATACAGTACTTTAATAGAAACAGAATTCTTTATGAATTAAATTCGAGCGATGTAATTACTAGTACAATTAAGTAAATTGAAAACATAAGTAATAATACAGTGTGATTTAAATATTGAGTCCATAAATAGCGATTTATAACGCCTGAAGATTGTTACAAGCAGTGGCGGCCGGTCAGTACGTGCTACCGGGCTCCAGCACGTAGCTTGGAACTGTAAGGAATATTATTTATGTACAGTAAAATTATCCTGGTGCCTTTTCGTTCTGAGTACGATATGAATTTGTGTTTTGTGAAAATCAGGACGAGATCCGTCGAACACCTAGCGCCGTTCTCCCGGGGAACAAGGCTCGTGCTCATGTGAAGTGAGCCCTTGCCTGTAGCCTGAAGGAAGCAATACGCAGGCGCAGCCAAGCTTGCAACACTCCCCCTAGCCGGCGGAGTATACCATAAACCGGGATCAACTTTCACTGATCCCGTCTATAGTTACTTCCTCTCCCGCAAGGGGGTAGAAGTACTCGATGTCTCCTGCTACCTTGATGTTCACGGCCGACTGGATCCCTCGCTGCGCTCCTTAGCTAGCTAGAGCGACGCATCAAGTCGGCCGTGTGATGTTGAACGTGGTAAGCGAGTCTGCCACTAGAGAGTAGCATCGTCTGGGCTCGAAAGTAAAGCGTAAGCGGAGGCAATCTATCTCACACATGCTTATTAAAATACACATCTTCCTTTTGTGTCAAAAATAAGGAATTCGTAGGTGAGTCAAAGAATCTTTGAGTGACCCTAAATGTGATCCCGCATTACAATGTAATTTACTCTGGTGAAATGAAATAGCGTATGGCTTTTAGTGCCGGAAGTATCCGAGGACATGTTCGACTCGCCAGATGCAGGTCTTTTGATTTGACTCCCGTAGGCGACCTGCGAGTCGTGATGAGGATGAAATGATGATGAAGACAACACATACACCCAATGATGGTTAAAATTCCAGACCCAGCCGGGAATTGAACCCGGGATCCCTGTGACCAAAGGCCAGCGCGCTAACCATTTAGCCATGGAGCCGGACATTTACTCTGGTAATAGGGGAGGTCTCAATGAATCAGTCGGCAGCTCTTTCAGTTGCTTTGTGCGGTTTTTAATCTCGCGGTTATATTACTGGTGCGTGTTTTTTCTGTCATTGTGTTAGTGCTCAAGTTTATACGGAGATTTATCAAATTATTTATCCACTGCAGTGTATATAAAGTGAAATTAAATTAGTGTTCTTAGTGGGGATCTATATTCCCACGATTCTATTTGCACTGATGTAAGTTGCGCCATTAGGTTAGTAAAAACAATATTTCTCGAATGAATTATTTATCTCGTAGACAGTTGTCGAAGAATTCATCTGCTTCCAAATTAATGTTGTTTTTGTTTGTTCTGAGTTATAAATTGTGAGAAAAGTTGTATTATTATTATTATTATTATTATTATTATTATTATTATTATTATTATTATTATTATTACCAAGTTTGAAGTATGCGTTGTTCATCATGGCAATATGCAGATTTAAAACAGCGTATTTAGCTTGTTTTTTGTAGCACGTAGGACGATTTTTTCACGGGCCGCCACTGGTTACAAGAACAGAATCCTTTATTAATGGTAATTCTGTAACGATTGTGAAAAACCGGGTAAGTGACAATATACCTCCTAACCATTATTTTCCTTAAGACTGGTCCCGCCTGTCAGCCACGTACAGATATACAGTCCATAAGAACATTGGTCGTTGTGTTCATTTTGATATGCTTATGTGTACAGAAAACTGAACCTTACATACTTTGTAGCGTAGCCCTGCTGCAGAAATGTATGCATGATTCCCTCCTACAGTATAATGCATGTAAGGTTAATTTTCCTGTACATGTAGGCGTAAAAATATGAACACAATTACAATTGTTCTGATCGACTTCATATCCGTACGTGGCTGAGAGGCGTGACCAATCTTAAGGAAAATAATGGTTAGGAGGTACATTGTCAGTTACCCGGCTTTCACAACTGTTATAGATATTGTTATTACTGCAGTCTGAGATAAAATATTATGAATACTACATTTCGTTGAAAGAAGAGAATGAACATGAATATCGCGGCAAGGGGAGTATTACGCCAGTTTAAAGCACTAAAAGGTTTTATACGTTTATTAACATTGTATATGCATGTAATAAAATAAAAACGGTAAAATGTTTCGTAAAATTTGTTGTACAATTAATTTGAAAAAAATTTGGCGAAAACAAGTTGTGTTGCTCACGATAAAATTATTTTATAAAATCCGTGGAAGCATCAGAATGGCCATCTATGAATTCACTTCTGAACTAAGATGTGTATGTTCTGCCATCTATCGATAAACTTTTAAACCAATAATCAGCTGTTCAACTTGCAGTGTGTTTGAGAGAATGGCTCCAACAAACAAAGCAAAACTTGCTGCTTTAGCTGCAATTATATGTTGCACAGTGGTAAAAAGGAAGAAAGGAAATACTGGACTCGGGATTGGATCAAAGAAGAGAAGGTAGAGGATTGTTGTCCTTAGGCGAGAATTAGTTGAGGTTAGAAGACCAGCATTCATATAGGAATTCGGCGATTGTCATTTCCGCCCCTCTTCTTGCATTTCTGTTGTGGTAAAGTGGCGTTTTAACTTCGTACAAACAAAGATATTTCTGGTATTCGACCAGTAAAACACTAACAGCTTCCTTAGTCCACCCGGATCCTGACATTTTAAAAATAAGTGTTTGTTTACAATCGAGCTCCACAATCTTCTCACAACGTAGCACCAGCATCATCGTGATGTCAGCTTCGCTGATTGGTTCGTTTCGTAAAATTAATTTTACGGAATAGAACATGTCCTATTTTATGAAAGGTTTTATCAAAGGTTTTACAAAACTTGAATTTGACCGTGAGCAACAGAAATTTTATAAAATTAAGTTATTGTACAATAAATTTGACAGAAAATTTTAGCGTGAGCAACAGGCATAAGAATATAAACAATTATGTTGGATAATTATAGGAGCAGATAGTTTTCAAGAAATGTAGAGCAAATGGGAAGAATTGTGCATCCAGGGCCCTTAAAAGTGAATATACTAAACGAATTTTTAATCCTATTACAGTTGTTTTTTATGATTTTTATTTTTTTATAACATTCTTTACGTCGCGCGGACACAGATAGCTCTTACGGCGACGATGGGATAGGAATGGGCTATGGGGGAGAAGGAAGGTGACAAAGAAATTAGGGAAGCTCTCGTGTTATGTTAAGAACGATGGTGGAATCGGATTGGCGGATGAGGTTGCATTCTTACTTCCGGGCGCGCCATTCATATTGATGAACTTGCCGTATTTGCTACGCCAGAGAGCCAGTCGTTGCCTGTTGCTATGCGTCAGAGGAGGGAAGGGAGGGGAGGGGTAGTGGGAAGTAGGAGACAGAAGTAATGCTCGGTGCGTATGTACAAGTTTCTCGTCCGCTTCCAGCCCCAGTCAGTAGTGTACAGTTTGTTCGGCACAAACCGACATCAATCAATCAATCAATCAATCAATCAATCAATCAATCAATCAATCAATCAATCAATCAATCAATCAATCAATCAATCAATCAATCAATCAATCAATCAATCAATCAATCAATCAATCAATCAATCAATCAATCAATCAATCAATCAATCAATCAATCAATCAATCAATCAATCAATCAATCAATCAATCAATCAATCAATCAATCAATCAATCAATCAATCAATCAATCAATCAATCAATCAATCAATCAATCAATCAATCAATCAATCAATCAATCAATCAATCAATCAATCAATCAATCAATCAATCAATCAATCAATCAATCAATCAATCAATCAATCAATCAATCAATCAATCAATCAATCAATCAATCAATCAATCAATCAATCAATCAATCAATCAATCAATCAATCAATCAATCAATCAATCAATCAATCAATCAATCAATCAATCAATCAATCAATCAATCAATCAATCAATCAATCAATCAATCAATCAATCAATCAATCAATCAATCAATCAATCAATCAATCAATCAATCAATCAATCAATCAATCAATCAATCAATCAATCAATCAATCAATCAATCAATCAATCAATCAATCAATCAATCAATCAATCAATCAATCAATCAATCAATCAATCAATCAATCAATCAATCAATCAATCAATCAATCAATCAATCAATCAATCAATCAATCAATCAATCAATCAATCAATCAATCAATCAATCAATCAATCAATCAATCAATCAATCAATCAATCACTACTAATCTGCATTTAGAGCAGTCGCCCAGGTGGCAGATTCCCTATCTGTTGTTTTCCTAGCCTTTTCTTAAATGATTGCAATGATTTATTGAACATCTCCCTTGGTAAGTTATTCGAATCCCTAACTCCTCTTCCT
The DNA here is from genome assembly GCF_040414725.1 of Anabrus simplex. Classification (NCBI taxonomy): domain Eukaryota; kingdom Metazoa; phylum Arthropoda; class Insecta; order Orthoptera; family Tettigoniidae; genus Anabrus; species Anabrus simplex. The sequence continues at coordinate 1,762,575,373 of NC_090265.1, read as the reverse complement.
ATAAACGAATATTTGCCCCAATTTGTCCTCTTGAATTCCAACTTTATCTTCATATTATGATCTTTCCTACTTTTAAAGACGCCATCCAAACTTATTCGTCTACTGATGTCCTCCCACGCCATCTCTCTACTGACAGCTCGGAACATACCACTTAGTCGAGCAGTTCGTCTCCTTTCTCCCAAGTCTTCCCAGCCCAAACTTTACAACATTTTTGTAACGCTACTCTTTTGTCGGAAATCGCCCAGAACAAATCGAGCTGCTTTTCTTTGGATTTTTCCAGTTCTTGAATCAAGTAATCCTGGTGAGAGTCCCATACAGAGACTTATATTCCCTCTCTTTTGCATCCTTACTACAACCCCTAAATACTCTCATAACCATGTGCAGAGATCTGTACCCTTTATTTACAATCCCATTTATGTGATTACCCCAATGAAGATCTTTCCTAATATTAATACCTAGGTATTTACAATGATCCCCAAAGGGACCTTTCACCCCATCAACGCAGTAATTAAAACTGAGAGGACTTTTCCTATTTGTGAAACTTACAACCTGACTTTGATCCCCGTTTATCATCATACCATTGCCTACGGTTCATCCCACAATCTTGTAACTTATTTATTACTCTGTACAGAATAACATCATCTGCGAAAAGCCTTATCTCTGATTCCACTTATTTACACATATCATTGATATATATAAGAAAACATAAAGGTCCAATAATACTGCCTTGAGGAATTCCCCTCTTAATTTTTACAGGGACAGATAAAGCCTCACCTACTCTAATTCTCTGAGTTCTAATTTCTAGAAACAGAGCCACGCATTCAGTGACTCTTTTGTCAAGTCCAATTGCACTCATTTTTGCCAGTAGTCTCCCATGATCTACCCTATCAAATGCCTTAGATAAGTCAATCGCAATACAGTCCAATTGACCTCCTGAATCCAGGATATCTGCTATATCTTGCTGGAATCCTTCAAGTTGGGCTTCAGTGGAATAACCTTTCCTAAACCCTAAACTGGTATGTGAATCGCGTATACAGAAAAGACGAACGTGTACCAAGAATGTAGGCAGCTTTCCAGATAGTCCGCGGCACACCACACATCCTGAACAGAGTGCAAAAGTCACTGCTACATCGCTGTGAACTGTGCATCTAAGTAGAATGGGGGCACATTGAACATCTACTGTAATCAAACCATTGGGCGTTTTGTTTCCTTCTTTCAGCATTTCGTTATGTTCACAATGTTGTGTGTAAAGGGATACAGTTATATCTTCGAGCTTGTGAAATAATAAGGGACTTTACTGCGACCAACAGACGAGGAGAGAAACGATCTGATGCATTCCTTGACTGACAAGTGTGTCTTAATTACTGTGTGTTCTTGTGCTAGGTGTTCCGTTACGGCTGTCTAATAACGAACTGTGTACATTGCCTGTAAGACACAAGGACAATCCTGTGCGAGTCGAACAAGGAAACTCGTGCATTACCTCTGTCTCCCTCATCCACCCCACTTCCCCTCCCTCCCTCTTACTTGAAGTATGGCAGTGGCTTGTGCTCAGGCAAAGGAAACACGGCAAGATTTTCAATTTGAATCGCACGTCCGGAAGTTACAAAATAACCTCATTTTTGAAAAGAAAATTTTTCGCCCAGTTCGATTGCACCATGATTCTTAACATGAGAGCATCCCTGAAGTTTTTGTCGGTATAGTTCTGATACAGCCTGTATATAGGTCATAACAAAAATCACCCTCTTCCGCTCCACATCCAGACAGGTAGGTCGCTCATGTAGACTGAGATGTCAGCGTTAAACAGAAAAGACCTGCTCCAGGCGACTCGAACATGCCCTCGGACACTCCCGGCGCTAAAAGCCATACGCTAAATTAATAAGTTAATACATACTTGATGTGTTGTCGGCCCCTCCGCTAGTGTATTATTCCTTTAGGATTCTAGGGATCTTAGGGTAATACAAAGTAAATAGAATAGAGGCATGCACTGTACGTATAACGTATTAAACAGCTACTTGGTTTAGGATTACGTCAGGAGTTCAATGTATAATTCAGTATGCTCAGATAAGAGAATCTCTTTATTTATTTCCTATGGCGTATAGAGGGTACAGAGAAACTATATACAGAGTGAAGCGTAATTCGCGCACTCGGGCGTCGCAGCGCGACTCCTCACGTGCCAGCAATAAAAAAAGTCTCTTACAAAATTTCGTCTTGCGTGTATATCCGGCAGAAAAACGACGTTGAAAAGTAGCAATCTGGCAACACTGTAACCACATGTAGGGTAACTACCTCTGTCAGCAGAAGTTAGTCGTACTGTACAGTTGGAGCAGTGGGTAGAGTTTTTGGTTGGCATGCAGGAGGTCGATGGTTCGATCCTGGGTTGAGGCGCATTTTTTATTTGCTAATTTCCATATGACATTACCAATTTAATACAGTAAGACACCGTTTCTGAGGTCACATGTATCCTACATTTACAACATTTTGTAACGCTGAAACAACGTAACGTAACGTAAGGCCCTAACGAAATGTAATGGACCTGAACGAGGCAAGAATAATAGTTGGAACTAATCTATAGGACCATTGGAGGAGGGTACAAAGAAGGGTACAAAGAAAACAGGTTTCACATCTAGTAAATGAGTGGTGCGAATAAATTCACGCCTACGACGTGGAAAGGGCGCCTTTCAAAGCTGACCAATGAAAACGATTGTTCGTCCATTTCTAGGGTCGTAGTATGTAAGAGCAAATGGTTTCTAGAGAACCCATTGCAATCGCTGTTGACGATTAAAATGCCAGATACCATACCACCTGGAATACATTTACGAAATAAAAAACATACGCCTCAACCCAGGATCGACCACTCGACCTCCTGCATGCTAACCCAAAACTCTATCCACTGCACCAACTGTACAGTACGACTAACATCTGCTGATAGAGGTAGTTACCCTACATATGGTTACAGTGTTGCCAGATTGCTACTCTTCAACGTCGTTTTTCTGCCGGATATACTCGCAAGACGAAATTTTGTAAGAGACATTTTTTTATTGCTGGCATAGGAGGAGTCGCGCTGTGACGCCCGAGTGCGCGAATTACGCTTCACCCTGTATATATATAATATAATATACACTTAAAGTAGATAAAACAACAATCGGACAATGGATCAATGGATGGTGATTAACTTTTAATTTAATGTCCAGAGAATTTAGCCGATTCACTGCCACTTCACTTGCCGCATGAAGTTCGTGGTATCCTCCCTGGAAGTTCCGAAGTGGGCACATCATTACAACATGGTGAACTGTCTGAGCCACTTCACCGCAGTCGCAATGAAGTTCGTGGTATCCTCCCTTGAAGCTCCGAAGTGGGCACATCATTACAACATGGTGGACTGTCTGAGCCACGTCACCGCAGTCGCAATGAAGTTCGTGGTATTCTCCCTGGAAGCTCCGAAGTGGGCACATCATTACAACATGGTGGACTGTCTGAGCCACGTCACCGCAGTCGCAATGAAGTTCGTGGTATTCTCCCTGGAAGCTCCGAAGTGGGCACATCATTACAACATGGTGGACTGTCTGAGTCACTTCACCGCAGTCGCAATGAAGTTCGTGGTATTCTCCCTGGAAGCTCCGAAGTAGGCACATCATTACAACATGGTGGACTGTCTGAGTCACTTCACCGCAGTCGCAATGAAGTTCGTGGTATTCTCCCTGGAAGCTCCGAAGTGGGCACATCATTACAACATGGTGGACTGTCTGAGCCACTTCACTCGCCGCATGAAGTTCGTGGTATCCTCCCTTGAAGCTCCGAAGTAGGCACATCATTACAACATGGTGGACTGTCTGAGCCACGTCACCATAGTTGCAATGAAAGCTGAAAATTTCCCCCCACTTTTGGAGCCAGAAGTTGCATCTTCCAAGAATCCCTGAAGAGCGACAATAGAAAAATTTATTTAGGGTAATAATGTTGTCGTTTTTAAGCAGGCTAGAGACATGTAGAAAAGGACGTTGATTATATGAAAGAAATACCGGTCACTTAACTTCATTATGGACAATTATTAACTATCCTCTTAACATCAAGAGGTTCCGGAAACCGTAAAAGTAGTTACCGGGACGTAAATCAAGCAACATCAAGCGGGAGGTAATGGTCTCTTATGATCTTCCCTGTCTCACATACGGCGCTGAGACATTCGCATTCGGACATGTTCTGGGAGACCGTCTCCGTAATACTGTCACAAGGCTTAAAACAGAGGTATGGTCAAAGAAGTGAAGATAATCCCCAGTAATGGACAAGTAACTATTCAGACAGGCAGCATTGATGAATCTTACTTACGTCCTCACGTCCTTAGAGTAATGCGTAGTAGCTCAGTATTAGGTGCCGTCCTACCGAGCTCGATAGCTGCAGTCGCTTAAGTGCGGCCAGTATCCAGTATTCGGGAGATAGTGGGTTCGAACCCCACTGTCGGCAGCCCTGATGATAGTTTTCCGTGGTTTCCCATTTTCACACCAGGCTGTACCTTAATTAAGGCCACGGACGCTTCCTTCCGCCCTCTCCTGTACCATCGTCGCCATAAGACCTATCTGTGTCGGTGCAACGTAAAGCAACTAGCAAAAACACAAAACAAAAAAAAGCTGCCGTCCTCGGAGGTCTGGGTGCGATTGCGGGTGCTGCCAGAAAGTGAAGAAGGACAGGAGGACTGGTAGGAGGTAATGAAATGGAAATGGCGTATGGCTTTTAGTGCCGGGAGATCCCAGGACGGCTTCGGCTTGCCCGGTGCAGGTCTTTTGATTTGACTCCCGTAGGCGAGCTACGCGTCGTGATGAGGATGAAATGATGATGAAGACAACACATACACCCAGCCCCCGTGCCAGAGGAATTAACCAATTATGGTTAAAATTTCCGTCCCTGCCGGGAATCGAACCCGGAACCCCCGTGACCAAAGGCCAGCACGCTAACCATTTAGCCATGGAGCCGGACGGTAGCAGGTTAAGGTAATACATACAGCTCACCTCCATTGTGCCTGAAATGAACTGATCCTCGTTGGAACGAAGAAGCTAGTTTACTTTACTTACGTCCGCCATACTTGGACTTTCATGAAGCCTATGATCTCACGATATATATACATCAGCTCTGTGGAGAGAAACAGTTACCCCATCGAGCAATTTTGCTGTGCGGTTCTGGTCGGGTAGCTGTTAGCTTACTTCAGGGAGATAGTAAGGTCGAATCCGGAATTTTTTTTGGGGTGTTTTTACACTTTCACATCAGGCAAGTGCTGAGACTGTAACTTACTGGGTTATTACCATCCCAACCTTCCGTTGCCGAAAATATTCCATGAGTTATTGCGACCTTCAAAGACTATACAAAATACCAAAAATTAAACCAAATCCTATGGAACTATAGTCCTAACCCCTAATCGGCCTTGGCGTACTAAGTGACCTCTGCTTAGCCTGCAGATTACAACGTGATGAATGGTCACAGCAGTGAATTCTCTTGCGCGTTACTCTTGGCTTTCCAGACCGAAGTTGCTATCTCACGGTCAGGTAGCTCTTCAATTGTAATCAAATAAGATGAGTTGACCTCGAATCAGCCCTAAGATGCAGGTATAAACCCTTGACCTGGCCGAGAATCGAACTCGGGTCGTCCGGCTAAGAGGCAGGCATGCTCTCCCTAGACAGCGGCGCCGGCCGCCAGAAAGTTTTCCGATGGGTGAAAAAATGCTCTCCCTTGCGTTAGTATGCCATTTCGCTTCTGAGCCCCCGTTTTGAACCTCCAAATCTGTTCCCTCGGGAAGCTTTCTTTTTTAAAGGGTTCTTGCGGATATCAGTTCTCTGGTACCACGTTCTGAGGTGTCAGGCAGTTTGAAAGTAGATACCTCATGAATTTACGTCCCTGTAACTGGGGGCGGTAGAATAATATGGACGGTATCCCTTACCTGACGTAAGAGGCGACTAAAAGGGCACAGATCATCTTAACTTGACAGCGTGGGTTGATGACGACGGGGCCCCTAGCTGAGTCCTCGTACTGTTTCCACTTACATCTGTCGGGGTTCTCACTTAAATCGATCTCATCCGACTTCCATTCGACAACACCCGTTCTTTTCCGATCCCGACGGTATTAGGTTTTGGAGGCCATGGAAGTCTTTTATATTCACGCCCTTCGTGATCCTCGTCTTTCTTTTGCCGATACCTTCCTTTTTCGAAGTGTCTGGCAGCTTCCATTTTACTTTTTCCTTTGTTTCTTAACATGTTTACTCCCCAGGGTTTTCCTCAGACTCAGCGAGGGATCCCACCTGTTCCGCCTCAAGGGCAGTGTCCTGGAGCCTTAGACCTTTTGTCGAGGTACAACTGGAGAGGAGGACAGGTACCTCGCCCAGGCAGCCTCATCTGCTATGCTGAACAGGGGCCTTGTGAGGGAGATGGAATAGTTGGAAGGGATGGATGAGGAAGAGGGAAAGAATTAGCCGTGGCCTTAAGTAAGGTATCATCCCGGCATACCGGTATGTCTGGAGGAGATTTGGGAAATCACGGAAAAACATTTCGAGGATGAATGAGGTGGGAATCGAATATCTGGCCTCCGGGGGTGGTAGGTAATCACACTAACCATTACACCACAGAGGCGGACCATTTTACTTCTTATTTATGTTAATAGAGGGTGATTGCTCAGTTGTACTTCCTCTGAAAACAACAATCATTACCACCACGTCATTAATTCATGTTGTCCGGTTTCATGGCTAAATGCTTAGCGTGCTGGGCTTTGGTCAGAGAGGTCACGGGTTTGAATCCCGACAGGGTCGGAATTTTAAACCATAATTGGTTAATTTCGCTGGCACGGGTGCTGGGTGTATGTGCTGTCTTCATCACCATTACATCCTCATCACGAAGCGCAGGTCGCCTACGTGAGTCAAATCAAAAGACCTGCATCTAGCCAGTCGAACTTGTCCTCGGACACTCGCGCACTAAAAGCCATACGCCATTTCATTTCACTAATTCATGTTTATTTTAATTTTTATATCTACCTTCATATATAGCTATAATTTGACTTTTATTTATTGGTATATATATATAATTCTGCAGTAAATTTAACGCGGTCAGCTCGCTGAGGAAAGTACAGGATTTATGAAGCTCCGCTGGTCGTTTAGTTCTCCTCATTATACATAGATAGATTCCAGATCGTGACACTATGCCACAGCGTTAATTGATATATTAACCAGTTATATGCGCGAGTTAATGCCTTGCTGCATATAATCCTGGAGTCCTCGCTCTACTCTCATTGGATGATGCGTACGTAAGATTATTTTTATTGAATTACAAGACTGCAATCGAACTGCATGTTATTTTTAACATGATGTCTGTCTGTTGATGTTTCTTAATGGATGTAACATTGTTGATTTGTCTCTTGGCACAGGACTCTCCGTTACAAGATGCACGAATTTCTGACGTGCGATATGTCTTTCATCAATATGGTGATTATGTGATTCAGTGTTGTTATTTGAAGTCAGCACCTTAGCAGGACAGTTCCTAGGCTAGGGCCACTCTTGCATTTTGTCACGCTGGATTTCTGCGTATTTTTGACGCAGCTGGACAACAGGTCACATGGTGACACTTGCGTGTTTGCGCGTGATTTAATATTAGTCTGTTGTATACTGTAAAGTAGCAAAGCATCGCCATTAATCTACGTATGGAAGGAATTCTATTAAAAAATATACCAGTTGGTGCGTTATGTGCTGCGTTGGTTGTTTGTCTTCGTCGGCAAAGAAGATACAGGATCGATCCGATAATAAGTAATAGGTCATCAAGTGGAGAATAAGTGCTCCTGCACACTAAACTAAAAGACAACCGAGAGAAATTTTTGAGTATTACAGAAAATCCGTAAACTAATGTAAAATGCGTTTCTGTTTATTGCAAAATGCTATCAGCAAAAGAAACACAACGTCTCCCGCAACACAGCGCCCGTTACTGATAACCACACATCTCTCTTCATGTCTCTCTTTTTGAATTCTTGGTCCTTTGTATCGTGTAGGGACGGATACTTTTGCACCTCCAGAATTATTAATTCACTGTCTAATTCCATTTTGCAAAGTGAATATACGAAACGAACGCAGATGGACCAGGCGCAGTTTCCAAACAAGATCACAAGACCGCAAGTGTGGAATGGCAATGAAGGAAAAACAGGCAAACAAAATTGACCTCGGCCCATTCTGTAGAGGGTGACCTTGAAGACGCAACTTATCTTGAGTCCCGCGGCGGGAAATTACATTGTGTGTGGCCGATCCCGTCCAAATTAGTGCCGTGCATTTTTGATTCGAGATTTCACCCAGTAACGTAGCGTGAAGTCACTCAAGTGTGAGCCTAATCTTAGTGCAACGCCTGCGTATTCTTCCATCTTCATATGTATTCAGTACTTTTATCCATATCATAACTAAGGGCGACTCTAGTAATGGTGACGCGGTGACATGTCACTCCCTAGATTCATGAAAAAGACAAGAAAAGTGTCATTTTTTGTTACAATTTATATGACGTTGGTAAACAGTGGAGAAAATTTCAGTTATAGCTTTATTCTGCAACTGTTCGCCCTGGTGTGACTGTCACCGCAGATACGCTGTCAGGCGGCTCTGGTCTGGCGAGAAATTATTCCCTATAGAGCCCAGTCTTAAAAAGTGAAGTGTGTGACAGGACCTCCTTGTCACAACAGTGCTTCGTATGTTTTACATTATGAATCTGATAGGTGCTCTTCTGAGGAGTCCGATTACTAAATTACCATATTATCATGATAAACTGAAAGTGAATCAGTCAGGTAGGCCGATATCAAAATCAAATATTATGTACAACCAACAATGTGCTAAAGTGGAGAGGTGGGGCACGGATTTCAGATATCGTATATTTTAAGGAGGCCATTATAACTGCTCACCTGGTAGGCTGAACTCAGACAGCCTGACTGGGCAGCTCGGACGGTAGAGTGCTGGCCTTCTGAGCTCAACCTAGCGGGTTCGATCTCGATTCAGTTGTATTCCAAGGTGGTCAAATACGTCAACCCCGTGTCAGTAGTTATACTGGCTCTTTAAAGAATCTGGGCTGAAAATTTAAGGGAAATTTTGACTGAAATGCTGCGATTTTTGACCAAAGATCCAATTGTCAATTTTAACCTGAAAAATACCGCAAACCTTCCTCTTTCAAATCCCATCATAAGTTTTTCCCGGACGCCTTTTATAAAGCTCTACATGTCGGATTTAAAGGGCAGTGATTCGGCGTATACAGAGAAAGACCTTGCCCCTTTCTCTGAAGCTGTTAGACATCAGCTTCAAAGCTCTTTCGGACCACCATTTTAATAATACCGCTGGAATATATTTACCTTGCCGAAGGTCTACGCATTGCATTAAAGGAGAAAGACAACTGAGGGAGTAATTTACTGTCCACAGCAGTTTTAAAGCAAGTATGCTTGTTAAAACTTTAACAACAAGTTGTTTTTACGTCGCACCGACACATATAGATCTTATGGCGACGATGGGATAGGAAAGGGCTAGGAGTGGGAACGAAGCAGCCGTGGCCTTAATTATGGTACAGCCCCAGCATTTCCCTGATGTGAAAATGGGAAACCAAGGAAAACCGTCTTCAAGGCTGCCGACAGTGGGGCTCGAACTAACTATCTCTCGAATACTAGATACTGGTCGCGACGACAGTTATCGGGCTCGGTGTTAAAACTTTCAATTCATTTTATCTACCTTCAAATTTTTCAGCTTTTTGCCATGCATAAAATGTTAAAGAGTTCTATGTCCGCCTATGTGGTGTAGTGGTTAGTGTGATTAGCTGCCACCCCGGAGGTCCGGGTTCGATTCCAGGCTCTGCCACTAAATATCAAAAGTTGTACGAGAGCTGGAACCGGGTTGACTCAGCCTCGGGAGGTCAGATGAGCAGAGGTTGGTTCGATTCCTACCTCAGCCATCCTGGAAGTGGTTTTCCGTGGTTTCCAACTTCTCCCCCAGGCAAATGCCAGCATGGTACCAAACATAAGGCCACGGCCGCTTCCTTCTCTCTTTCTTGTCTATCCCTTCCCATCTTCTCATCCTCACACAAGGCCTCTGTTCAGCATCGCAGGAGAGGCCACGTGGGCGAGGTACTGGTCTTCCTCCCTAGTTGTATCCCCCGAACCAATGTCTCACGCTCTAGGACACTGCCCTTGAGGCGGTAGAGTTGGGATCCCTCGCTAAATCCGAGGGAAAAACAATGCTGAGGGTAAACAGATTAAGAAGAAGAAGAATAATAAGAAGAAGAAGAGAAAGGGTTGTGATTAGATTTACTTAAAGTTTTCGAGAATGTTTGAATATGTACAGGAAATAAAAGTAGTTTTGCAGTTTATTATCAGTTGAATATTACCTTCATATTTTACTTCCGAATTAGGACGAAAAATTGAAAAAATATATCTCCAATAGTTTATACCTGACTGCAATACTCGGAGTTCTTCTTACATGATTATATTTGACAAGAATACCAAATTATCCCCCCCCCCCGATATCAAATGAAAACTCTGCCGTAAGAAGCATCTTCCATGCAATATATAATGATACAAATTATTTGTCAATAACTTTGCAGCCATTTAACTAATCAATTCCAAGAGTTCCGTGGGGCTAAATGTTATTAATATGTGCTTGCGTTTTAAATTTGGTTTTAATAAGTGATAAACTGCAGAAGTTCACAGTTTCCTTCATGACTCTCCTTAACAGACAGACGTTTATAATTTAGGAACCGAACATGGGGTGATGGACGTTACAAAAACCCACATCAGCACAAACGCTAGCGCAGTTTACTCTGCAGTCACTCAGTTCCGAGATCCAGAGATCACCCTCTAACGTTACATCGATATATGCAATGCAAATATATTAGGCTCTATACCACCTCCCTAGTACCATAAAATGTATTGTCACCATCTTTTTTCATAATTCCAAGTTCAGCTCCAAGCCCCTGAGGTTGCATTCCGACGTTATGTACCTATAAATAGCATATTTATTAAGGCTTCCGCCATCTCCCTAGACCCGTGCTGCCATCTTGTTCTATCGATTGACACTTTGATATAGGGTGCAGCTGCATTAGTTTAGAAGATAACATTTTTGCACTTTGAAGGCTGATAGCCTTACCGATATGGTTCATATACGTAACTAATATATTTCTGATGAAGTCGATCCTCCTGCATTAACTGACATCTTGATATGGGGTGTAGATGCAATTGCTCAGTGTTAGTCTCATAACAGCCCTTCTGTAGCAGCCATCTTGCACATTAGCCCCTGCGTCAGCCTTCTATGATTATGTTACGCCCCTATAAATAAAACATACACATTGAGCCCTATAGCCGCCATCTTGTTCCAACTTCAGCTCCAAGCTACCTTAAGTCGCTTTCCAATGTTGCGCCCCTATGAATAAAGCATAAGTATTAAGTCTTATGGCCACCATTTTGTTCCAATTTCAGCTCGAAGTCTTCGGAGGTTAAGTTAGGTTAACGCCTGGTCAGCGTGATCTTGAGCCTGCACAATTAGCTAGGGTGTAATGTTATGTCCGAGCTGGTGTAAGGAAGGGTAACCGGTTAGGTTACTGCAGTTAGCCCGGGTAACGAACTAGAAGGGTGGGTCGTGGAATTTTACTCTTTATCGGGGAATTCCGATAATATGCGAAATCCTGCGGAGCTAAATTTCGACACCACATTATTTTTTCATATTGTGACTGAATATATTGAGTATTCACTACGAAGGTAGGTTAGGTCCTTCTGCGTGATTGTACCTAAAACGCGAACGTGTAGAAACAATAAAATTTGTATTCCCTGATTCAGCAAATAAGCTACTTCCAAGGCTAGTCAACTTGCTCATGCAGTGATTTTATTTTTGCTAAAATGTGCATGCTGTTCTAAATATGAAAAAACAATGTTGGTATTTCATGTCTCAGCAAATACTTCCAAGTCTAATCAACTTGCACGTGCAGTATATTTTTTGCTGACATGTGCATACTAAGCTAAACGCTAAAACAATGAAATTATTATTTCGTGTCTCAGCAAGTACTTCCAAGAATAACCATCTTCCTCACGCAGTCAATGTTTTTGCTAAAATGTATTTCCTCTCACGACTTGTTTCTCACTCACATACTAAGAGTCCGCACTTAGTCTACGGGGGATGGGGGGTATAGAAGCTTATCATCGATTTTTTCCGCTGTTTAGTTCTGAGTCCAAGTAAGCTCCACGTTCGAATCCTAGTCGGGGAGTAGGGATTTCCTACAACAATTAAACAATTGCACTTCAGCTGTGTTGTTTCAATTAAACGCACAAACTTTTAATGTACAATTATGCTTGTTAGATAGCCAAGTAGAGGAGCTACGGGTTCGAATACTAGTCGGGTCAGTTCGGTCTAAGAAAATATCTAGTGTCAGTTTTCCTGATTAATATTGAGCTTCTGTCTACGAAAGTTTAAAGTTCGATAGCCGTTCTTCTTTCCTTCAAAAGAGTCTTGATCTCTGTGTAGACTGGATATTTTGATAATGTTACTTTTGTTCAATGACGCCCCCAGACTCGATCTCTGCTTTTAGTCAACTGTTAATAATGATATTGGGTTTAATTCCTACAAAATACATTTTGGAGTCGCCGAAGTGCTAGAATTTAGTCCCACTTTAGTTCTATTTTAGTTCAAGGGAGTTTTTTTGCTAGTTGTTTTACGGCGCACGGACACAAATAGGTCTTACGGCGACGATGGGACAGGAAAGGGCTAGGAGTGGGAAGGAAGCGGCCGTGGCCTTAATTAAGGTACAGCCCCAGCATTTGCCTGGTGTGAAAATGGGAAACCACGGAAAACCATTTTCAGGTTTGCCGACAGTGAGGTTCGAACCTACTTTGTATTTCGCCTTATACCATCTCCCTAGTCATATGTGTAGCCGCCATCTTGTTTCAAGTTCCGCTTCTACAAATCTCAACGTCAAAGCTCCTGGACCATGTGTCGTCTTGTCCAGTTAGGTTAAGCCTTTTATTGATTTTCAAAATTGAGTCTGTAACGCCCTTGTAAGTTTAGGCCTGGTGCCAAATGCGTGCCTGTTAGGTTAACCTAGCACTCTTGACCATAATCACGTTGGTAGCTGGGCTCAGCTGGCATCCTCGGGTATCAAACTTAGGCCTCTAAAGCTAACGCCCTTAAGCCTAGAGTCAAATCCAGGACCTGTGAGGTTAAGCTTGGAGTCGAATCCGCACCTATTAGGTTAAGTTGCACTCTTGACTATAACCACGTTAGCAGTTGGGTCCAGCTTGCACTCTCTTGGCATCGAATTTGGGACTTAGGCCTTACGCCTAGGGATGAACCCGGGGTCTGTAAAGTTAAGCCTGGACACATGCTTCGAACTAAGGTCTCGACGGTTAAAGCCTTTAGGTATGGAGTCTAACCCGGGGTCTGTAAGGTTAAGCTTGGATGTGTGCTTCGTACTAGCCTCTCTGCGGTTAACGCCCTTAGGCCTGGGGTCGAACTCGAGGTCTGTAGGGTTAAGCATGGGCTCGGAAGTCTGCAAGGTTAAGCCTCGACACGTAGTCAGCGTAAGGTCATGGGAGGTTAAGAGCACGCTGTTTGTTAGCTAGGAGCCCGCACCGCGCTCGTCCAGGGGCCATCGGATTCCGGATGCTACCGAACTTACCAAAAACCACTACTATGGGAGTTTAGGCGTGGCCTAAGATTTAACTCTAGAATGTTTATATCGTTTGTGGTCCTTTCGATAAAAACTACATAAGTAAAGTTATATAGAATTACATTTCCGACCGTTGATGTCTTATACATTTTTACTGTACCGGCAAATATCACACATAGCCAATGCTGTTGTTGATGTTGTTTTTGTTGATTTCACAATTTTTTTCAATAGAACAACTTGTCAGAGGAGGTGGACGAGTTACAAAATATGGTACGCAGTTTGTTTGGACACATAACTGAGGACCTGACATTCCCATTAAGCCTCCTCCTTTTTTTCCTTACGTCGCACCGACGCAGATAGGTCTTACGGCGACGATGGGATAGGAAAGACCTAGGAGTTGGAAGGAAGCGACCTTGGTCTTAATTAAGGTACAGACCCAGCATTTTCCTCCTGGTATGAAAATGGTCATGCGGTTAGAGGCGCTCAGCTGTGACCTTGCATCCGGGAGATAGTAGGTTCGAATCCCACTGTCGGCAGCCCTGAAGATGGTTTTCCGTGGTTTCCCATTTTAACACCAGGCAAATGCTGGGGATGTACCTTAATTAAGACCATGGCCGCTTCCTTCCAACTCTTAGCCCTTCCATCGTCGCCATAAGACCTATCTGTGTCGGCGCGAAGTAAAAACAACTGTAAAAGAAATCTTCATTTCTACATAACTACTGCATACTACATCTTCTTGTCATATTCATACCTTGGACTACCCCTACTGTTCTTACCGCCTACACTTTCCTCAAATCCAACAGGATAAATATTGTGTGTCTTAAGATGTGTCATATTATTCTATCTCTTCTTCTCCTCAAATTTAACACATCGATCTTCTCTCACCAGTTCGATTCAGTATCTCTTCATTCGCGATTCGATCCACCCATCTCAACTTCAACATTTTTCTGTAACACCACATTACGAAATATTCTATTCTATTTATTTCTGAGCTAATTACCGTCCATGTTTCACTTCCATACAATGCCACACTCCAGATGACTGTCTTCAAAAACATCTTTCTACATTCCACATTAATCTTCGAAGTGAGTATTTTTTTTTTTTAAAGAAAGGCCTTCCTTGCTTGTGCTAGTCTGCATTTTATGACCTCCTTATTTCTGCCATTGTTAATTATTCAGTACCCAGGTAACAATATTCATCTACTTTTAAAATTTTATTTCCTCATTTAATATTTCCTGCATCACCTGACTTTGTTCGAATGCACTACATTACTTTTGTTTTGGACTTATTGATTTTCATCTTGTACTTCTTCCCCAAGTCTCTATCCATAACATTCGGCAATTTCTCCAGATCTTCTACATTCTCAGATAAAATAACAATATAAACGGCCAATCTTATGGTTTTGATTTCCTCTACAGGAATTGTGATTCCCTTTCCAAATTCCTCTTTGATTTCCTTTAATGTAAATAAAATATCTAATATACTACAAAATATAAGGAGAATTGAAATTTTCCTTCCTATGTACAATAATATAATACCTACAAAGAAATTTCACTGCGATGAATACTACTACTACTACTACTACTACTAATAATAATAATAATAATAATAATAATAATAATAATAATAATAGTAAAGACGAGGAAAAGAAGAGTAAGAGGAAGAAAGAAAAGAAGAAACTGTGGTTCTAGGAGCTCATACCTCGGAGATATTTTGTGCACACTCGTTTTTATTTTTCGTGGTATGATATCCCTCTGACCTCATGCGGTAGGACGTTCCATTTACAGCTTGCCACAACGGTAGAGGAATTGTTGCAGAATGAGAATTTATGCTTAGAAATAGCGAGGAATGTTTTGTTAAGCGCTGTGTACTTTTCTCATTGTATTCAGAAAGGCTATGAAAATGTTCATTTTATCCACCTTGACGCACTCCTTTTTAGAGGAACTTTAAGTTATCCTAACTCTCAACTATCAATGGATTAAGCTCAAACATGTTTGCTTTATTAATATTACATAACTGTTTACAATGTTCCACTCCTTGTCTGAATGGTCAGCGTTGAGGCCTTCAGTTTAGGGGACTGTGTTCGATTCCTGGTCGGTTTGAAGATTTTAATCGCAGTTGCTTAATATCTCTGAGTCGGGGACTGTATATTCAATACACAGATGTCATGTCTAGAAAACACTCCACATTAGCAGCCACTACAGTTACACGCAATACATCCCTCCAAATGAGGTCGATGTCGCCGGTTGGCCGTACGCCTAGGGTAGGGTCGTGCAGCAGTGACGTTGTATTCATGAGATGATCGGCTCGAATCCCACCGTCGGGAGGTCTGGAGATCGCTTTCCGTGGTTTCCCATTTTCACAACCTTAATTAAGTTCTGTGTAGAGCACTGAGTGTGTACTGCCATGGAGTACTGAGTAGTGCACTGTGTGTTTGCCGTTCCTTTCATATCCTTGCGACGTTAAGCCACTAAAAGAAGGTATGAAGGGGCAAAATGCAAATGTGCTAAACAGTTAGCACCAGCAATCACACCATAGCGTGTGAAGTAGTAGTAGTAGTGTCCGGCTCTGTGGCTAAATGGTTAGCGTGCTGCCCTTTAGTCCAGAGGGTCCCGGCTTCGATTCCCGGCGGGGTCAGAGATTTAACTTTCAGTGGTCAATTCCAAAGGCCCCATTGTGTGTGTGTGTGTGCCTTCTTCATCATTAATATTCATCATTGTTAAAGCCCCATACTCACAGACACGCATATGGCGTCAACTCGAAAGACATGCAGTAGGCATCTTCAGAGGCCATGCGCAATTGTAGTAGTAGTTGTTGTTGTTGTAGAAGAATAAGAATAAGAATAAGAATAAGAATAAGAATAGGAATAAGAATAAGAATAAGAAGAGAGCTAATTGGCCACGCGGTTAGGGTCGCACAGCTGTCAGCTTGAATTCGGGAGATGGTGGATTCGAAATCCACTGTCGGCAGCCCTGAAGACGGGTTTCTATGATCTCCCATTTTCACTCCAGCCAAATGCTGGGGCTGTACCTTAATTAAGGCCACGTCCGCTTCCTTGTCCTTTCCTATCTCATCGTCATCATGAGACCCGTCTGTGTCGGTGCGACGTAAGGAGAAAAAAAGAGGAGGCTTAATGTCACATCTTCAGTTATCTGTCTAAACAAACTGCGTACCATTTTTTGTACTTCGTCCATCTCCTCTGATAAGTTATTCTATTTAAAAAAAAAACGAAACAAAAAACCAACAACAACAACAACAACATTGGCTATGTGTGGCATTTGCCAGCAGTGCCGGTCATCTTGGAAACCTTCTCTTTCAGGTAGTAAATTGTCTCTGCATAGAGACGATTTATGAATCTCTCTTTCTTTTCCCATTTCTCTCCGATGACAGGCGTCATGGGGAATGCCTTCAGATATTGTGACAAAAGTGACAGGTCCCGGCAGTAAAAATGAATCTGGACTCTGCTGTCCCTCGTTCTCTCTTACATTTGTAATTTATGACCTTGCATCCTGCATAAGTGCAAGATGTGTTTGTTCCAGAGAGTTGGCAAGTTAACAAGTGTTCCTTAGCGCCTCCAGCAAAGACAGTAGACAGTATTGACCCACTACTCTCTGACACACTTGTCGCAGAGTGCAGGAACAAAACATCAGTCTACTTGATAACCAGATACATCTGGCTCCGGCAATGATTAAAACAACGTCAACTAGTGGGTGCTCCACAAACTACTTAACTACGTCAAATCTACTGAGATATGTTATTGCACTTTAACCGCAACAAAAAGTAAATACTTGAAAATACGTGAAATAGGAATTAAAAACTGAAACAATACTACTTCCGCCTCTGTGGTTTAGCGGTTAGTGTGATTAGCTGCCACCTCCGCAGATCGGGGTTCGTTTTCAGCCTCTGCCACGAAATTTGTAAAATGGTACGAGGACTGGAACGGGGTTCACTCAGCCTCGAGAGGTTAATTGAGTAGAGGTGGGTTCGATTTCACCTCAGCAATCCTGGAAGTGGTTTTCCGTGGTTTCCAACTTCTCCTCTAGGCAAATGCCGGGATGGTACATAACTTAAGGCCACGGTCATTTCCTTCCCTCTTCCTTGTCTATCCCTTCCAATATTCCCATCCCCCGCAAGGCTCGCGTTCAGCATAGTAGCTGAGGCCGCCTGGGAAACCACGGAAAACCATCTTCAGGGCTGCCAACAGTGCGGTTCGCACCCACTATCTCCTGAATGCAAGCTCACAGCTGCGCACCCCTAACCACACGCCCAACCCGGCCGGTCACTGAACAGTTCAAGCATGATGGTCATCATTACATTGTTCTTGTAATCCATGAACTAGTAGCAGTTTAAGCTTCTCATATATATATTGTACCCGTCCAAATGGTATTTTATTGGATTTAGAGAAGTTGGTTTAATTTTCGTAATGCAATACGGGTCTACGCGTGAGCAAGCACCAGCTGATTACCGTGCCGCTGCGGACGAGAGAGAACTGGGTCAAGGTCACCGCACGTCACAGGGTTTACGTCACCTAGCGAGCCGGAAGCCAAGGGGAGTGACATTCCAGAAAGATCTGCTGCCAACAGTGGGGTTCTCACCCACTATCTCCTGAATGCAAGCTCACTGCTGCGTGCCCCTAACCACACGCCCAACCCGGCCGGTCACTGAACAGTTCAAGCATGATGGTCATCATTACATTGTTCTTGTAATCCATAACCTAGTAGCAGTATATATATATATATCTGGAAGGCAACAGAAGCCAGGATTTACGCAGTTCGACATCATGCCGGTAGATATTATTATTATTATATTATAATACAGTATTCCGCCTAGTGGCAGGTCCGTGTCTTCGTATGGAGAATTTCTGGCGCCAATGTTCCCTGTTTTCAGCTTCTTCCTTCAGTCTGCTGGGTCCCCACCCATCCTTCACGTCATCAAGATGTTGAATTATTTTTCTTCTTCGTCCTGTAGTTCCTTTGATCTTCTCTTCGATGACGTCGTGTATCAGCCCCTCGTGTCTGTGTCCGATCCAGTTGGCCTTCCTCTGAAGAATTGTATTCATAATAGTTTTCTTCTCTCCTACTCTTCTCAGTACATTGTCGTTTGTCACCCGATCTGTCCACTTGATCTTCTCTATTCTCCTCCAACACCACATTTAGAAACACACTATGCTTATTTGAGGGATCATCAGTCAGTCAGCCGAAGCAATTCATGAAGGAATCAGCCGGTAGGTGTATTGATTCGCCCACATGACGCAGTGCAGCCATCTGGTATTTGAATAACTGTTTTACATACAGTGAAAATAGTTTTTGTAACATAAAAACCTTCCAGTCTGTCAAACACACAGCAATTTCAATATAACTTATAACACTATAAACCTACCTCTAAAAACTACACACACTGATACAATGTATGACATGTTTCGTACTACGAGGGCAAATCAAAAGTTAAGTTACACAAGCTCGCCGCGAGAGCACGCTGTGTGTCGTGACTGTGGCCAATGCGGAGCAAGCTACAATAACTGCTGACACGTCCGATAGGAATGTTGGTGTGGTATCGCGTCGTGTTGTGTGCGCAAAGCGGGCAAGACTCAATGACACGTCAACTGGATGTTCACTCCAAATTGGAGGTGCGTGCAACGATCACATTTCTATGGGCTAAACGGCTCAATTCATCGTGAAATCACTACTGTATATGATGAGCGTGTAATTTCTCGCCCAGGTGTTGTAAACTGGTGTAAGCAATTTGACACTGGACGCATGGCAAGCCCGCAACATCCGGTACCTTTGCAAATTTCGACCGTGTGGATGGGATGATTTGAGAGAATCGGCGCATAACACTGCAGGAAATTTCCAGCATGCTGGCAGTGTGTTCTCCAATGTTCACCAGCACCTTGGATTTCGTAAACTGTGTTTAAGGTGGGTCCCAGGTCTGCTGACCGATGTTCACAAGGGACAACGTTTACAATCGTCACTGGAATTCTTGCAACGATATTCTGTGGAGGGCAACGAGTTTCTGCGGCGAACCATCACAGGGGATGATACGTGTCTTTAACACTTCATCCCCTGAACAAAGGGAACATCGATGGGATGGGTGCACACCACACCACCATGAAAGAAGGTCAAGGTCCAACCTTCAGCAGGAAAGGTAATGGCGACAATGCCCTTTAACATGGAGGGTGTGGTGAACGTGGAATTCATGCCGAAAGGCGCGACAATCAACTCGCCTTCGTGTTTTCAAACGTTGAACCGGTTGCATAAGACAATTAAAGAAAATAATTGAGCGCCGGTGTGATTTTCTTGTACGATATCGCAGAACTCATACGCCCGTCAAATGTCCGAATGCTAAAGCGTTTCAAGTGGGAGGTATAGCAACATCCTCCATACAGTCCGGACTTAGCTCCAAGCGATTATCATGTGTTCGGTAAGCTGAAAAAGGATCTCGCTGGACGACGCTTCCGAAACGATAGCCATGTTGCTTATGTGTAGGTGGTTTCATAAATGGCCATAACTTGGAAGTGTAACTTACTTTTTGATTCGCTCTCGTACAAGAACATCCTGAGATTCTATCAAATTGCTTAAAACATGCGTATATATGTACAGTATGGTAAGGTAACAGTATGGTATAATAGTGTGTATTTTTACATGTATGTTTATAGTGTTATAATTTATTAGAATTTTTGTGTGGTTCACAGACTGGAAACTTTTTGTTACATTTTACTAAGTCGACACTTGGAAAGCATGGCTTCCTTATTAACAAATATTTTTGTGCTGATAGAAGTTGAGAGCGGTAAGTAACCACAGTCCTCTGAAGCTCCACTTTCCATATTATATTGGAAAACATATATATCTAAAATTTGACATCATAAAAAATCAAATTTTATTAGGCCGTGTCCGAACACTTGAGAATCAAATTCCGGTGGCATATCTTACGTTAGCCCTGATTGTAGGGGGATTCTGAAAACGGTCATTTATCAAATAGAAACACAGATTTCAACTGTCTGTGATCAATTGCTCTGGCTCGGGGACTGCGTGTTTGTGATCATCTTAGCCCACGCACGTTTATTCAACATAGCACCCTTTTATTATTCTTATTTATAATTGATCTGTATTTAGGTCCACCACACGAGTGACATATTCCCTATGTGTTGCTTTCCTAGTACTTTCTTAAATAAACCACCGTAGAAAACTAAATCGGTGATGAGTAGACCGCTCCTTATAGGGTCGGCATCGAAAAGGTAACCCGGCCATAAAATAAGAATAAATCCACACAAAATGCTAACTCCAATATATTGGGGCAAGGGTTGTTTTAATTTTTTTTGCTATTTGCTTTAAGTCGCACTGACACAGATAGGTCTCATGGTGGCGATGGGATAGGAAAGGCCTAGGAATGGGAAGGAAGTGGCCGTGTCGTTCACTAAGCATTTGCCTGGTGTGAAAATGGGAAACCACGGAAAACCGTCTTCAGGGCTGCCAACAGTGGGGTTCGAACCCACTATATCTCGGATGCATGCTCACAGCTGCACGCCCCTGACCGCACGGCCAACTCGCCTGGTAAAGAGTTATGTTCACAAAACATATTTACAGTGAATTTTTAAATTGGTTTTTTTATAGTATCCGGGATATTCCTGCAGTGAGAGGGAATCTCCTTTCGAATTAAAACATCGGGCCAATGACCTTCGATGTTAGACCCCTTAAAACAACAAGCAAGCAAGCAGAAAGCGAATTAAAACATGAAGATGATTCAGCAATTACTTTATTTATAGCTTGGTTGTCATTCGTATTCTATTTAACAGTCTTGTTACACTGAAGATCTATTATGTATTTTTTTCAGCACATTAACTTTTACAGAGCTCAACTCCAATTAAAAAGTTTGTACGTACAAATGCAACATGAAGTGGAGCCACTAACGAACAAATGGACAGAGAGAGGGAGAGAGAACAAAAAAGAATAAAGAAAGAATAGCGGAAAGGAAATGCGACTATTTCGTGGACAAACAGAGCATTTATCTATGTATATAAAATCCCTAGTTTGCTCTGTCATTCACAGTGATATTGAGAAAACGAGAATGATTCCACAGCTGAAATTGGTACCAGTTATAGATTGATACAGAGGCGGAAAAACTATCGATAGGGCTATCGATAGCGACCACTATCGTCTGACATCGATAGTTACCTATTATCGATAGTCAACGATAGTCTCCACCTTACAGGCGTATATTTCGCGCCAAGAGTAATTGTACAGCTGTTTGCACTTAACTGGTGAGGAGTTTGTTCCAATTCATAGGTGTGCATTTAAATATCTCTGTGTACCATCGACTTCAGTGCCTAGCCTTAGTTGAGTTGATGCCAAGACGGGGCAAAAAAATGAGATATATAAGTTATCAGAGATTGTATGTAGGCGAGAGAAGATAAGGCGCTTTTTAGGTCAAAGACTTCATGAAAGCAACTGAAAACTCTCCTGCCATCTGTTGAGAACGCTGTAAAACATTTTTCCAAATATATTACAATACCCGAGAATATGTCCGGCGATCGCAAAATGAAGACTGCAGTTGAACAAGAATTTCTCGGGCAGTCACGTTATGGACAAGCGCGTGCAGTCCGAGAATGTCTCGGACGTGCCACTGAATACATTTATGAGTGATTCCGATTTGAATTTCAGAAATTACATAGCATGAAATAGTCGTGCTTCCTACTGTTTTTTTGTAGATTGTGTTCAATAAAATGTTCTACAGTATTTTCAGGTTTTAATAATTTAATTTCGTGTGGCTATTTCTAGCCGAGTGCAGCCCTTGTAAGGCAGACCCTCCGATGAGGGTGGGCGGCATCTGCCGTGTGTAGGCAACTGCGTGTTATTGTGGTGGAGGATAGTGTTATGTGTGGCGTGTGAATTGCAGGGATGTTGGAGACAGCACAAACACCCAGTCCCCGGGCCATTGGAATTAACCAATGAAGGTTAAAATCCCCGACCCGGCCAGGAATAAAACCCGGGACCCTCTGAACCGAAGGCCAGTACGCTGACCATTCAGCCAAGGAGTCGGACGTATTTTCAGGTGTAATGATATGATTCGTTCCACTTTTTTGAAAACTATCGATGGCGATTACTATCGATAGTTTTCCGCCTCTAGTGGTATGTCTTCCTTACAAGGAAAGTACAATGAACAATCTCACGATCACGACTTTTATATTTTCTAAAGAAAAGTACATTTATGCCAGAGTAGTTATTGTCTTATCGCCATGAGGACGTAAGTACAGAGCTACGTAATACTGACTTCTATTTCCTTCCAACTGGTACCAGATATAGATTTCAAGAACAATGCAATGCTGACCATCATACTCTTTAGCAGAGAACGCTCTCTTTTAGTGAATGAATCAACTTTTTCATTCCAGGGTATGAAAACTCATTACCTCTATCGATAAGCACGAGGAAGCTGTCAGTGGCCGTGGTCTCTAAGCCATGAAAACATATTTCATTCTTTCTTAATCCTTTTACCTTCCACGGTTGGTTTTTCCGTCGGACTCAGTGATGGATGACACCTCTACCACCTCAAGGGCAGTTCCTGGAGCGTGGAACTTTCGATAGGAGAGATACAAGTGTGAAGGAGGACCAGTACCTAGCCCAGGCGGCCTCACATGCTATGCTGAACAAGAGCCTTGTAGGGGGCTGGGAATATTGGAAGAGATAGACAAGGAAGAGGGAAGGAAGCGGCCGTGTCCTTAAGTTAGGTACCATCCCGAGATTTGTCTGGAGGATAAGTGGGAAACCACGGAAAACCAATTCAAGGATGGCTGAGGAGGGAATCGAACCTTCCTCTACTGAGTTCACCTCTCGAGGCTGAGTGGATCCCATTCCAGGCTTCGTATCACTTTTCAAATTTCGTGGCAGAGCCGGGAATCTAACCTGGGCCTACAGGAGTGGCGGCTAATCACACTAACCACTACACCAGAGAGGCGGGAGTGAAAACCACTTTAATCATCACAATGTTAGTCGAAAATTTAAGGAAGGTGGTGGTATACAATTTTTAATCACTAGATTGAGTGCCAAAAGTCTGTATCAATTTCCAAACCTCTTCGCAGTGCTCATATTGAGTGAGGGCATATGGCGCTGTTGATGGTGATTCGCCCGTAAAGTCTTGCGCCGACCTCTTGGAGTAGGCTATATTGCCGGCACCAGGTTTCACTCTCTCCCTTCCTACTGTCTTATATCATGATATTCATTTCATCTTATTAACTCCTGTGATGAGTTTGAAGTCAGGAAGGGCATCCGGTCGTAAAAGCTCGCTAGGAAGGCTCACCTCACTTCATACCCGCCCCCGAAGAGGAACGGGACAAGGGTTAGACCTACAAGCATGAGATAAGACGCCTTCCACTGAGTTTGAGGAATGACATCGTAACCAATGATTAGGCCTCTATTGGATGCTTCGTTGTAGGCTGCACGTTCGGATCAGTCAGTCAGTCAGTCAGTCAGTCAGTCAGTCAGTCAGTCAGTCAGTCAGTCAGTCAGTCAGTCAGTCAGTCAGTCAGTCAGTCAGTCAGTCAGTCAGTCAGTCAGTCAGTCAGTCAGCCCGGCGGATACTATAGAACGCTACAATGTAATGCAGTACAATGTAGCAAAAGCAATGTTGACAGCGCTAATTCAAATTAAATGACGTATTTTGTCAATAAAGCTTTGTTGTCGAGTTTATTTTTACCAATCCCATAAATATTAGGTAATTAATCCTTTTATCACCTCATTATTTTGTCATTATTAGCTCCAGAATGTTGTCATTTTTACGCCGGAAAAACAGGATATTCATGCTAACAAAATGGCATGTAGATTACCTGGATGTGATGACATTTCTGAATTTGTGTTTCGACAAGGAATATATAATGTACACATCAGTTAGACTAACACAGAACACCATCTCAAGAAGACAGCATAAAACTTGACTCATTGTAGACAACATGTATACTGTAGTGGCTCAGTCGGTAGAGTACAGTCTTTCTGATTCCAAGTTGACGGGTTCAATCGTGACTCAGTCCGGTAGTATTTGAAGGTGCTCGTGTCGGCAGATTTATCTGCGGGACAAAATTCCAGCACCTCGGATTCGCAAAAAGCGTAAAAATTAGTTAGTGGGACGTGAAGTCATTATTATTTTTATTATTATTATTATTTCGTTTCGGCCAACTAAGGACCACGATATTTCAACCGTTTTCTGTCCCGAGCTTAAACATTCGCCTAGCACACCCGCACCTTTCTTCGGTTAATGTCTTGCCGGTCTCCTTTTTAGTATTGTTTCCAAAACTCTTGTATACCTTCAAGTTTCTCCTTTACGGAGTCACGTTGCAAGATGTCATCACGTTATGTCTTCTCGTTTCTCTCAAGTCTTCCCAGTCCAAACATTGCAAAGTTTTCGTAACGCTCCTATTTTTTGTCTGAAATCCCCCAGAACAGTCCGACTCCATGGCTAAATGGTTAGCGTGCTGGCCTTTGGTCAAAGGGGTCGCGGGTTCGATTCCCGGTAGGGTCTGGAATTTTAACCATCATGGGTATGTGTTCTCTTCATCATCATTTTCATCCTCATCACGACGCGCAGGTCGCCTACGAGCGTCAAATCAAAAGACTTGCACCTGGCGAGTCGAACATGTCCTCGAACACTCCCGGCACTAAAAGCCGTACGCCATTTCATTTACCCAGAACTAATTGAGTTGCTTACCACTGAAAGTTGCCTTTGCTAAGACTATCTATAATTCTCACGGGCAAACGTCTCATACACCTGTATCATCCAGAATTCACAAAAACCACCAGGCTTTCCAACACAAAATTAATTTTGAATAAAAACACTTTTGTCAAGTTGATCACAAATTTAAAAGCTAAACAGGGCTTACCTGGAGTCTACTCGTTAAATCCTGTATCTATTCATGGACAACTCTATCTAGATTTTTCAAGTGTCAATAATTCTAATAATATGTGTGTATCAGTTACCGAAAATGACTAACAAGAACTCATTAAATATTTTATACGAAGAGGTATTGCAAACTGTAAATAATTAAACAATATCTTCATAAAATACTGTATAAAAAGAGGTATTGTAAATTGTAAATAATTAAACAAAATCTTCATAAAGTATTGCATACAAAGAGGTATTGTAAATTTTAAATAATTAAACAAAATCTTCATAAAATACTGTATAAAAGGAGGTATTGTAAATTGTAAATAATTAAACAAAATCTTCATAAAGTATTGTATTCGAAAAGGTACTGTAAACTGTAAATACTTAAACAAAATCTTCATATAATATTGTATACAAAGGGGTATTGTAAATTGTAAATAATTATACAAAATCTTCATAAAGTATTGCATACAAAGAGGTACTGCAAACTGTAAATAATTAAACAAAATCTTCATAAAGTATTGTATACAAAGAGGTATTGTAAACTGTAAATAATTAAACAAAATCTTCATAAAGAATTGTATACAAAGAGGTACTGCAAACTGTAAATAACTAAACAAAATCTTCATAAAGTATTGCATACAAGGAGGTACTGCAAACTGTAAATAATTAAACAAAATCTTCATAAAGTATCACATACAAAGAGGTACTGCAAACTGTAAATAATTAAACAAAATCTTCATGAAGTATTGTATACAAAGAGGTATTGTAAATTGTAAATAATTAAACAAAATCTTCATAAAGTATTGTATACGAAAAGGTACTGTAAACTGTAAATACTTA
The DNA here is from genome assembly GCF_040414725.1 of Anabrus simplex. NCBI lineage: Eukaryota > Metazoa > Arthropoda > Insecta > Orthoptera > Tettigoniidae > Anabrus > Anabrus simplex. The sequence continues at coordinate 1,762,549,037 of NC_090265.1, read as the reverse complement.
AACAAAATCTTCATATAATATTGTATACAAAGGGGTATTGTAAATTGTAAATAATTATACAAAACCTTCATAAAGTATTGCATGCAAAGAGGTACTGCAAACTGTAAATAATTAAACAAAATCTTCATAAAGTATTGTAAACAAAGAGGTATTGTAAACTGTAAATAATGAAACAAAATCTTCATAAAATACTGTATAAAAAGAGGTATTGTAAATTGTAAATAATGAAACAAAATCTTCATAAAATACTGTATAAAAAGAGGTATTGTAAACTGTAAATAATTAAACAAAATCTTCATAAAGTATTGTATACAAAGAGGTATTGTAAACTGTAAATAATTAAACAAAATCTTCATAAAATACTGTATAAAAAGAGGTATTTTAAATTGTAAATAATTAAACAAAATCTTCATAAAATACTGTATAAAAAGAGGTATTGTAAACTGTAAATAATTAAACAAAATCTTCATAAAGTATTGCATACAAAGAGGTATTCTAAATTGTAAATAATTAAACACAATTTTCATAAAGTATTGTATACGAAAAGGTACTGTAAACTGTAAATACACTGACTGACAGACAGAGCAAATGCAACACCAAGAAGGAGTGGTCAGAACTTTATGCCAATTGCAGGGTAGACTGACGTCACTGAGGTATGCTCATGATGTGAAATGCGCCGCTGTGCTGCGCACGAAGCGAACGATAAATGGGACACGGCGTTGGCGAATGGCCCACTTCGTACCTTGATTTCTCAGCCGACAGTCATTGTAGAACGTGTTGTCGTGTGCCACAGGACACGTGTATAGCTAAGAATGCCAGGTCGCCGTCAACGGAGGTATTTCCAGCAGACAGACGACTTTACGAGGGGTATGGTGATCGGGCTGAGAAGGGCGGGTTGGTCGCTTCGTCAAATCGCAGCCGATACCCATAGGGATGTGTCCACGGTGCAGCGCCTGTGGCGAAGATGGTTGGCGCAGGGACATGTGGCACGTGCGAGGGGTCCAGGCGCAGCCCGAGTGACGTCAGCACGCGAGAATCGGCGCATCCGCCGCCAAGCGGTGGCAGCCCCGCACGCCACGTCAACCGCCATTCTTCAGCATGTGCAAGACACCTTGGCTGTTCCAATATCGACCAAACAATTTCCCGTCGATTGGTTGAAGGAGGCCTGCACTCCCGGCGTCCGCTCAGAAGACTACCATTGACTCCACAGCATAGACGTGCACGCCTGGCATGGTGCCGGGCTAGAGCGACTTGGATGAGGGAATGGCGAAACGTCGTGTTCTCCGATGAGTCACGCTTCTGTTCTGTCAATGATAGTCATCGCAGACGAGTGTGGCGTCGGCGTGGAGAAAGGTCAAATCCGGCAGTAACTGTGGAGCGCCCTACCGCTAGACAACGCGGCATCATGGTTTGGGGCGCTATTGCGTATGATTCCACGTCACGTCTAGTGCGTATTCAAGGCACGTTAAATGCCCACCGCTACGTGCAGCATGTGCTGCGGCCGGTGGCACTCCCGTACTTTCAGGGGCTGCCCAATGCTCTGTTTCAGCAGGATAATGCCCGCCCACACACTGCTCGCATCTCCCAACAGGCTCTACGAGGTGTACAGATACTTCCGTGGCCAGCGTACTCTCCGGATCTCTCACCAATCGAACACGTGTGGGATCTCATTGGACGCCGTTTGCAAAACTCTGCCCCAGCCTCGTACGGACGACCAACTGTGGCAAATGGTTGACAGAGAATGGAGAACCATCCCTCAGGACACCATCCGCACTCTTATTGACTCTGTACCTCGACGTGTTTCTGCGTGCATCGCCGCTCGCGGTGGTCCTACATCCTACTGAGTCGATGCCGTGCGCATTGTGTAACCTGCATATCGGTTTGAAATAAACATCAATTATTCGTCCGTGCCGTCTCTGTTTTTTCCCCAACTTTCATCTCTTTCGAACCACTCCTTCTTGGTGTTGCATTTGCTCTGTCAGTCAGTGTAATTAAAAAAATCTTCATGAAGTGAAAATGAAATGAAAACCTACAACCTGTTTCCAGTCATCGAGCGGGTCAGGGATGTAATGAATGAATCAGATATAGGCTGTTAGTAGGATGGGGTCGCCACTCCCAAAGTGATGAACTAATGACTGATAGTGCACCCATAAGCGAATTTACGTAATTAATTTACAAATTAAATGTTGAATATTTCGCATATCGAATACTACAGTAGGCTGTGAATCTAGCAGTCACAAAGGAACTTTCTGGCGCCAGTCAGGCGGCAAGGAAAATCCTCGAAACTCTTCTTAGAGCACGAGCAACTTGTAAACCGCCCTGAGTACTGCATCCAATAAATTTTATGATACCGCCTAGGAGTGACAACTTTCTACTTGGTTCTCACGAGAAAATCACGCGTTGAGGCCTGAGCTACTTAGAAGGACAAAGAGACAACGATAATACCCACCAACCCTAGGGAGAAAATGGAAGCATCCACGCTGCGAAGAGCGCGAAAGTCTCAGCCAATCACAAAATTCCAAATTTGAATGTCCTGTCATAGCGGGAATCTACAGTCAGTATTTCGCTATCTGAAGCCCGGTGTATTGGTGTAAAACAGTGTCCTGACTTCCTAATAATATTTGAAAATTTATCAGTGCGAAGGTGTGGTTAATTATTGGCTAATTAATAAAATTTTAACTTCACACGGAAGAGTAGTATCGCCCAGGAAATGAACTGTCATGGCGGGAAGGAGCCATTCGCTGGAAGAAAATAACGCCGGTGACGCGCGTCGTCGTGTGGATTATCCTGTGATCGTTTCCCACGGCGCAATATAACAAGTAAGTCAGACCGAAATTAGGAAGATTTTGTACATAAATTTTGAAACTTTAACCTACGGATGTATGATGAAGCGCTCCCAAGTGTTAGATCACTACGCCACATCCCTTCCACAGAACTATTTTCAAGGTGGGGGGAGAACTCATTACAAAAACCAGCGAGCAGGGTGGTGAATCTTCAGTGACAGAGTGTGTGACGGTGTGACTGTGTGTTTCACTGTGTATCCTGTGTTCGTGGGTTAGTTGAATCTTCAGTGTGTTTAGAGTATGTCAGCTAATTCAGTTAGTCAGCTTTGAACTTTTCTTTTGTCTGGTAAGAAAGCGATCAGAGACACTTGTTGGCATCCGAGTGAGCCATGTATTTTACTTGGGAGAGTAACATTTCAGAAATGAACACTTTAACGAACTTTACTTTACGTTGAATTTATGCAGAGATAACAGGCAATAGCTACACTTTCAACACTTGGCTTAAATGAACTCACATTACGAATCGAGAGGGACAAGTCCATGTTTCAGCGTAGCTGCATAAAACCTCTCTAATCCACGTGTAGTTTGACATTTGTTGGAAAGCTATTTTATTCTTCATTTTGGGAGGACGATCAGCATAATTTCTCCACATCATTGGAAACTGTACTTTAGCTTGCTTTTACCACTTACAAAAACTGTTTTGGCAAGCGAGATGTTTTTTGGGAGAACTAGTTAAAGCAGACAGGGAGCAGAATGTCTTTTCATTAATGAAAGGCCGCTGTGTTAAAGACCTTGAGCAAACTGTTATGTTCCGAAGGGGTGAACGATCGGTAAACTGTAAGTAAACAACTGAGAGAGCGGTGTGCAGATCAGCAGGTGTTCTTTCAGCCAAGTAGCGGAGAGGAAACTTTCGACTTCACGTCAGGAGTCTATGCAGTGCCATCGTCTAATCTTCACTGGAGTGCGAGAAAATGCGAGTGTTTATGTTAATGTAAGCGTGTGTAACGCCATGATAAAAATGTATCAAGTTTGCGTGTGTGAAAATATGGAATACCACATCAGCTTCAAGATGGAATTCTAATTCACCATGACGGAGCCCGGAGGGTGATCCAACATGCCTCCATCACCCAGGTATGAGCATCAATAAAATAATGTAAATAAATATGTAGGACCGTGCCTAATCGATGATCAAATGTAGCTTAGACTGTTAGGTAGGATTGTAAATAATTCACATTTTAATAATCATAATAATAATAATAATAATAATAATAATAAGATTAATAATAATAATAATAATAATAATAAAAATAATGTTGCACTTTCAGCTAGGGTTATTTGCGCACTTCCTTTATGTAGATGTGTTTGCGTATTGTTATGGATTATTCTGTAGTATGTCACTTTGACAGTTTAGGATGCTATATTATCTGATCTCAATGAGTGTAATGCCGATTTATAGTAATAATAATAATAATAATAATAATAATAATAATAATAATAATAATAATAATAATAATAATAATAATAATAATAATAATAATAATAATCATGTTCTTATAACTTTAGTTTTGAGCTATATTTCTGTTGGAGTTGTGATCTTGTAGACGCCGCCTTGTTGATTTTAATGCTTATTTTGCTATTTTGCGCATTCAGCTTGTTTTATGTTGTGGAATCATCCTTCAGATGACCGTTTACGGTAGTTCTTATCCCGTGTAGTTGGCGATGTTTTTGGTAGACGCGAGTATTTATTTCTGTGTAGTTGCGGTTACACATTTTTCAATAGCTGTGTTTTGAGAGGCAATCTCGTCATTTTTTAAGAAACAGGTAGTGCCAGGAAGCCATTGAGGAGTCAGCTCTGATATTTTGTGATATGTGAGGCAAAGAATGATCTAGAGATCGAGCTAAATGAATAATATCCCTGATGATCTACGTTGATAATGGAAATGTGATATTTGGACCATGTCATGAACTGTCGTAAGAAATAGAAATGTGCACGACAGATATTTCGCCCGCCGGATACGAGCGAAGCCGTATTATGAAGTACTACGCCAAGAATAATGATGAGTAAATAGAATTGAGAGATGAATAATTTAACCAAGAGTGTTAAATATGTTACGACATGGGTTATGATTGTAGGCAGAAGCCTGTATTTTGTTTCAAATAATTCCAGGGAAAGTAAATGCTCGGCAAATATGCTATGGGAGCAGAGCGACGAGTCAATGTGTATTTTGATAGTCATGTAAAGTCATGGATGACATGGAATAGCAGTAATTATTGTCCATAAAGGTTAAATAGTGTCATGGCCAGACATTTGTCGTCTGAGGTTAGAGATTGCCGTCAAATTCACAATATTTTGCTACTCGTAGCGGGGTAAATTTTTCTGTAAGCTCCGACAATCTGCGCATTTCATTCTTATTGTTTTCAGTAGGCAGCGATGTTGGAATCTAGTTTCGTTTATTTGTTATTCTTTCTGAGTGTAACTTTTATTACTGTTCATTTGTAGGATGTGATCGTATGTGAATTATTTATATTTCACTTGATGTAAATAGATAGGTGTAGTTAGGCTAGTTTTGATTTCTGTATTTTCTTTTGTTGGAGCAGTGTTTTCTCCATTAGCAGATTTAATTATGTAAATAAGATTTCATGTGTTAGGATAAGAGATCATCGATTAGGTCACAGTCAAAACCATAGTAGTGGTATGCTCATACCAGGCATTCAGTAATTACCAAACCTTTAAAATCCACTACATTTTAAATTAGGAAATGAAGCGATCTTTAATAAATCAGTTGTATAATAACTGCCGCAATGAATGAGGTAAATAAGATGGGATCTGCCTCCATCTAATGGTGGTACCACAAATAATGAGTTCATAATGAAATGCAGTCAGCGGCAAATTAAGTAAATTTTAGTGTACAAGGATCGCTTTTCATTTGAAATGTAAACATGAGGCACTTGGCCTAATGATTATTGATATTTTAAAGAGGTCCAGGCTATCACAGTTATGCAGGTGAAATTTAAATAATTAAATGAGTGATTGTAACACTCAGGTTCATGTGTCAATAATTTCCTTTTCAACCACGAGTAGTTTGAATGTGATGGTGGTTACGTGGTAAATGAAGTACGATGTCAATGGCTGTTTTCTTTGAATTATTCCTTATTTGTTACACATGGTTAGTGCAGTCCATGATTGTTTTAAAGCTGGGTGTTTCCCAACTAAGCCACATGTTTTAAAGATTTGATAAACACCTCTGAGTCAGTGTTGATTTGATAACGTAACTAATTAATTAATTAATTATTCAACTACATTAAATAATTTTGAGTGACATTTTTTCTACGTAATACAGTTCATATTTCAAATGAGGTGATATTTCTGACCAGAGTTTTGAATTTATTCACGTCATCGTCTTGAAGACAGTGTCAACATAGTCTGGAATATTTTAATCAATTTGATTGACCTTCAGTCAGTTTTATTAGGCAGATAATGGTGTTATTGTAAGGCAGATCCTCAATCTTTAATTTTCTTAGTCTCATTTATTTCACTTTGTTTACATTTTTCACCAGTTTAGTTTACTTTCATTTTTGGCACTTTGCACTTTATCCAATAAATCAGTTTGTTATTTAAATTTTAATTCAGTCTTTGGGTACAGTCACTTATAGTTAGTTTACCCCATCTTTTCATTTCCTCACTCCCTGATCGACGGGTGGCCTATCTTCGGGGATAGCATCGGACGGTCCGCGACTGAGGAAGAAGAGTCTACATGCAGCGGTGAGTATCATTTAAATGTCATTTATTACAGGAGCAGCCGGCGCACAGGAGAAGGAAGAAGTTCACCGCAGTTGTTGCCTTGAAAAGGGCACAGGGTCCGGAGTGAGGAGTGAAAAGCGCAATAGATGCTATGAAATGAGAATGAAAAGTGTTGCTGGAATGAAAGATGAGAGGGAAAACCGGAGTACCCGGAGAAAAACCTGTGCCGCCTCCGCTTTGTCCAGCACATATCTCACATAGAGTGACCGGGATTTGAACCACGGTATCCAGCTGTGAGAGGCCGACGCGCTGCCGTCTGAGCCACGAAGGCTCCCTGCATGAAGTATTGTATACAAAGAGGCATTGTAAATATTGTAAATACGTTCACATTAATGAACACTCTTTGCTACTTTGTGTGCACTTCCCTGGGTATTTCATTTTAACAATCCAACAAGAGACTCAATCATTTCGGAAGGGGGAGTGCAAGTAAAGGTTGAATGTGCATGGGTTTACTGGTACATACAAAGCAAAGCAAAGTCATCTCCGTACAGGCCATGAAGGCCCTTGGAGGGGTGGAATTTAAAGGAGTCCTCTATCCGTAACCTCGGCACTCTCTGGAGTAGAGTGGTTAGCTCTATGCCCAGCGGCCTTTGCCCCCAGGAATTAACCTGGTACTCATTTTTGGTGTAGGCTGAGTGAACCTCAGGGCCATGTGCACCTCCAGAAGTGGAAATCTCGCTTATTAAATTTTACGACTTCCTGACGGGGATTCGAACCCACGTCCTTCCGGGCGAACCGAGCACGCCTTTACCGCCTCAGCCAGACAGCCCCTACTGGTACATACAGGTTGATCAAAAAGTCCGTTAACATTTGGGGAAGGAATATTTCACGGATTTTTGGAGGTAGAGAGGTTATAATTGACACACATGAGTGACATGGCACGGGGTTTTATTGACACCAAATGAACGAATACAAAATGACCAACAGATAGCGCTGGGCCGAAGTACATTAAGTATAAATGGTCACTTTCACTTGACATGGTATCGGGTTTTATAGACTCCAATAACAAAGGTATAAGCAGGATGTAGCTCCATCCCATATTGCTACACGTGTGAAAGGTATCTTCCGCACATCGTTTTGTGCGGGTCGCGTTCTTCCGTCATACTTGGCCTCCCCGTTCTCCCGACCTCAATCTATGTGATTATTGGTTGTGGGGTTACCTGAAATCACAAGTCTACCGCGATCGTCCTAACTCATTACGGATGCTAAAAGACAACATCCGACGACAATTTCTCATTACACCTACGGATATGCTGCACAGTGCTGTTCACAACATTGTCTCTCGAGGTATTTTTGATGAATGACGGCCGACATGTTGAGCGTGTGTTGTAATGCTAATTATTGTTAGTGTAACGTATGAAGCGCCATCTGTTGGTCATTTTGTGTACCTTATCTTGGAATCAATAAAACCCTATTTCATGCCAATCTAGGGTTTACGATACCTGAAATAAAAATTCGGGACAGAGCTGCGATCGCGGAAATCAACGGGCTCGTTTTCTGCAAGTTATAAATTTCGTTTCAAAATGATACGCTTATTATAGTGTTGACGTCATAGATCAGTTTATTAATGCTTGCCCTAACGTTTATACACAGATTGAAACTTGCAGTATGGAACAAGTTGACCGCGCAGTTTAGGTCATGTGGCTATGAGCTTGTATTCGGTAGAGGATGGGTTCGAAACCCACTGCACCGAGCTCGATAGCTGCAGTCGCTTAAGTGCGGCCAGTATCCAGTATTCAGGAGATAGTAGGTTCGAACCCCACTGTCGGCAGACCTGAAAATGGTTTTCCGTGGTTTCCCATTTTCGCACAAGGCAGATGCTGAGGCAGTACCTTAAATAAAGCCACGGCCGTTTCCTTCCCACTCCTAGCCCTTTGCTGTCCCATCGCCGCCATAAGACCTATCTGTGTCGGTGCGACGTAAAGCAACTAGCAAAAAAAAACCCACTGTCGGCAGCTCTAAAGGTGGTTTTCCATGATTTCCCATTTTACAGCAGGCAAATTCTGGGGCTGTGGTCTGTCTTAAGATCACGGTCGATTCCAGTCCTAGCCCTTTTCTATCCCATCGTCACCGTAAAACCTGCCTCTGTCGGTGCGACGTAAAACAAATAGGACAAAATAATTTATTTAATTACTAGCGAATGTACCCGTGCTTCGCTACGGTATTCTACATTGTATTCGAATATCGAAGTAAATAGTGTACATGCAGTAAAAAGTTTGTTTTAAAATTGCATGTCTCTTATCGTTATCCGAGAAAGAGCACGGGGAGGTCCCCGTACGTTGTTTCCAATGTAAAGTGTTTGTTACGGATTTGTGATATAACGGCAGGCTCACTTGCCTACTGCCATTCACAATCGAGTTGGGAAGTTTACATTATAATTGCAGGCCCCATTGCCTACTACACGGACAGAATCGATCTGGAGAGTTTTCGTTAAAATGGCAGCCTCCCTTTCCTACTTCCAGACAGATTACAGTTGAGGAGTTTCTATTATAATGGCAGGCAATTACCCTACTATCACTCGAAATTGAGTTGTGCAGTTATCATTATAATGCCAGGCCCATTTTCCTACTGCCAGCCAGCTTACTGCCAATCACGGCTGAGACAATATTAAATAATGTGAGCCTCCCCCTTATAACCATTTTGAAACTGGCCTTTGCGCCCTAGAATTTCTGTGCCAATTGACTGCTCGACTAACAGTTTTAATCTAATGTAGGCCGCGCGCCGTTTCTCCTAGCTCTGTTCGGTTGATCATAACTGCGCATGCGCTGGGCTACTACCAGGCAAAACTTGTCCCCTGCTCGCTCGCCGATGCGAGACTCAGTTCGCTTCAGTCAGCCATGTCGAGCTGGTGTGTATTTGTGTCCGGCGTCATGAAGTGGTGGAGTACCAGGAAACCACCGTAATTCCTATGTTAACGGGGATTTTCCCCAGGTGATCTACTTGGAGACCTCCTGCCATTTCTTCTGATCATGTTTTTGGATTTATTTTTCGTCTGGATACTTCCCAACGAGGTCTGGATGCCGGTCGTGTGACTGTATTTCTTCGTCAACGATGTCAGGTTTTAATTCTTCTCATTTCTTCATCACCAAAGGTATGTACCAGTGTTTGAAATCATTTTAAACGTCGTCCTGAAGAGGATTTTGATATTTTCGAAGATTTCTGGAAAAATAATAATAATAATAATAAATATTTGGACTTCGTCGTTAAATTAATACCTATTTGTGTGTGTGGTATCGAAAATCTGAAAAACAGTTTCGGCAACTAATCACAGTAAAGTGGAAGTTTCACCGTGAACTAAATTGGAATTATTAATTTAAAATTTAAATAATTATTTTTGGCTCTTTAAATTGTAACCTTCTTTGTAAACCAAGGTACAGTCTCCAAGGTACCGAGCCTTCCTTCTTCTGCTTTCTGTTTGCTTTCCTGTGTTTGTTTTCTAATTCGTTTGGTATGTTTTCTTCTCCCCTCCCCCTTCTGGGGTTTTGGGTGAATTAAAATTTTTCTCTAGCCTGTTTTCCTCCGTGTTTTTGGAGGCGTTGCTTTTGTTTTTGTGTTACCTTGGCAACGTTTTGGTGTGTGGATTGTTGTCGGGTGAATAGTTGTCTGGCGTGTTGAGCCTGTGTGGATCTTGAATTATATATTTCGGGGTTGAGGGTATCGCTTTCTGCTTAAATTAATTAATTTAATTTCTCCTCTTTTAATATTGTGTTACCATTTCCTTGCCCCGCGTGAGGAGGCGTTTTTACGTAATATTCTGCTTGTCTTGGAAACTGTCCTTGGTGGAAACTAAACGTTTTCAAATCTGGTAATTACGAGAAGCGGCTTCGTTGAAGATCCATTTTATTGAATAATTGTTAACTGAGTTTTTTATTATTAACTAACTATCCGTGATCGATCACATTTAATTTCAAGGTAGTTTTAATGTAAGAAAGTCTATTGGTTTTCCGTTGTTTTCTGATCACATTTTATTAGGTACGGAGGTCATCCTTTCTTTCTTGTTGTTTTCATTAAATTTTCAGATTATCATCTGTTGAAGAGTATTTATTTTCAATTAATTGTCAATTAGTAATGAATTAATTTTCTTTTAAACCCTACCTGGGTATATTCTAATTTATTTTATTTATTGTTAATTTCCCTTTCCATTTTTCAACCTTACGTTTATTTCATTTGCATTTTGGCCTTACGTTTTAAAATAAACTTAGGTTTTATCAACTTAATGACTTGGTTTGTTACTTACTATTTGCCCTTCCATTAAATTTTTTTAACTTCATGTGAATGCTGGTTTTCATTCGCCACGTTCGGTGGAGCACTGCCACCGTTTTTCTTGTGCATTAACTTCCACGGCCTTAAGTCGTCTTCCTCCGCTGTTTCCGGTAAGTTTTTCTATGGTTTCTTGTTTTTATTGTGATTGTACTTTGCTGTCCTTCTTCTTGTGCCCTTCATTCTCCCGCGTGTTCGCTATTACCCCCGTTCTGGGGCGGACACGCTAGCAACCTTCTCACCAGGGTCTCTATCTATCTCTCTCTCTCTCTCTCTCTCTTCCTCTCTCTTCTACTCTCACCCTGGTGAGTAAGGTTATTCACCTCATCATCCCTAGGTGGTACCGGGGTCCTAGAGGGTGGTGAGCGGTGAGAGTGGTATCAGAGCGGTGGTTGTTTGTTGTTCCACTGTTGTTGCTCTGCTGCCTAATCTCTGTTGTTTCTGCCTTGTGCAGCCTAATTTTCCTCCCCTTCTACCCTTGCTTGGTGCAGTGCTGTAGTGGATGTTGGTGAATGAAAATCAAAGACTTAAGAAACAAAAAGTGTTATTGTCAATAACTATTGTAAAAGGAAATGCAAGGATCTCGTGTAATTCCCTATGTTATTTGTTTCATGTACCTGTGTTTTGGAGTTCCCTGTTGCTTTCAACTGTGTTTATGCTGAGCTGTATGGACTTATCTACTTTGTGATTATGATTTTGAAACCCTTTGGGTACCTGTGCTGTGAATTCTGTTTCTGCCTTGCTGTTTCGAGGTGACCTGTAAATTTTTCTTCCTTTTCCTGGCGGATTTGGTAAGTGACTGCATGTAATTAATTATTCTGGGTTGGTGGAAGTTGTAATAATTGAACAACTTGTAATGGGGTATGACTTGGTTGACTCAGGGCTACTGGTGTACTACCGCTTGGTACATGTCCTGTATTATCTGTACTGGCTGTCAACCTTGTATTTTTGCTGCCTACCTGCATACTGTGGTTGCGATTTCGGTGGGAACTAATCTGGTTTAATCGTGGAGAGCTTTTCTGATCATTATGTTATGTGAAGGTTGCTCGGTTGCTTTTGGAGAGTGACATAGGGTGTCCTGGGGTCATTTTATTGCGTTATCTGTTCTGGCCTTGCTTTGAGCTCCGAGACTTAGTGTTGTTATTATCATTTCTAGCATATTTCCTGTATGGTACCTCGGTGGTGTACATGCTAACCGTTTATTTGTCTTCTAAATTTAATACCTTCTTACTGCGTTAACTCTGGTGTGTGATTCTGATTATAATTTGACCTGGCCACTAAGCATGTCCAAAAATGCCTACTTAAAAGTGTGATCGGTTATGTGCTGAAGTGCACGGTGATGTGTTATGCCCTTTCATGGTTTTGAAATGTGACCTGGTGTTATGGTATTGATGGTTGTATGTGCTTTTCATTTAATTGGGGCTGTGTGGGTAAAGTTATTTGCCCCTACTAACTTATGGCTAACCTCTGTTGTTTCCATGCCAGTGACCGTTCTTGGCTGTTAGTATCTGATAATCTAGTGGACAACATCATGGTATTTTGAAACTTTTCAAGCCTGTAATGTTTCTGTGCTCTTTGGTTGGTTTTTAATTTGGAAATTGCTTAACCTTACTCGTCTATTGTTATTTCTTTAAATTTGGTTTAGGTTTCTGTTATCTATAGTGTAGTTGGCTTTTAGTGTGGCGTTAAATATGCACCCTTGTGAGATCATGTCTGGTTTATTTGACCTGTTATTATAGAGACGTGTTCCCATCCTTGTGTGGAATTTGGTATATTGAAATCTGCCTATATGATGTGCCTCAAATCATTACCGAGCTTTTGTGTGTTTGTGCCTTGGCTGTGTGCTGTGTGTTGTTGGCTTGAGTGTCTTTTCATTTCATCATCCCACCCGTGAATATGTATGTATGTCTGGTCTTGGTTTGTGATTGGAGTTATCTTCTCTGTCAACTGGTTGTGAGGCAGTCATCAGTTGTGGTTTTGCCATGTTGGCCGGTATTAGGTTGGGATAACTGGATGGCCTTGTGCCTGAGCTATTATAGTTTTAACTGGTTTTTTCCTTCCTGATTTTTGGTCGAGCGTGTTTCACAACTTCTGGTGTGTCGTGAACCATCTTCCTCGTGTAACCTATCAACTAGTTCAAGGATAGTTATCTGGTGTCTGGACCACTTCAAGTTTTGCTACTCGTAACTTGTCTTGCTGTGTATTAATTAATCTGACTGACCTTTTCTGAACTACTGCTTAGAATTTCATCCTGCTGTAAACATTACTTGGTAATTTGGTGTTTCTTATGCCTGATTATTCTCTCCAATTGGTATCGTGCACTGCCATGGTAATTATAGGCCTAGAATATGTGTTGTCAAAAATTTGTTAATCTATTGGTACTTATCTAATTCCTTTGAGTTGTGGGTTCAAGTATTCCCTACCATATCTACTTGTCGGGTCTTGTGTTGTGTTGTTGATGATCCTCTGCCTGAGGGGTGGTATATGCCCTTTTGAACCTTCATTGGGATGGCTTTGGACATATGTAAGGTGGTTGTGTTGTGACGGTACCGTGGATTATTTTTGGGGATGTATTTTGGGGTGGCATGAGAACTACACGGCATGTTGTTGAGGATGTTTGTGTTCCTTTAATCCCTTTGTGGAGCTGACACATGTCCGGTGTGGTTTGTCATGGTTGGGTTATTCTTTGTGTTGTATTATTTGGTGATGTTGGCACCTTGGTATGGGCAGTGTTCGTGTCTGTCTTTGATTTACCTCCGTGTTCTGTGGATATGGCCATTTCTTCTACATGAATCTACTACTCTCAGAATTAGCTTGTTGGTCTTCAGTAATGTGTCTGTTTGGTTTGCTCGGGTTTTCTTTCCCTGTCTCCATGCATTTCCTATTGGTCTGATGTCGTTGTCTGTAGTTTCTTCAACAGTAAAGCTCTTTTAATTTTACCTACCACTCTATGGTGTTTCATTGTTCACAGTGGATCTTTTGTGTCTGTTGACTTTGGTGTTTGTCATCTTACCGTGCTCTGGGTTTGCTACTCTGGTATGGGACGGAGTAGTGCTCCCTTGGTCGGTACTGGAATCTTCCTGCGAGTTGATTATGGGGTCTTCTTGTAGAGTACTGCCTTCTTCATGCTACTGTGAGCATTTTCCATGGACTCGCCTCGTATTCCGCCACTTATGTTTTATTTGCTTGCTCTCCTGGTGGATAGGAGAAAGTACCTGTTGGCTGTAGAGCGACAGTGTGAGGGAAAAGTCACGTATTTGTAGACCGGGTAATGCCGAGACCCTATTGGGTATCCGGTGGTGTACGTTGTGTGCGTCATTGCTCGATATTTTCCATTTTGGTCTTCCGATCTGAGGTTTTACTTTGCCTTTTAATTTGATTGGCTGGCCATTGTGAAATTAATTGTATTTAAGGTTCTGTGTAGTAGGTTGGTTACTGATTCCAGATTGTGTTCCCTCCTGTGATTCTTCTATCCCTATTTCTGTTCCGTTAATTCCAGGTTGCTTATTTGTGACTAATGATGTGTGCGGTTGCTTGGTGTTGCTTGGCTGATTTGTTGTCGATGACAGACTGTTCGCGAACCCTCCATCTGGATACCTTAAGAAGTCTCCAACAGGTCCAGTCAATCCTTCCCTTGCTCTAAACATGTTTACCCTTTTAAGCCTTGGATTTTCCATATTTAAAATCCTAACATTGACTTCTTGAAGCTGGATTTATCTATTGCGTTTTGGTTTCTTGTCCTCACTCTTATTCAACTAGGTGGTGTATTTTGATGTGGGAAGTTGAACCTGTATTTGAAATTTTTTTGCCCTAATGCTCTTGTCTGTGGATCTTGGAATCTGTTAGTGGTTGATTCTTCACTGTGTTGTAACCCTGTATCTACTAAATTCAAAATCTTGGACTTAACCTGCTTTCATTGGAGTATGCCTGTGTAATGACCTTTGTCTAGATGAAAAACCTTCTTGACCTATGTCATATTTATTTATGTTTAGTTAGTGGTGGTAAGCCGTTGTACTGTTGTGATGGTACTTGAGGGCTAGGTGTTGTTTCACTCAGAGTTTCTGATCTGAACTTCTGTGGAAAATCGCTATTTGGCACTGCGGTCATGGCACCTTATGTTGTGGTTGATGCTCTTGTTTATGGGTTGTTGTTTTTGCGGTGATTTTAATTCTGGGTATTTAATTGCTAACCGAACCGAGTGTTGAAGTTTGAGGTCTTGTTTGGCTATGGTGATGGGTGTGGTTGCTCGTTCCATTCTGGTATTATGGATACTCCGTGTACTATCTGGTGCTTACCCTGTTGACTACCTACTACTGTGGTTTGAGTGGTGTACCGTGGCCCTGACTCAATCAAGCGTAACAAAACTGTATTGATCTAAAATTTGCGGTTCACTTATTTTGAAGATTACATTCACCAATTGCGCCTTCTTTGGTCCTCCCCTGATCCCGTTGTGCGTTTCTTTCCCCTGTTGTCACCCTTTTTTGCAACTCGAGATCATGCATTTCCTTAATATCAAAGGAGACTTGTAAAGGTATTCGTGCGTTAAAAATTAATTTACCACCGTGCTTGAGAAAATAACCTGGATGCGTGGACTTATAATCATGTGGTTTTGTTTAATTTTGGTCAGTATATCTGTGATTAGTGTGAGAGTTGCCAAACCTCAAGGTGAACTGCGTCATGTGTCATAAACTATATCATTGTGTGATGCATTGAAACAATGTGTATTGGGTGAACCTGAATATTTGGTGAACTCTGGTCATTGTGCTCTCTATTTGATGACAAGCATTACTCTGGTGATTTTCCGAGTGCTCGGTAACGTTTCTGGACACTGATGTTGATTGCACCCCGCCAATTATTTCTAAAAACTATGTGAGGTGGAACTGTGTCTTGGTCTATTAACCTGGTCATGTGAACTTTTAACTAAAACTAGTTAATCTTGGTGGTCGTTTTCTGTTGGACTACTCCGCCCAAATTTAGTGTATGTGTGACCACCTCATCATTGATGGCATATGCATGAGATTTTGTCGTCGTTTCGGGGCGGGAGGGCTGAGACAATATTAAATAATGTGAGCCTCCCCCTTATAACCATTTTGAAACTGGCCTTTGCGCCCTAGAATTTCTGTGCCAATTGACTGCTCGACTAACAGTTTTAATCTAATGTAGGCCGCGCGCCGTTTCTCCTAGCTCTGTTCGGTTGAGCATAACTGCGCATGCGCTGGGCTACTACCAGGCAAAACTTGTCCCCTGCTCGCTCGCCGATGCGAGACTCAGTACGCTTCAGTCAGCCATGTCGAGCTGGTGTGTATTTGTGTCCGGCGTCATGAAGTGGTGGAGTACCAGGAAACCACCGTAATTCCTATGTTAACGGGGATTTTCCCCAGGTGATCTACTTGGAGACCTCCTGCCATTTCTTCTGATCATGTTTTTGGATTTATTTTTCGTCTGGATACTTCCCAACGAGGTCTGGATGCCGGTCGTGTGACTGTATTTCTTCGTCAACGATGTCAGGTTTTAATTCTTCTCATTTCTTCATCACCAAAGGTATGTACCAGTGTTTGAAATCATTTTAAACGTCGTCCTGAAGAGGATTTTGATATTTTCGAAGATTTCTGGAAAAATAATAATAATAATAATAAATATTTGGACTTCGTCGTTAAATTAATACCTATTTGTGTGTGTGGTATCGAAAATCTGAAAAACAGTTTCGGCAACTAATCACAGTAAAGTGGAAGTTTCACCGTGAACTAAATTGGAATTATTAATTTAAAATTTAAATAATTATTTTTGGCTCTTTAAATTGTAACCTTCTTTGTAAACCAAGGTACAGTCTCCAAGGTACCGAGCCTTCCTTCTTCTGCTTTCTGTTTGCTTTCCTGTGTTTGTTTTCTAATTCGTTTGGTATGTTTTCTTCTCCCCTCCCCCTTCTGGGGTTTTGGGTGAATTAAAATTTTTCTCTAGCCTGTTTTCCTCCGTGTTTTTGGAGGCGTTGCTTTTGTTTTTGTGTTACCTTGGCAACGTTTTGGTGTGTGGATTGTTGTCGGGTGAATAGTTGTCTGGCGTGTTGAGCCTGTGTGGATCTTGAATTATATATTTCGGGGTTGAGGGTATCGCTTTCTACTTAAATTAATTAATTTAATTTCTCCTCTTTTAATATTGTGTTACCATTTCCTTGCCCCGCGTGAGGAGGCGTTTTTACGTAATATTCTGCTTGTCTTGGAAACTGTCCTTGGTGGAAACTAAACGTTTTCAAATCTGGTAATTACGAGAAGCGGCTTCGTTGAAGATCCATTTTATTGAATAATTGTTAACTGAGTTTTTTATTATTAACTAACTATCCGTGATCGATCACATTTAATTTCAAGGTAGTTTTAATGTAAGAAAGTCTATTGGTTTTCCGTTGTTTTCTGATCACATTTTATTAGGTACGGAGGTCATCCTTTCTTTCTTGTTGTTTTCATTAAATTTTCAGATTATCATCTGTTGAAGAGTATTTATTTTCAATTAATTGTCAATTAGTAATGAATTAATTTTCTTTTAAACCCTACCTGGGTATATTCTAATTTATTTTATTTATTGTTAATTTCCCTTTCCATTTTTCAACCTTACGTTTATTTCATTTACATTTTGGCCTTACGTTTTAAAATAAACTTAGGTTTTATCAACTTAATGACTTGGTTTGTTACTTACTATTTGCCCTTCCATTAAATTTTTTTAACTTCATGTGAATGCTGGTTTTCATTCGCCACGTTCGGTGGAGCACTGCCACCGTTTTTCTTGTGCATTAACTTCCACGGCCTTAAGTCGTCTTCCTCCGCTGTTTCCGGTAAGTTTTTCTATGGTTTCTTGTTTTTATTGTGATTGTACTTTGCTGTCCTTCTTCTTGTGCCCTTCATTCTCCCGCGTGTTCGCTATTACCCCCGTTCTGGGGCGGACACGCTAGCAACCTTCTCACCAGGGTCTCTATCTCTCTCTCTCTCTCTCTCTCTTCCTCTCTCTTCTACTCTCACCCTGGTGAGTAAGGTTATTCACCTCATCATCCCTAGGTGGTACCGGGGTCCTAGAGGGTGGTGAGCGGTGAGACACCAAGTTGGCGAGTTTCCATCAAAATAGCAGGCCACTATGCCTAATGCCTGTCACATTTTAGATGGGGACATTTCTTTGTAATGGCGGGCACCCTTGCCTACTGCCAAACACAATCGGGTAGGGGAGTTTTAAACAAAACTGCATGCTCACTTGCCTTCTGCAAGTCAAATCGAGAAGGGAACTATTCATTACAATTGTAGGCCTTCCTTACTAATGACAGTTTCACAGGAGTTGGAGAAGAAACCCTTTCCTACTGCCAGTCAAAGTCGGTGTGGGCAGTACTGATTACAAAAGCAGACCCACCCTTTCTCGATCGCTAAGAATCGACATCAGTGAATATATATAGATCGATATACGAAAGTATATGCGTGTTTACAATATTGAAGACCTTCATTTACAGATTAACTGCTACTAAACGTACGTCATATCGACAAAGGATTGTACCATAAGACACGCCGGATTTAGTGGCCTAAATGGCTGGTCCTATGATATGTCATCTATTCTTGGGTCAGATTGAGTTAGAAACGTGGAACAGGGTAAAGGTTTGGTAAGATTATCTCACATTACATTACTTTTCGGATAATTATGTGACAGCTACATACATAGCATTTGGCTCACATATGGCTACTGGGTGGGCCAATTTTCGTGAAGAGATTGATGATTCTGTATTTTATATAAGTAATCGAAGGTATGAATTATGCTTGTGAAAATTCCAAACTGACTTAACATCGATTAATAGAGAAAAATCAAGCGTAAAACAGTCATAAGACCAAGGTTGTAGATCATTCCAAATTGAACGGAGATTGTGCAATCCGTTATGTGATAGGAATTTCCGAAGGTCTGCACCATCATTAAAATTGCCTGCATATTTCGATATTCTTCGGGGATATAAAGTGAAAAATTTAATGATCTTGGTAGTTTTTCGTTCATTACTGGCTAAAACGTATAATTTTGTCAAATTTCAATTATCTCCTTTTTCTTCTGGCAGATTATGCCGCAATCTGGATTTTGGGCGAGGCGGGTAAAAATTAGGACTTTCAGGAAACTAAACCAAACATTATGGATATGGTCATTATTACCCCTTAAACGGAAAGCTGTACGAAAATTTCGCCAAAATAGTCAGTGTAGAGGCACACAGTCGTTACGATTTGATTTATATAGATAAGGAATCTGCTCCATGTAAAACACCTTTTGGGCTATGTCCGCTGGACTTAACCTGCAGAAGTGACCATTCATGATATATCCCTTATTAATCCTCCTGACGAAAAAATGCACATGAAGAAAAAAAAAGGTTTAGAGGTGGAATTCCATCGCGTTTGGTCGATTTCCAGTCAGGTTGGTCTTGTTCTGTATATATTGTGGAAGAGTAAAATCACCATTTCGGTTCCCTATAAACCGCCAGTCCATTCCGGAACATGAAATGTTATTTACGTTTAAAACCTTCCTTTGGACAGGTGGATGCTAAATATAAATTTTGGTTCGAATGTCTTCAGTAGTTTTCAAGTTGTAAGGAATACGCTTTACACGCACCCTCTCGTGAGTTAAGTCCGATGGGACTTGTACAGAAAAACGGTCCGTTAATGATATCTCCCTTATTAATCCTCGTATCGAAATGATGCACATGAGAAAAAAGGTTTAGAAATTAATTTCTACCAAGGTAGGTATATTTCCATTAAGTTTAGTTGTGTATATTTTGCGGAAGTGCAAAATCACTGTTTCGGTTTCATATAAACCCCCAGCCAGTTCAGGGATTTAGAAACAATATTTGACCAAAAACCTATCAAGGACAGGTGTATTCTAAATATGAGTCTTGGTGGAAATACATCCAGTAGTTTGTAGCACTCGCGTACATACGGCGTAATTAAGGAAGAAAATAATACCGCTAAGAAAGTTGAAAGTAATGGAAAGTGGATTATAATATGTAAATGCCAAGTGAATGTATTGGAAAATCAAATACCCCTCAATAAATTATGCTAGTGTGAGTTATGGATATAATAAAGCGGTAACAGAGGAGAAATTTAGGTCCAGTGATTCTTAGGTAAACAAATAATAAGAAGATGATAAATGGTGTTACTACTTAATCTATTCTAGGGCGGTTATAACATCCAACGATATTCCGCCAATATCCCGCAGATAGGTCGATTGACGCCTCTCTTGCCTTCTACCCAAGGAACAACCACGAATTTAAAAGCATGATGAGGAAAATGGCAATACGTTACTTCCCTGCTGGCATGCAGTCAGAGACGTTGCTATGGTAACCTGTAGGTTCGTTGTCGGTCTGTCGGTCACTCAATGCAGATCATGATACCAGCGGAAAATTGTAAATTTCTCCGTCATGTGAAGAGTAAGGTAAATTATGAACATAATGAAAGTTGTTTATAACGAAGAGTCGTTTCACGTACTGTAATCTAAGTTTACAGAAAATCAATAGTATAAGAGAAAATGGAGGAAAACCATTCTGGTTTTCCTAGAAACCCCCCGTCTGTTCAAAGATTATAAAGTGATATGCATATCGAAACCTTCCCCGGGATGCGTATACTCTTAATATGAAGTTTGGTTGAGATCTATCCAGCAGTTTCGAAGTGATGGTGGAAAAACCATTCAGGTTTTCCTATAAACCCCCATCTATTCAAAGATTTTAAAGTGATATGAATATCAAAACCTTCCCCGGGATGAGTGTACTCTAAATATGAAGTTTGGTTGTGATCTATCCAGCCGTTTCGACGTGATGGTGGAAAAACCATTCTGGTTTTCCTATAAGCCCCCGTGTATTCAAAGATTTTAAAATGATATGCATATAGAAACCTTCCCCGGGATGAGTATACTCTAGATATGAAGTTTGGTTGAGATCTATCTAGACGTTTCGATGTGATGGTGGAAAAAACATTCTGGTTTTCCTATAAACCCCCCGTGTATTCAAAGATTTTAAAATGATATGCATATCGAAACCTTCCCCGGGATGAGTATACTCTAAATATGAAGTTTGGTTGAGATCTATCCAGCCGTTTCGACGTGATGGTGGAACAGACAAACACACAAACAAACAGACACGAAACGTAAAAACCACCGATTCGGTCTTGAGTTGACCTAAAACGGATAAATATCTGAAAAATTGGCAAAACAAAAGAAATTACAGACAGCGGACCCCCTACAATTTTATTTATATAGATTCATACCAGTTATTTCAATTGCATTTCAATTTTCATTTCTCTGAAGTGCTGTTATCAGTTTTATGTCATTCTCAGCAATTTCAAAGACAATGAAGAATAATTTACAGAAATTAACAGTTGAGATCTGGTCAAGTCAACAGAACATAATATTTCTCACAGCTGGCATTTTCGCACTATCTAATAGCTGTCCATTATTACGCGTCTTATTCGCCAGGATGGACAACCCGAGTACTGCAAACAATAAAACAAAAAGCAATTTAAAAAATCTACGAACTCGCACTAGAAATAAACCAAGGAGTGAACAAAGCCATCCACTTTGAAAGAAAGAAGAAAAGCTCTTGGTACTTATCAGAGGTGGAAACACTGGCGAAAATCTCTCGATGTTCAAAATACGGGACAATTGCCGTCCCGGACTGGAACTCTCTGGGACGGGAGACAATTAACACTAATACCATACTCTGCCGTACACGAATACCCTACTTTGCCGTAAAATATGGGACGTCTGGCGACCCTCTGCTAATCATGTGGGTCAATTATTATCTCTCTCCCTCCAATATTCCGTGAAGTATTGCCTCGTCAAATGTTAACGGAATTTTGGGTCACCCTGTATATAATATTCCTTTAACTATTACCGATCTTGAAAGGTGCAGGTGTATCGATTTTTAAAAATGTATAACGAACTTTTGAAATTGACAGTAGATTTTATAGAAGCAGTTCACTCACAACGAGATAGAAAATGTAGTTAACTTCGTTATTAATATTCTACTTTATTATAAAGCATTGTGCTGTTTTTTGCTTAAAATTACGTTAGTATGAGATATGATGATATGTAATATAAATAAAATAATGTATATATTGTTATTGTAAGTTTCAGTAAGTACGGGTTTATTTTATTGCATTTCATAAAACGAAGTACGTTATACAGGACACTCGTACGTACGTACGTACATCATTATAGACTGTTCTGCCTTTCAGCGTTCAGTCAGAAAGCCTCTGTGATATTACTAAACGTGGCTACATTTATTTCTATACTTCTTATCTCTAAATAGTCAGAAAATTAGTCTGACCATCCTCATCTTGGTCTCCCTCTATTTCTCTTACCCTCCATAACAGTCCATTATTCTCCTAGGTAATCTATCCTCCTCCATTCCCCTCCTTCATCCATCGAGTTCATTCCTATTTTAGACCTGAAATTGTGAAGTATAGTGCGAAGGCAGGGATAAAATGGCTTCATAGAGCAGTAAGTTTAGCGTGGAGTGTTGGTGAGTTACGTTCAGATTGGACAAAAGCAGTAATTGCACCTATCTATAAGCAAGGGAACAGGAAGTATTGCAACAACTATCGAGGTATCTCATTGATTAGTATACCAGGCAAAGTAATCTCTGGCATCTTGGAAGGGAATCAGTGGTTGAGGGATGAAAACCAGTGTGGTTTCACACCACAGAGGGGCTGTCAGGATCAAATTTTCAATATGCGCCAGGTAAATTAAAAATGCTATGAAAGAACTAGACAGTTGTTTTTATGTTTGGTAGATTTAGAGAAAGCATGTAACAGGGTACCGAGGGAAAATGTGTTCACCATACTGGGGGACTAGGGGATCAAGTGTAGATTACTAAAATCAATCAAAGGAATTTGTGTTGACAGTTGGGATGCAATGAGAATTGATGGTAGAATGAGTTCTTGGTTCAAGGTACTTACTTCTGTAATCTTTCACCTTTGTTGATCGTAGTTTAGATGGATCATCAGCTGAAAGGTATAAAGTGGCAGGGAGGGATTCAGTTAGGTGGAAATTTAGTAAGCTGTCTGGGCTATGCAAACAACTTGGTCTTAATTCCAGATTGTGCCGAAAGCCTGCAGTCTAATATCTTGGAACCTGAAAATAGGTGCAATGAGTATGGTATGAAAATTAGCCTTTCCAAGACTTAATTAATGTACGTAGGTAAGAAATTCAATAGAACTGAATGTAAGATTGGTGATGAAGAACTGGAACAGGTAGATAATTTCAAGTATTTAGGATGTGTCTTCTCTCAGGATAGTAATATAGTACGAGGGGTGTACTACATCTCCTATACGTCCGGGTATGGTTCACATTTCACTTTTGAAGGTGGTGACGTGTAACTAGTGTCTTGTTCCACCGTAGGTAGCAGCACACGCACGGGGGCCAACGACTACACTCGTCATAACCATTTCATAACATCACTGTCGGCGTAGGAGCAGACAACGTGGAAAGCAACCGTCAAGGACAGCGCTATACGATTTGGTTCTTACGGAAAGAAGGCGTGACCACTGCAGAAATTCATCGGTGCTTGGTGGCAGTCTGTGGAGAACATGCGCTGTTACGGAAAACAATGTACAACTGGGTGGAAGGTTGGAAAACAGGGCGCACATTGGTGGACAAGGGAACCAGTTCTGAAAGGAATGTGACAGTGTCAACACCAGCCTACATTGCCCGGGTCGAACAGGCCATCCAAGGAAACAAATGCATCATATTTACGGAAATGGAGGCAGCCACAGTAATTAGCCGAAACAGCCTGCAGCGGATCGTACACGGCCACTTACAGCTGGGGAAGGTGTCATCCACGTGGGTGCCTAGACTCTCGTCTGCAGACGAAAAGCAGAGGCGTGTGGGCGTGTGGACGTGTGGACGTGTGCAGAGAACTTTAGCAACGCCATGATCAAGATCCAGTCGACTTCATGGCTGGGCTTGTAAACGAAACAACAATCGATACAATGGAAACATAGGCGCTGTCCACCACCAAAGAAATGTCGAACAAGTGGTTATCACCTGTCTGGGAATATGAAGAAACCTCTGCGTGGTCGCCGTTTTGTGGATCTCGCAGAACTGGACACAGCTGTCAAGGCATAAGTACGCAGCACTCTGAAAGAATGGTTTCGGAAAAGTCTGGAGAGACTGACACATCGATGCAAAAGTGCATACAGTTACAAGGAGATTATGTTGATAAGTTGGACGTAAGAACTGATGTGTAATGTACTTCATTTGTGTAGAAAAAATTCAAGTGTAAAACAATACAGTATTCCCTTCGTAAGTGAGATTGAATCAAGGTGCAGTAAAGCTAATGCAGTGAGCTCGCAGTTGCGTTCAACAGTGTTCTGTAAGAAGGAAGTCAGCTCCCGGACGAAACTAGATTTACATTGGCCTGCTTGCAGACCAACTTTGCTTTACGGGAGTGAAAGCTGGGTGGACTCAGGATATCTTATTCGTTAGAAGTAACAGACATGATAGCAGCGAGAATGATTGCACCGGGCGAGTTGGTCGTGTGGTTAGGGGCACGCGGATATGAGCTTACATCCGGGAGATAGTGGGTTCGAACCGCACTGTCGACAGTCCTAAAAATGGTTTTCCGTCTTTTCCCATTTTCACACCAGGTAAATGTACCTTAAGTAAGCCACGGCCGCTTCCTTCCCACTCGTAGGCCTTGCCCCTCCCTTCATCACCATGAGACCTATCTGTGTTCGTGCGACGTAAAACAAATAGCAAAAGAGAACGATTGCTGGTAAAAACAGATGGGAAGAATAACAGGATGGTACTCGGATTGAGGAGGTAAAGGCTAAGTTAGGAATGAACTATATGGATGAGGCTGGACGGTTAAACCGGCTTCGGTGGTTGGGGTCATGTCAGGCGAATGGAGGAGGATAGATTACCTAGGAGAATAATGGAGTCTCTTACGGAGGGTAAGACATGTAGAGGGAGACCAAGACGATTATGGTTAGATGTTTAGAACTAAATGAGGCCTCAAAACTAGTTGCAGAGGATTGTGGCGACGTTGAGTAAATTCACGAAGGCTTGCAGTCTGAACGGTGAAAGGCATAACGGTTCATAATGATTATGTATGTATGGTGCTTTATGACAATGGAGATTATTTACCACCTTTTCCACTTCTCAAGCGTAGTTTGACTGAAACACGTGTTTTGCAACAATTTTATAATTTCCTTAGACTTACTATTTCTGTTTTAGTATCCAACATGTTTCTCGCCATATTTCATTAAGAAACTAAGCAAAATAGTGTACTACTGCATATTTTAGCTTTAAAGATATATGTTGATATAGTCTAGCCCCTTGGGTGAATTGCCTTAAATTCAGAATGTGGTGAGAATTCCTTCAGTTAATTTTCCTTCCTTCAAGATTAGAGGTTTACTTTTAAGAGGATATAATTCAGCGAATTTTGCGAAAGCTTCCTTCTGCTAAATTTAACAAGATAGTAGCATCGATTTCGGTTTTTATGATTATTAAGTCATCGTCAAAAACAAATACGGATAAAGGCTGAACACCATGAAATGAAATGTAGCCATATGGTTGGCAAACGTCATGGCCAGAGATATTTTACGTATTACAGTACTGACTGCTAAATTAAACAGAAACGGTGAGATAGGGGACCATTGAGTTGCGCCACACTTAATTTCAATGAATTTCTTATGATGAGATGAGATTCCACTTGAACTGTGTTCTTAGTAAGAAATACTTCAACTAGTCAACATACATTTGGCGGCATTTTGGATTGTCGGAGAGCTTGCTTAATATGCTTTCGAGATGTCTGAAGAACTGAAACAAAAGCTCTTCATGTTACGTTTCGCATCCTAGAGGCAACCATTCACGACGAAAATATTGACGTGAGTTCCAATTAATGGTTCGATTCCACCCTGGTGAAGACTTAGTTTGAAATTCGTACATATTTTCATACCTATTACTTCATTCACATTTTCTCCTAATCGGCGAATATACGGTTATAGGTCTCCACTTTAATATCATTCATATTTCGCCCTTATCTATTAAAACTGTTTTGGCCTTGTACCGTACATTTTACTAAATAAAGTAACGACTCTCAGCCACTGATCTTATTTTGGGGCAGTGATCCTGTGGACTAACAAGATCAAATACCTGCGATTTACCATGGACAGAAAATTGACCATGTCAGTAATACAGTGCGCACCGCAAACTCCCTCCGCAACGAGCTCTATCTACCAGCGGGAAATGTTTGGTTGGCACCACTGTCGTTCGCAGTGAGGAGACGGCTCTTTATACGCTAGGGGCTACATTTATGTTGGAAGGTGGGATTCAACATTTTCTTAGATGTTTACGGCCATTAGTAATCACAATAAGCAACATTTACACATTTTTACAAGCTTTCATTGCAGCCCAGTATCGTTTCACTGTCTCTCTGGCAACCTGTCTCCGTCCTGCTGTCCACGCGCTCTTCTGCTGTTTTTCTTCACGAAAGCCCTTGAAGTTACTGATCTGGTGTCGGTACTTGGTTCTGTTCACAATGTCTCCACGGTTTGGTCCATTTTTTCAGATACTTCCTGACCTCCCTGAACCACTTACCAAATGAATCAGGTCTACTATCAAGTATGGTAAAATGTTTTTAGTCAACCGCTTGTTTTCCATTCTAAACAGGTGGTCATAGGACTTGAGTCGTAGCTTCTTTATGGATTTCATCAGTCGTTTGGTTTTCTGATAACGTTCCTCTCGTCCTCGCAACCTGTATTGTCCAGCAACGATCCTTGGGCCCAATGTATTTCGAAGGATCTTCCTCTCAAATTTCTCAGCTTTTCTCAGACCCGCTTTTCCAGTAACTCGGAGGCATTGGCCTAACAGGTCGTGGTGCATCATGAAATGAACCTGTTGCACGAAATTTTTTAATTAAATCCCGTACAGTGTCACGATGAGGACACCTCGAATCGGGAAAACCCAAACAAAATTGCAGCCATACATTTCCCGTAAAGTTTCCACCAGCATGGGAAATATTTTACTCTAAAACACTCTCTCTTCAGTAGTAAGAAGCATTCTCGCCACGATAAACTTACACAAGAACTAAGCAGGAACGCAACTTAAAGCAGAAACTCATCGGAACACAATGTCGACAATACTGTAACGGTCGACTGCAGTACTGTACCATATTCTACCCTCCCCCCACTGACTCACCTCGAAGGTGCGGACGATAGTGGTGCCAACCTCTCTTTTCCCACTAGTCGATCGGGCTCACTGTGGAGTAAGTTTGTGGACGCACTACAATTCTGCCCAGGCATATAGGTGCCTTACGAAATCATCCCCATCGTGTAAGCAGACAAAAGACTTAATATCGAACACAGGCTCACACTGTATAAACCTCCCTCAATATTCCAGTTCGGTCTGGGGAATGACAACTAAAACTCACTTGGACAGGGTGCAGTGCATACAAAACCGGGCACTGTGCCTTGTCTCAGGAGCATAGTGTTATGAAGGAAATCGGGACATTCACGCCTCACTAGAAATAGATGGCTTAGCACCATAATCAAGAAGACTTCCCAGAAATTCTATTCTGGTCTAAATTCCAACCTCAACGAACTCATCTTATCGATAGGTAACCGCAACACCTACGTTACAAGAGTTCCAAGGCCATCATAAACTACAGTAGTCACCCCGTCAGGGTTTAGGCCAGGGCCTCTCAAACGCCCAAAATCTCACGCGTGCAGAGCGAGGCGCAAGAGCTCCGTGCACTGTGCATCGGTGCCGCTCGGTGCCGCTCGGTATGGCTCGGATCAACACTTCGTCTCTGGGCTACTCGGCTATGCTCGGCTCTACTCGGCTATACTTCGCTCAACTCAGCCCGGATTTGGAGCGCTACGGCGCAAGTGGGGGAGAGGGAGACAGGCGGAGCGAGCGAGACAGGCGTGAGGAAAGAGAGAGTAAGCGCTATTGCGAGTGGAGGGTCTGCACTCTGGTCAACCAAGACAAGTCGTCTTTTGCACCGTGCACAGTGCATGCACCACGCGCATGCACCCTGAGAGGCCCTGGTTTAGGCCATTCCCTTGCCAGTCCGATTTCGTTCTGAAGTTACCCCATTTCTCACACCAATGTAGTACAGATAGCATATTGTTCAGAAATTGCACTCAAGACCACACTGTGGCGAAGGGCAACAATTTATGAATAGATTTGAGCTCTAGTGGCCTGGCAGGGCAAAGGTAAGTTGGCGGGAGCAGAGATGGGGTGGTCACGGATGGTCCGTGGCTCTACGATACTGTGTTCCGACGGACCAATCGAGGAGAGGGCTGGTGGACACGGCATTTCAGTGGCTTCTGCATTTGGAAGAACGGAGAGAGGCAGGTCCCCACCGTCGGTTGTCCTGCGAATCGTTTTTCGCGGTATTCCATTCTCCTTTCCTAGTATAGACCACGGCTGCCAACCCTCTCACCTTCTCCAAACCTCAAATCACCTTCTCAAATGTGTACTCTGTGGAGATCTTTCGAGCTGCTCTTCAAGAAGCGGAAGATGGGGGAAAAGTTAAAGGTAGGCTGATCAACAGTTGGGGGTACGCAGTACTGAAGATCAGACAGAATCGTAGCAGAAGGGGATAAACTTGTACCAAAAATTAACATCGACAATACAAAGGCTATGGCCATTACAAGAAATCGTAACACGCATATTCTTATGAACGTTTTTGGGGAACAAGTTAAACAAGTACGGAAGTTTAAGTATCTTGGCAGCTGGATTACTGAGGACTTAGACCGAGATTTAGAGATCCGTGCAAGAATAGAATGGCACGTGTTAGTTTTCTGAAAATGAGGAATCTACTGTGTGACAGACGCCTCAGCTTGGAGACACGTCAAAACTTTGTCCGATGCTATGTAGACTCAGTGCTTCCGTACGGCGCTGAAACATGGACTCTGAAATGTGACACCATTCATCGACCCCTGTGATTGGGGGTAAGAAGTGACGTAGGAAGTGATTAAAAGGGGTGAGGGATGATGGACTTAGAACCATGAGACTGCTTGTGATTAGTACCATTACGTGAGGAACACCACGCGTCTGGGCGTTGCCTGTGATTAGTACCATCGTGTACATCCCACCGAAGCAGAGGTGGGGGGGGGGGACGGAACTCGGCTGCATACACTAGTACATGTTATAAACTTCATATGTGGTCCGTGGTTGAGTTTTAGTATGTAAACAACTCAACTAACAAATTAAAAAATCACCTTTCCACCATTTTAATAATCTTTGATTATTCCTACGTTGAAATGAAATGTAATGTAGTATGGCTTTTAGTGCCGGGATATCCCAGGACGGGTTCAGCTCGCCAGGTGCAAGTCTTTCTATTTGACACCGGTAGGCGACCTGCGCTTCGTGATGGGGATGAAATGATGATAAAGACAACATATACACCCAGCCCCCGTGCCATTGGAATCAATCAATTAAGGTTAAAATCCCCGACCCGGCCGGGAATCGAACCCGGGACCCTCTGAACCGAAGGCCAGTACGCTGAACGTTCAGCCAACGAGTCGGACATTCTTACGTTAAAAGAACATTAATCTATTTAAAAACGGAACATGTTTCGTTTTCATTTGAAAATATCTTCAGCCATGTTCATAGTGAGCCATATCATAAACGCTTCAATTAATTATTCGCAACACTGTGGAAACATTCTATTTTATGTATATGCTAAGAGCTGAGAATGTAGTCAGGAAGTCAGTAGAGCTGCGATATAGGCGAGGCACACCCAGTACTTTACCATTAGCAGCGAACTTTTTCAAGTTCAAATCGAGCCGTTGCTGGCGAATGGGGCGAAGGGAAACACGACATCATAGGTAGGGGAAGGCCTAGGGCTGCGGGTATGTGTTGTACACATTCATCCTCATATACTTCATTGTATTGTAACATAACTTTATGTACTGGAATAAGACTTAAACAGCAACTTTATTTCTAATAAAAACTACAGTAAACTTGTTTTTTGGTGTATCATCGAAACTGATAGTTATTTTATTCACATAAAGATAAAAAAGATCGGAGGCATTTACCTATGATATTGAAAGAAGCGTATTGACAGATAGGGTTGGAGGGAGGAGCATTGCACATTCCTGCATTCCATTCTGCTTCCCCTCGTTTTCGGCTCATTTGTTCGTTCGTTCAGACCACTCAGAAGTGAGACGTTTGGCAACTCCAAGCAAGTCGTCCCGTCCAGCAGGCATATCTCCATAGCAACCGCAGTGGCCCCGCTCACGTTTCCATGGCAACCATACCCCCTACTCCCTTTTTTCCACTTACCTTTATCTAAGAACTGTCACGATGCATCTTCCAGTATTATGACCTTAGATAGCTTGTCGCATTCTTATGTGCTATGTCCATCCATGCTTATGTAGTGTACTGTACCACTACTAACACCACTATGTGCCTACTACAAAGCGGGCAGTCCCTTCGTCAATTCGTCCCACTCAGCGACTGAAGCGCCTGACTACTCAGCGCTCTTACATCATAGGGGCTCTCCGATGTCACACGTCAGCCAGTTGGTGGACACTGATGTATAATATAAAGTGTTGGGAATAATTCACAGCCTTCTATGTGTTGTCACATAATGCGTCATTTGTTACGTTTTGCTTACAACACAGATACTAATCAGCTTTCAGTTACACAGCACTGATATAACACGGGTCAATTTCAATACAGTAATATCTATTTAATACGTTAAATTCGTATCATTGTTTCACATATACAAATACGATTCGTATTCTCATCCACTGAGTCTAGATATTTTAATTACTGTCCAAATGAGGTATATTCAAAGCATTTAAATATATTTGTAAATCAAATCCATGAACAGTGAAATCAAAATCAATCTTCCGCACCTGTGTCCGGCTTTGGACAGGTAATAACGTAATTATTCTAGGCAGTTTCTGTTGTAATCCCATTCACTAACCGAGCAGTAATTTTGTGGATATACGGTGGAGGTTACGCAAAGTAACAAAATACACCTGGGTTGTTGTGGTAAATGCTGATTTTTGTTGTTCTGCTTTTAGTTTTGGCCATCTGAGGGCCACGTTAATTCGTATCAGCTTAGTTTCTTCCGGTATTTCTCCTTATACAATATTCATTCTTGTACTCTGCACCGTTATTCGCTAATCTGGCCATGATCATTTTGTTCTGGGACTAGTTCTGTCCTGGAAACCTGTCCAAGCCTGAATGTTTGATTTAGAAACCAATCTATTGCATATGTCTGGCTCCTCTATTCCCATTCCTTCTAGATCCCTTTGTACCTTTCCGATGCAGCGCACTTTGGTTCTCTTGTTCACAATAAACTGTATTATTTACAGTGTTAACTTCCCTTAGCCCATTCTCAGGATCTGTCCAAAGAATACGTCCGAGATATTCTTTATCTTGGTTTACAGCTCTTGGTTCGCTTGTCTTCCAAATTGACCGTTCCCTATTCTTCGCGGTCCCAATAACGTCCTGAGAATCTTTCGTTTCACCATTTTTAATCTCTTAAGCACTCCCATTTTCACTAGGTTAAGAGTTTCTGCTGCGTGTAATGCCTTAGGGGGGATCACTGTCTGGTAATGTCTAAATTTCGTATTAATAGAAATATCGTTCTTTTTTATTCGAGGTCCCATTGCTTCTTTTTCTGTCAGCCCAGTTTCTAGGCATTCTCCTAGATATTTAAAATTCTCCATTTTCTGAATTTTCACTCTTTCTATTGTCATCCATTTAGGAGCTGCCTAGATGTTGCTTGTATGAATAAGAAATTTTTGAAAGTTGCAGTATTATTTTGAAGACGTCTGTAGTTTCCAAACCGTACTTGATCCGGAAAGCGCAGCAAGGCACGAAAAATGTAAAATGACAATAGAGTCTGGATAACATGTGCGGCCACAGTGTTCATATCTCATTGCAAAGAGAAGGAACTAGTGCACCTAGTAACAAAGTGTGACACCGCTTTGACCTCACAGGGTGGTACTACTGTATGACGCCGCCATTTTGTGACATAAAAATTGCAGTGCAATACGGCTATCAAATAATGCAACTCTGGACTGCAAGGTGGCAACTGGCAAGATGGGAAATGCAAATACTTAGGTGTGAGATGTTAAAGTAATTTGCACTGGAAGGGTCATGCTGGTGACATAGCTGGGAGATCATACGGATCGTTACAAGTTATAATGAGGCTACTTAAAGGATGAAACGAAGAATTAAAAGATAAAAGTTACTTAAGTATTGTTCGTCCATTATTTTAATATGAAAAAAAGTGTTTAGGATCCTCACGAGGAATACCTAATAAAATAAATAGATTGTGTGCAGAGAAAAGTACCAAGATTTGTAACATGAGGTTTCAGGAGAGAAACCAGTGAATGAGAAATGTTAGAGAAACTTGGGTGGGAAGTTTTATGTAAGAAAAAGGAGAAAAGTAGACTTATAGGGAATATGCAGGAGAGGAAGCATGGGAAGAAATCCGTAGAGGTTTCAGCTGGAAAATAATTATATCGGTAGGGCTGATAACAAGTATAAAATTAGACGAGATTTTAGCCTAAGCGATTGGGGTAAATTTTCATTCATCGGCAAGGTCGTGAAAGAGTGGAACAGTTTACCAGGGAAAGTGTTTGATCCTTTTCCAAAATCTGTGCAGATATTCAAGGAAAGAATAAACAGCAACGGAGAAAAGAAATGTTAGAGGTAATTCGACCTGCGCAGGTTATTGTATATAAATAATTTGTTGTGAAACAACTAATTCCTTTCCCTTGTCCATTGCGATTGAACAGGCGAAGTAGGGGACTGGCTGCAGGGGTGAAGTACAGTGCGGAGTTTTTATGAGATGATTATGTGTGTAAGTACAGAAGATATTATGACTAGACTTTTCTAAATAACATAAATGTATTATGGAGTATTTAATACGAAAATTGTTAGTGTAAATTTATAGTAATCTATTTTAGGAAATTTTCTTCTATTTTATATTTAAAATTTAGTGCTTGATATGAGTAGTATAATGGGAGAGTTCGGGCGCCTCCTCCTCCTCCCGCCGCCTCCTCCGCCTCCTCCTCCACCGCCGCCGCCGCCCGCGGGAAATTTGAATTTTGGCGGGAAATTTGAATTTTGGCGCGAGATTTGAATTTGTAAACAAAGCCACGTGCTTTTTGACAGCTGTCATCGACAACAACGCAACGCTAACCTCACCGCTGCCATCTTGACGGACCTAAACCTCACTAGTACCAACCTAACCTAACTAGCGTGAGGTAAACAAACCCACGTGTTTTTTGACAGCCACGTGCTTTTTGACAGACAACAACGCATCGCTAACCTCAGTACTGCCATCTTGACGGACCTAAACCTCAGTAGTGCCAACTTAACCTCACTAGCATGAGGTAAACAAAGCCATGTGCTTTTTGACAGCCACGTGCTTTTTGACAGATTTGTAAACAAAGCCACGTGCTTTTTGACAGACAACAACACATCGCTAACCTCAGTACTGCCATCTTGACGGGCCTAAACCTTAGTGGTACCAACTTAACCTAACTAGCATTAGGTAAACAAAGCCACGTGCTTTTTGACAGCCACGTGCTTTTTGACAGCTACCATCCGCCATCTTTAAACTACAGAGCGCTGTACTGCCCTCTTGCGTCACCTGTCATCGGCAGTGCTGCCATCTTGGCGGGCCTAAACCTTAGTGCTACCAACTTAACCTCACTAGCTCGAGATAAACAAATCCACGTGCTTTTTGACAGCCACGTGCTTTTTTTTGACAGCTGTCATCAGCCATCTTTGAGCACCGTGCTGCCCTCATGCGGGGCAATTTCGTCAGCTGTCATCCGCCATCTTTAATCCAGAGAGAACAGTGCTGCACTCTATGTGGTGGCGGCAATTTGAAAAATTCTATGTGCTCTTGTTGGGAAACAAAGCCACGTGCAGCTGTCATCGGCCATCTTTAATCAATAGAGCGCTGTGCTGCGGGCAATTTCGTCAGCTGTCATCCGCCATCTTTAATCCAGAGAGAACAGTGCTGCACTCTATGTGGTGGCGGCAATTTGAAAAATTCTATGTGCTCTTGTTGGGAAACAAAGCCACGTGCAGCTGTCATTCGCCATCTTTGAGCGCTGTGCTGCGGGCAATTTCGTCGGCTGTTATCCGCCATCTTTAATCCAGAGAGAACAGTGCTGCACTCTATGTGGTGGCGGTAAATTCCACGTGCTTTACAAACCTATGCGCTTTTGACAGCTGTCACCCGCCATCTTTGAGCACTATGCTGCGGGCAATTTCGTTAGCCGTCATCCACCATCTTTAATGAACAGAGCACCGTGCTGCCCTCATGCGGGGCAATTTCGTTAGCTGTCATCCGCCATCTTTTAATGAACAGAGCACCATGCTGCTCTCTGTAGTAGCGGGTAATTTGAAAAGTTCTGTTAGCTGTCATCCGCCATCATTAATCACCGTGCTGCCCCGGTGACGGCAAATTCCACGTGCTCTTGTTTGGAAACAAAGCTTTTAATCCAGAGAGAACAGTGCTGCCCCGGTGGTAGCAAATTCTACGTGCTTTACAAAGCTATGTGCTTTTTTGACAAAAAAAAAATTCTGCTCTCGAGATACTTACCGAACTATACTTACGAAACTGCTCATCACCTTCTTTCTTCCATGAGTAATAAACAAAAACTCTATCCTGCAAATAAGGAGCGGGAGGAAGGTGATACCTAACCTAAAATAAAAGAATATGCCAATTCTACATTATTTATTTACATCTTGTATGTACAAGTTTTATCTCGAATCATTTTACCCTAGCGTACTTCTCGATGCAATTCTTGAATGTACAAGTTTAGACTTGCCGTACCAGCGTTCCTCTCCCGAATTGTGATGTAAGACAGCGTAACGTAAGTACACACACACCTCTAGCATAATGTTTATGTAAAGTAGTACTTATCAATACTACTATGCCCCCAGGCTAGCGTGTTGGTAGAATTTGGAATGACAAACCGTTTACAATCATCGCTATTAAGGGCTACCTTACTAATTAAATGTGTGTACAACTGGTGCTTCTTGCTTCTAATGACAGACATTTGCTTATGCAAAACAGGTGGATTACTTTTAATGCAATTGTTATAGTTTTCAAAACTTAGCTGATTCTGAACGACATTCTTTTTAACCCCCTTCAATCTCTTTATTTGTAATTCATTTAAGAGTTTTATGCAATATGACTTGGATTTAGTACCTACAAATGAATCGATAATATTCCCAGCACATTCATCTTTCATTTTACCTAGAACCTTTGTTGTTCACTAGCGGCAGATGATATTGATTATCTGCAGGATAGTTACTCGTATCAAACCTACCCAAGTCAGGCTTTATATCATTGTAATAGTCATCAGTTTTGATTTGATAAATAAACGAATCGGTATCTGTGTAGAGCAATTGCGCATTATGCGCGTACTTCTTCATCATATAATAGTAATGGAATTCATACATGAGTGTTTTAGCCAATTCAAGTACTGTGAAGCCGACGTAGGTAGGTTTGTCATACTTAACCTTGACACGATTCATCTGTATAATAACTAAATTCTCATGTATGATGGTGCAGCTGTGGAAATTTGGTTTACTTATTAAATAGTTAGCACCATACCTTTTCTTAATATTATCCCAGTTTGTAATCAATTTTACATCAACGCGTTTGTCAACATTCTCCATAGTCTTACCAAACACACTGTTATTCATGAGCTTGTAGAAATCTTTTTCAAACTCGTTAACCGCATTCGTTCTTAAATTATTGTTCAGATCGATATATGGCTTTAGCCACGGTGACTGATTAAATTCTAGTACGCGATGAATTTTGGATAACTTCAAACCATGCTGCAAACACTGTTTTAAATTTCGGTAATGAATGATATACTTAGATTTATCGCATAAATTAGCAATGAGCATTTTCGTCGTTGATGCAATGTACGGGGACTTCATATTTTCAGGGCAGAACGGTAGCTCATTATGAGAAGTGTGTAACTCTTTAGGATACTGTAAGTCAACTTCGAGGAAATAACCTTTATCAGCTTCATCACCTAGGGCGTGTAGCTGTAAAGCATCAATTTCGCACTGCGTCAGCCAGCGGAAACCACTCACCGGTAGATGCTGACTCATCGCCCACCCATACTGATTATTAGCATCGAGGTAAACGATATACCGAGATTCCTGACTGGAATCGAAACTCGGCATGTACTTATTATTAGCACTCGAATACCGGCCGCTGCACTGACTCAGACCGCCTCGAATGGATGCTTTTATAAAGTGCACCATATCGATATCGGACAGCAGTTCCAAATTCACACGCGTGTATTTTAACATCGCGTCCCAACTTAACCCAGGTGCAGTAAAATACTGACATGGGTCAAGGCTGTAGGTGTTCATGCAAACACAGCGAAAATTTTCAAAAACATCAGCTAACAAAAGTACATCTGTCTTTAAATATAAATCAGAGTATTCACCCAGCGTTTGAATGTGGAACTGCTCCCAGATATGTTGCGCATGTAAATAGTCATCATCACTAATATCTGCTGAATTCAGCGAGCTGTAAAAGGATTGTTTCGATGGTAAGGCACGTTCTTCGAGGCGGTCTAAGCAGTCGAGATATTCATAACAAAAAACACCCTTACGCCGAAGTAAATTAAACTGCGCTTCTTCAGGGAAAACGCGTCGAATTTCTGTAAATTGTTCAGGCTGTAAATGACTAGAAAGTTTATCGAGGCTACTCGCCATAAAGCGAAACGAGTCAAGGAATGTCAGTTTTATAGAATGCTCAGCATCTACTTTTACAGACTTTGCAAACGCAATGTACCGCTCTTTATTCTGAGGGATTATATCTACTTTTTCATCCGAAGCTCCAAATTGTGAAATGATGAAATGAGAGTCGTAACCAGATAAGTTATGAAAAATTACAGGGATAAATTTAGGAACTCTATACTTAAGATTACAGCTATAATGAGCGGCACATCTGTAGAAACCAGTTAAATGATCATGATCAAAAACTTTAGGGTCATTTTCGGAAAATCCCCCATCACAAATGCTACACTTTGTAGCACGTTCATGATCATTTAACTGAATTTCGGTGAGTGGCTTCATAGGAATATTACTATTCAGAATACGACCGAGACGAACTGCATCACTTTCAAGTCTTTCTAAAAATACTTTAGCAGCATCATGTCCTCGATACAGCTCTAACTTGTTAAGCGTACTATCGTAACTACACTTGATGTAATACGCGAAGCTATACGGGACATGCATGTGCGTAGTATTAGTGAAAGAGTTGTCAGGATTAGGTGAGCATGTGTTGCATGGCGTGAGGATGGCTTCAAAGTCTGCATAAATCACGAACGGTACCCACATCTGCTTGTGAAAATTTGTAAATTTTAAAACATTATTACCTGTAGTAGGTATCTCTGTACGTACATGATTGCAGTCATTCTTGGAGTGCTTCGTTAACTGATCTTCAGTTTTAAAATACTGCAAGCATCCATCACATAGCCACTTTTTACCATTACGTTTTGACAACTGACTGCCAACAAGTCTACTCAGATTTTTAATCCAGCAAAAGTGGCTATTCTCACTGTTTTCAATATAGAGTAAATTAACGTGAGTACTCTTCTTATGACATGTATAATACAGAGGACCTACTACAGACTTTTTCTCTACACCATATACATTAGTACTAATGTTATTTAGTTCCTCAAAGTGCTTAATATCCTTTATCTGTACAGGAAATTCTATACTATCGAAATTTAGCTGCGTTGAATAGTGTGGATACGATGATGTTCTATTCGCTACATTCCGTTTCACAGGATTTAAAGCTGACATCACCGCCCATGCAAAACATGCTTCGTCATTGTTTTGGATGTTTACAACAGCTTCTTTTCGCTGAATCCATGTCGGCAGCTCAATGTACGATGAACCTCGCATGGGATTGTACTTATTGATGTTAACTTCTAGATACATTATTTCAACTAAAGCCCACCCTGATTCCTTTTCCTGAAATTCCTCGCTCTTAGTTGAAATAATGTTAGAGACATCCCTAAGTACATCACCAAAATTAGTCGACTGACTTATGATAAAATTCTTCGTATTAAATGATTTAATGTCCGTTATTTCGGATTCATCCGTGCTTTTAATGTACAAGGCGAAAAGTTCAAAATTAACTTTAAATAAACTATGATTGGACAAAGATTTAGCAAGAAGCTGTTGTACATCCGGTTGAACGCAATTTAAAAAGTTTGAAGTGCTCTGAAACTTTTGACTGGTGCGAATTCGGTAACTAGCAATCCTACTTTCAAATGCTGTATTAATTTCCTCGATGTTTGCGTTACTACCACTTCTACACGCATTATTTTTATGCGCATTACTCCGTAAGTGCCCCTGAAAATGCGAAGATAGTACATCAGTGTTACAGTGCTCGCAGTGAATAGTTTGAAGTTCATGATTTTTTCTAGGTTTTTTACTACTAGTACTTTCTACAGCTACATCAGTAGCTGCACGCTTTTTCCCTACTACTACCTGAGGGCAAGTAGATATTTGATGTACCTCTGCTAAGTGGTCCTCATATCGCTCTACGTTAGCGAAATACACACTCCAAACTTTACATAAAGCAGATGTTATGCTAGGGTGTTTTGATTTCATATGGCGCATGAAGTTATCACGCCTTGAAAACGTTACATTACATTCCTCGCTGCAGGGGGACATCTGTTCATGATTTTTTCTAGGTTTTTTACTACTAGTACTTTCTACAGCTACATCAGTAGCTGCACGCTTTTTCCCTACTACTACCTGAGGGCGAGTAGATATTTGATGTACCTCTGCTAAGTGATCCTCATATCGCTCTACGTTAGCGAAATACACACTACAAACTTTACATAAAGCAGATGTTATGCTAGGGTGTTTTGATTTCATATGGCGCATGAAGTTATCACGCCTTGCAAACGTTACATTACATTCCTCGCAGCAGGGGAACATCTGAAAAGAGAACGACCGATAGAGATTAGGTGAAAGTTACGGAAGAAACCAAGTTTCAGCGTATAGAGGTTGGACATGGCTGTGAGTTAGGCCTATAGCATGAGGATTGAAGAGAACAACTAAAGTTACGATGTTCGGAAGAAACCAAGTTTCAGCCCGTTGAGACTAGACATGGCTATGTATACGTGTTTGAAATTATACCACGTCTATAGTATGAGGATTGAAGAGAACAACTATTTATCAATACTCTAAAGTTACGGAAGAAACCAAGTTTCAGCCCGTTGAGGTTAGACATAGCTATGTACACGTGTTTGAAATTATACCAGGTCTATAGCGTGAGGATTAAAGAGAACAACTATTTATCAATACTCTAAAGTTACGGATGAAACCAAGTTTCAGCCCGTTGAGGGCAGACATAGCTATACCTCGTCTATAGTATGCAAGAACAACTATTTATCAATAGACTAAAGTTACGATGTTCGGAAGAAACCAAGTTTCAGCCCGTTGAGGGTAGACATAGCTATGTACACGTGTTTGAAATTATACCACGTCTATAGCGTGAGGATTAAAGAGAACAACTATTTATCAATACTCTAAAGTTACGATGTTTTAGAAGAAACCAAGTTTCAGCCTGTTGAGGGCAGACATAGCTATGTGTGCGCGTGTTTGAAATTATACCACGTCTATAGCACGAGGATTAAAGAGAACAACTATTTATCAATAGACTAAAGTTATGATGTTTTAGAAGAAACCAAGTATCAACCCGTTGAGGTCAGACATAGCTATGTGTACGTGTTTGAAATTATACCACGTCTATAGCATGATGATTGAAGAGAACAACTATTTATCAATAGACTAAAGTTACGATGTTCGGAAGAAACCAGCTTTCAACCCGTTGAGGTCAGACATAGCTATACCTCGTCTATAGTATGCAAGAACAACTATTTATCAATAGATTAAAGTTACAATGTTTTAGAAGAACCCAATTTTCAGCCTGTTGAGGGCAGACATAGCTATGTGCGCGTGTTTGAAATTATACCACGTCTACAGTATGCGGGTTGAAGAGAACAACTATTTATCAATACTCTAAAGTTACGATGTTTTAGAAGAAACCAAGTTTCAGCCTGTTGAGGGCAGACACAGCTATGTGTGCGCGTGTTTGAAATTATACCACGTCTATAGTATGCGGGTTGAAGAGAACAACTATTTATCAATTGCTTAAAGTTATGATGTTTTAGAAGAAACCAAGTTTCAACCTGTTGAGGGCAGACATAGCTATGTGCGCGTGTTTGAAATTATTCCTCGTCTATAGTATGCAGGTTGAAGAGAACAACTGTTTATGAATAGCTTAAAGTTACAATGTTTTAGAAGAAACCAAGTTTCAACCCGTTGAGGTCAGACATAGCCATGTGTGCCTGTTTGAAATTATACCCCGTCTATAGCGTGAGGATTAAAGAGAACAACTATTTATCAATAGACTAAAGTTATGATGTTTAGAAGAAACCAAGTTTCAACCCGTTGAGGTCAGACATAGCTATGGGTACGTGTTTGAAATTATACCACGTCTATAGTACGCGGGTTGAAGAGAACAACTATTTATCAATTGCTTAAAGTTATGATGTTTTAGAAGAAACCAAGTTTCAACCTGTTGATGGCAGACATAGCTATGTACGTACCCCGCGTGAGGATTAAAGAGAACAACTATTTATCAATAGACTAAAGTTACGATGTTTTAGAAGAAACCAAGTTTCAACGAATAGAGGTCAGACATACCTTAAAATCTTCGCGCTGCAAACTGTTACTCGGATGTATCAAATGCGTGCGTTCAAGCCTGAAACTCGAATGATAATATTCTGGTCGTACCTAAAAAAAAAGAAGAAACATATATGAATGTAGTGTAGGGTGCATCATCTAACCTAATTATCTTTACAACTCAAAGTTCGAAAACATACCTTAAAAAAAAATGCACGTGCTGCAGGCTGTTACTGGGATGAATAAAATTGCGTACTTTCGAACGGTACCTAAAAAAAAAAGAACAAACATATATGAATGTAGATGTCTAGCGTAGAAGTTGCTTTGCAAAAAAGTAACTAACAGTTCTACCTTACCTTAAGATAAAGGCTGAAGAATAATATTCACAGCAGACGGGAGATGTGTGTGTACGTAATAAACGCATACAGAGAACTGTGAGCACTTCGCGCAGACTGCAGCGGCTAAATATTCTGCTTGTTACCAAGCGGATGTGGAAAAATCGCTGAGCTGGCAACTGCGGTACAGTCGGAACGAATGCAACAAGAGCTCCCACCTGCAGGCTGACGTATTCGAACCTCCTGTTGATGCCGAGGTGTCAGAATTTAAGAGTTCGATCCTTAGCGTGTGATCCTCGACTTCTCGAGGGTACATACGTGGTATTCCTTACCTGTAGGTATTGAGCTAAAGCTAGATCATGTAATGTCGATCGCGCAGGCCCCCTCGCCTAGCATTTACGGCTTCTAGTTCGAACCCGTTATCCCCGAAGTAGCGAGAATGATTGGAGAGTGTTGAGGGTGATTCATTCGTCGGATGGAGGCGTTAAGCTATGTGCAGGCTTCTTCTAGTCGGGGTACGCGATTCAAATCCTAGCAACTTATACCGTCGGGAAGGGCATCCGGCTAGATCATGCAATGACGATCGCGCAGGTCCCTCGCCTAGCATTTACGGCTTCTAGTTCGAACCCGCTATCTTCCGAAGTAGCGAGAATGATTGAAGAGTGTTGAGGGTGATTCATTCGTCGGATGGAGGCGTTAAGCTATGTGCAGGCTTCTTCTAGTCGGGGTACGCGATTCAAATCCTGGCAACTTATACCGTCGGGAAGGGCATCTAGCTAGATGATGTTATGACGATCGCACAGGTCCCTGGCCTAACATTTACGGCTTCCAGTTCGAACCCGCAATCTTCCGAAGTAGCGAGAATGATTGAAGAGTGTTTGAGGGTGATTCATTTGTCGGATGGAGGTGTTAAGCTGGCTTCTTCGGTAGGAGTAGGCTATGTCGGGATATCGATTTAAAATCCTAGTCAGGATGGGCAACCGGTCGTATAAAACTATGGTGTGAGGCGGGGTGTGCAAGAAAGCCAGCATTAAGTAAGGGCTGTTGATGGGGACGTTAAACCTTGTGCAGACTCCTTCGAAAATGATTTTTTGAGTACAAGACTTGACGGTGATTCATTTGTCGGATGGAAGCAATAAGCCTTGTGCAGGCTTCTTCAGCGGGAGTAGGCTATGTGTCGGTACCGGGATATCTAGTTATAAAACCCGCTACAACAAATTTATCGCGTATACTGCGATTTAAAATCCTAGTCAGGAAGGGCAGCCGGTCGTAAAACTATGGTGTGAGGCGGGGTGTGCAAGAAAGCCAGCATTAAGTAAGGGCTGTTGATAGGAGGCGTTAAACCATGTGCAAGCTCCTTCACCAGGAGAAGCCTACATGCCGGTACCGTGCAGGCTCTTTCGATAGGAGTAGGCACTGTGTGTGTTTTAACCTCTCCGTACAATCATGATATTTTACGTTAGGAACTTACATAGGCTAAATGCTACACATTCCGTAGCAGAGCCAGGAATCGAACTCGGACCTCCGAGGGTAGCAGCTAACTACTACATCACAGAGGAGGACTATTTCAGAATATTTTACAACCTTAATTGGTACTGTGTTTTAAGAGCTTGAATGGTACTCAGCTAAGAAGACCTTCGCGAGTTACAAGCTGCTTATCAGCATGTAGTGTCCTCGTTCAAGGTCGAGCCGGAAGATACGTGTACAATTTCAGCTAACACACGCATTCCACACAACTCGCTCAGAATGACTGTGCCGATACTTCGAGGACTGTATAACAAATCTATAGCCTACAGTATGCATGCCTCTCACCCGGTAGTCTCGGGTTCGATTCTCTTGGGAATAAAAATGTGTTTAAATCGCATGAATTTGTTGAGTTGTCCTTCCTGATGCAAAACTAGCAGTATCTAACCTCATACACTATAGTTTTACGACCGGTTGCCCTTCCTGACAACTCGGATTAAAAATCTGTTTTACAACGTCTAACACGGGGAATCGGGGATTTACAGCTAGATGCACTTCTTAGATTTTAAATCACGAACTATTGTTTTACGGCCGGATGCCCTTTCTGACGC
Organism: Anabrus simplex; assembly: GCF_040414725.1. Classification (NCBI taxonomy): domain Eukaryota; kingdom Metazoa; phylum Arthropoda; class Insecta; order Orthoptera; family Tettigoniidae; genus Anabrus; species Anabrus simplex. The sequence continues at coordinate 1,762,506,052 of NC_090265.1, read as the reverse complement.
AAAACTAAGATTTTTAAATCACAAGAATTTGTTTTAAGACTAGTCGCCCTTCCTGATGCAAAACTGGCAGTATCTAGCCTCTCACGTCATACACTATTGTTTCGACCGGTTGCCCTTCCTGACGTCAAAGAACTCGGATTAAGAATCTGTTTTACAACTTCTAACACGAGAATCGGGGATTTACAGCTTAAAGATGGCGGATGACAGCTGTCAGAAAAGCATATAGGTTTGTAAAGCACATAGAATTAACCGCCACCACATAGAGGGCAGCACGGTGATTAAAGATGGCGGATGACAGCTGCAGATAGCTTTGTTTCCAAACAAGAGCACGTGGATTTTGCCGTCACCGGGCAGCACGGTGATTAAAGATGGTGGATGACAGCTGCACATGGCTTTGTTTCCAAACAAGAGCACGTGGAATTTGCCGTCACCGGGGCAGCACGGTGATTAAAGATGGCGGATGACAGCTAACAGAACTTTTCAAATTACCCGCTACTACAGAGAGCAGCATGGTGCTCTGTTCATTAAAAGATGGCGGATGACAGCTAACGAAATTGCCCCGCATGAGGGCAGCACGGTGCTCTGTTCATTAAAGATGGTGGATGACGGCTAACGAAATTGCCCGCAGCATAGTGCTCAAAGATGGCGGGTGACAGCTGTCAAAAGAGCATGTGGCTTTGTAGAGCACGTGGAATTTGCTACCGCCACATAGAGTGCAGCACTGTTCTCAAAGATGGCGGATGACAGCTGTCAGAAAAGCGCATAGGTTTGTAAAGCACGTGGAATTTACCGCCACCACATAGAGTGCAGCACTGTTCTCTCTGGATTAAAGATGGCGGATAACAGCCGACGAAATTGCCCGCAGCACAGCGCTCAAAGATGGCGAATGACAGCTGCACGTGGCTTTGTTTCCCAACAAGAGCACATAGAATTTTTCAAATTGCCGCCACCACATAGAGTGCAGCACTGTTCTCTCTGGATTAAAGATGGCGGATGACAGCTGACGAAATTGCCCGCAGCACAGCGCTCTATTGATTAAAGATGGCCGATGACAGCTGCACGTGGCTTTGTTTCCCAACAAGAGCACATAGAATTTTTCAAATTGCCGCCACCACATAGAGTGCAGCACTGTTCTCTCTGGATTAAAGATGGCGGATGACAGCTGACGAAATTGCCCCGCATGAGGGCAGCACGGTGCTCAAAGATGGCTGATGACAGCTGTCAAAAAAAAAGCACGTGGCTGTCAAAAAGCACGTGGATTTGTTTATCTCGAGCTAGTGAGGTTAAGTTGGTAGCACTAAGGTTTAGGCCCGCCAAGATGGCAGCACTGCCGATGACAGGTGACGCAAGAGGGCAGCACAGCGCTCTGTAGTTTAAAGATGGCGGATGGTAGCTGTCAAAAAGCACGTGGCTGTCAAAAAGCACGTGGCTTTGTTTACCTCATGCTAGTTAGGTTAAGTTGGTACCACTAAGGTTTAGGCCCGTCAAGATGGCAGTACTGAGGTTAGCGATGTGTTGTTGTCTGTCAAAAAGCACGTGGCTTTGTTTACAAATCTGTCAAAAAGCACGTGGCTGTCAAAAAGCACATGGCTTTGTTTACCTCATGCTAGTGAGGTTAAGTTGGCACTACTGAGGTTTAGGTCCGTCAAGATGGCAGTACTGAGGTTAGCGATGCGTTGTTGTCTGTCAAAAAGCACGTGGCTGACAAAAAACACGTGGGTTTGTTTACCTCACGCTAGTTAGGTTAGGTTGGTACTAGTGAGGTTTAGGTCCGTCAAGATGGCAGCAGTGAGGTTAGCGTTGCGTTGTTGTCGATGACAGCTGTCAAAAAGCACGTGGCTTTGTTTACAAATTCAAATCTCGCGCCAAAATTCAAATTTCCCGCCAAAATTCAAATTTCCCGCGGGCGGCGGCGGCGGAGGAGGAGGCGGCGGGAGGAGGAGGAGGCGCCCGAACTCTCCCATTATACTACTGATATGCATTTTTGTTTATCATTTACCACCGCCGTAGACAACTCATTTGCAATTAAAATGACTTTGATTTGATTTGAACACGCCGTGTAAGGTGTCGGTGGATTCGTTTCACTTTGCTCCAGAAAATAAATGGCGTATGGCTTTTAGTGCCGGGAGTGTCCGAGGACATGTTCGGCTCGCCAGGTGCAGGTCTTTCGATTTGACACCCGTAGGTGACCTGCGCGTCGTGATGAGGATGAAATGATGATGAAGACGACACATACACCCAGCCCCTGTGCCAGTGAAATTAACCAATGATGGTTAACATTTCCGACCCTGCTGGGAATCGAACCCGGGACCCCTGTGACCAAAGACCAGCACGCTAACCATTTAGCCATGGAGCCGGACTTTGCTCCAGAACTACATGGCGGATAAGATTCAGGTGGTAAGCATTTCAGAAAATTGATGTGCGAAGAAGTGTGTCGGCGCCAGTGAGCATTCGCATTTAAATTATTATGTTGCTTTCATCAAACAAATTATCCAGTTGAGTCATCAGGGTGTGTGGTAACTGGCAAAAGTGAATACATACAGGAAAATATAACATACTTTTAAGTTGACTTTTTTCAACTTAATTATATTCTGAACATAATGAAGATTTGAAAATAAAACATGAATGGTTACAGATTTCTCTAAGCTGAACGGATTGGCTTTAGGTCTAAACAGAAATTACAGAATTCGTCCTTCGTGTAATACAGTATATCTTGCGGATACCTTTCATCTCCTTTGTAATTGGCAGATCATCTGTAAATAGTTGAAACAAGTCAAATATTGTTCCTTCAATTGTCCTTCCTTTGTGGTGTGAGTTGTATTGGCTAGTACAGTAGTATAATGATTATGATGATGATGATAAATAATTTATAATCTCAGCACAAAGTGAAGATATTTCAGTTTGGTGCACTCTAGACTGCCTGCATGTCAATTTCGATGTTCTGTTTTACTCTATCAGATAGTAGAGGAACTCAAACTTAATTGAGCGACCTATGCCTGAGTTTTAATTACTTAGGACAACATTCAAGTGCACCATAGGTCTTTCACACTCGCCATACGATATGGAGTTTCGTATGGATTTCCGCCATACTCCAAAAATCCGACTAGCATTGCTGGGTTTGAATACAAGACCTCGAGGATCTGGAGCTAGCACTACGATTCACACTGATCCTTCTGTCGGATCACCACATTCCAAGTATTCCGTCTTGCACAGTTTGAACCGCAGTATACAATCATCTAACCTTTCATTGGTGTCACCAGTCTCTTAAGTCTAAGCTAAGTTGTTGTAGGTCTGGTAGTGATGGTGATTGTTGGTTTAAGAGGAAGTACAACTTCACAAACATTATCAAGACATAGGATTGAAAGCAAAGGCGACAGAGTGGGTCTTTGGTTTTAAAAGTTTTGATGATCCAGCAGTCAATACACTGATCTGGTGATGTCGATGTAGAGAACCTGCACCTTGTGGACATACGCTACTGGTACACAATGGAAACCAAGGCAAGTAAATCTCGGAGGACCTTATTAAATTTCCATTCCAAATCCAAAAAGATTATGTGGACACTTTTCTCTCTATGTCTGTCAGTCTGTCAGCGTTTGAGTGAAGGGAAGCCATCTATCGGCTACCCATTCTTTTCTGAGGGCACACTGCTTTGATGGGGTGGAGATAATGTTGCCCCAATGGGTGCGAGTATAACGCGCTAAGATTTTCAGCGTATGATATAGGAGGCGTATATGCAGGTAAATGGCAACATTTGCCATTCATATGTAGGAAGTGCTAAGCCTCCGTAGCTCAGACTCAGCGCACCCGCCTCTCAGAACAGATTCCATGTTTCAAATCCCGGTCACACAATGTGAGATTTGTGCTGAATGAAGCGAAGGGGGACAGGTTCCTCTGTCATCTGTTATATTTCATTCCAGCAATTTTCTCCAATATCACATCATTTCATTTCACTCCATCTGTCAGTCATAAATCATTACCCCAGAGGGGTGCGACAGGCTTCGGTAACCGCTAGATGGGTCCTTTATTCATTCCATTCCTGACCCGATCGAATGACTGGAAACAGGCTATGGATTTTCGTTTTCTTTTGAGATAGGCAGTCTGACACTAGCCTGCCAATCAGGTGGGGTCTGGTTGCTCCTGACACTTTCATTAAATGTATCTGCTAACAGTTCCCGTCCGTGTTTTTCAAATACTTTTCCACACATTGTCAGGAAAGTCGACAAGTCTTGCCGCCTTGCTGTGTTCCATGGCACGGATAGCGGCTATTGCTTCGGTAGGTATGAGCGAAGGTATTTCACCCTGGATTGGATCATGTGTGGAAATAGGTGAAAATGTGAATTCGTCATGTTGTTGTTGTTGTTGTTGTTGTTTGAGTCATCGGTCCATAGACTGGTTTGATGCAGCCCTCCATGCCACCCTATCCTGTGCTAACCTTTTCATTTCTATGTAACTATTGCATCCTACATCTGCTCTAATCTGCTTGTCATATTCATACCTTGGTCTACCTCTACCGTTCCTACCATCTACACTTCCTTCAAAAACCAACTGAACAAGTCCTGGGTGTCTCAAGATGTGTCCTATCATTCTATCTCTTCTTCTCGTCAAATTTAGCCAAATCGATCTCCTCTCACCAATTCGATTCAGTATCTCTTCATTCGTGATTCGATCTATCCATCTCACCTTCAGCATTCTTCTGTAACACCACATTTCAAAAGCTTCTATTCTCTTTCTTTCTGAGCTAGTTATCGTCCATGTTTCACTTCCATACAATGCCACGCTCCACACGGAAGTCTTCAAAAACATCTTTCTAATTCCGATATCAATGTTTGAAGTAAGCAAATTTCTTTTCTTAAGAAAGCTCTTCCTTGCTTGTGCTAGTCTGCATTTTATGTCCTCCTTACTTCTGCAAACGTTAGTTATTTTACTACCCAAGTAACAATATTCATCTACTTCCTTTAAGACTTCATTTCCTAATCTAATATTTCCTACATCACCTGCCTTCGTTCGACTGCACTCCATTACTTTTGTTTTGGAATTTATTTTCATCTTTTACTCCTTACCCAAGACTTCATCCATACCATTCAGCAACTTCTCAAGATCTTCTGCAGTCTCAGATAAAATAACAATATCATCGGCAAATCTCAAGGTTTTGATTTCCTCTCCTTGGACTGTGATTCCCGTTCCAAATTTCTCTTTGATGTCCTTTACTGCCTCTTCTATGCAAACATTGAAAAGGAGAGGGGACAAACTGCAGCCTTGCCTCACTCCTTTCTGGATTGCTGCTTCTTTTTCAAAGCCCTCGATTCTTATCACTGCAGACTGATTTTTATACAGATTGTTGATAATTCTTCGTTCACGGTATCTGATCCTTATCATCTTTAGAATCATAAATGGCTTGGTCCAATCAACATTATCGAATGCCTTTTCTAGATCTACGAATGTCATGTACGTGGGCTTGTCCTTCTTGATTCGATCCTCTAAGATCAGACGTAAAGTCAGGATTGGTTCACGTGTTCCTACATTTCTTCTGAAGCCAAATTGATCTTCTCCCAACTCAGCTTCAACTTGTTTTTCCATTTTTCTGTAAATAATACGTGTTAAAATTTTGCAGGCTTGAGATACTAAACTAATAGTGCGGTAGTTTTCACACCTGTCAGCACCGGCTTTCTTGGGAATATGTATAACAACATTCTGCCGAAAATCGGATGGGACTTCTCCTGTCTCATACATCTTGCACGCATTTCCTGTTCCCAGCTCTTCCGTATCCCTTCGCAGCCGTAAGACCCCCCTGACTTGGTACGATGTTATTTTTATTATTATTATTTATCGATACGGCCACCTGTGGGCCACGATTACACAGTCTTCCTCCTATCACGCAGACTGATACCCTTCTCTTTACACTCTCGCCAAAGATTCTTGAGTCTTTGACTTCTTCTTGCTCGTTCTTCCACCAAGATGCTCCGTGGCTTCGCATGTTGCACTTCAGACGCATCCCTCAATCCCGCAACCTTCTTCCTAAATGATGTCCTTTCTTTTCTATCCTCCTCCTTGATACCTATTTCTGCCAAGTCATTGTGCACCTGTGTAAGCCATCCCGGTTGTTTTTTCCACCTTTCCTGCAAAAGAAGTATCCTGTTGGCCAATCTCTCAGGGTTCATTCTTTTGATATGTCCATGAAACGTCAGTCTCCTTTTTCTCATCACAGTCGTGATTCTTTCTACTGTCTTGTAGAGCTCCAAATTCGATCTTAACCGGAATGTGTTTGGGTCACTCGTCGACTTTCTAAGGCCTAAGATTTTTCGCAAGAATCTTCTTTCTATTTTTTCAAGGAGTGGGTCAGCCATCCTCGTCAAGGTTTCTGCTCCATAAAGGCACTCTGTTCTAACCACTGTGCAGTAATGTTTTAACTTGGCCTGAATTGAGAGAGACTTTGACTTATAGGTGTCATGACATAGTCTGAATGCCAACTCCATCCTTCTCACCCTCTCCTTTAATCCCTCCTTTTCATCTCCATGGGGGGGGGGGGGGGTGAGTATATCTCCCAGGTATTTAAATTTGTGCACACGCTTGATATCCCCATACAATGTAACAAGTCTGTCCGTGTCGCCTTTTTTTTTATAGAATCCATGAATGCTGTTTCTTCGAAGGAGATTCTTAACCCTGTTTTGACTGCAACATTTTGTAGTTCTTCGACTTGTTTCTTGGCTGTTTGACGGTTGTCTGTAATAAGAACGACATCGTCTGCGAAGGCAAGGCAATCCAACATCATTGCATTTTTTCCACAACCTATCTTTACTCTTTATTTGAGGAGCTCCGTATTGTTCCATTTCACTGTTCTGAGGATGGAATTCAGTGGAGTTAAGATGGTCGCAAATTGCCGATAACGAATTTAAACAGAACGCACAAACTCGATAATATATGAAGGAGATACGATATAGCGCGAAGTCGAAATAGTCAAAACCAGTGGCTAAGACGAAACAAGACTTGGAATTGTTACAGACAGCACTATTGTAAATTGAAAAATGTACAAACTATCGCAGAGAGCGAACGCATTACGTCCAAGAGGCTAGACCCGCAGCTTTAAATTGATAGCTTAGAAGAAACTCATCGGAAGAAGAAAGATTTACAGCGTTATATTAACTGAATAGCACATATATAGAATAGAAATAATATAATCTACGCGAAATAAGGAGAATATTATAAAAATAATCGATATACAGGAGTTGATCACGGCAAAGACAAGGCCTTGATTTTATCAAAAGAGAAAGAATTCCTTGTAATGCAGCGATAATATATTGAGTCTTTAAAAAATATTATACGATGTAAAACGCCGAAACAACAGCGGACATATTAGAGATCTGCAAGATTAAAGCGATAAAATTCAACCTAAACGGATTCTCATTATGTTAGAAGGATTTGAATTCAGCATAATGTTGCAGCTAACTTCATATATAATATTTTTATCTTCCTATTGCGCAAGACGAGACCGTCATGCAGTTTTAAGAAGACTATGGGGCAGATTGTCTGGATGAGGCCAAGCTGAGATGAGGGGTGACCACTTCTCCGAGGACATCTCGATGAGCAGCGGTGGAGTGCGAACGTCAAACCAGAGCCGCAGATGACGATGAAGACATAAATCAATTCCAGAGCCGAAGGAAAAATGTTATTCATTAAATTAAGGTAAATGATTGTGATATACATTCAAATGTAGACATTTTTGTTGTTTATAAGTAGATGTTAGGTCGTCAAGATCTTCGAAATGATTCAATTATTTTAGATTCTCGCGCAATAGTTATACATTTGTGTCGACATACATGGAGATGGGTATTGTTCCTAAAAGACAAGACCAATGCTAATTAGGGAGTGTGATATGAATAATATGATAATGCCATTGCAATGAAACCAAAGAATATTGGCGGGTTATGCCATGTGAAATGTGAAGTGCAGAGTTAATTTTAATTTCCTGTGGCTATTTCTAGCCGGGTGCAGCCCTTGTAAGGCAGACCCTCCGATGAGGTTGGGCGGCATCTGCCATGTGTAGGTAACTGCGTGTTATTGTGGTGGAGGATAGTGTTATGTGTGGTGTGTGAGATGCAGGAATGTTGGGGACAGCAAAAACACCCAGCCCCCGGGCCATTGGAATTAACCAATGAAGGTTAAAAATCCCCGACCCGGCCGGGAATCGAACCCGGGACCATCTAAACCGAAGGCCAGTACGCTGACCATTCAGCCAACGAGTCGGACGAAGTGCAGAGTGATAAACTATTTTAAAGTTATATGTGAAGTGATGATTGATATATCGAAATATGAAGGTTAGATATTGCCATAGGATATGAGAATAAACCGAAGACATGTTGAGAATAGATATGAAGATATTGATCCAATGAAGTGAATAATGAAAGTGAAATGATTTTAAGCGTCAAGATAAGTTACATACATGAGGGTAACTGGAAATAATAATAATAATAATAATAATAATAATAATAATAATAATAATAATAATAATAATAATAATAATAGTCCGCCTCTGTGGTGTAGTGGTTAGTGTGATTAGCTGCCACCCCCGGAGGCCCGGGTTCGATTCCCGGCTCTGCCACGAAATTTGAAAAGTGGTACGAGGGCTGGAACGGGGTCCACTCAGCCTCGGGAGGTCAACTGAGTAGAGGTGGGTTCGATTCCCACCTCAGCCATCCTGGAAGTGGTTTTCCGTGGTTTCCCACTTCTCCTCCAGGCGAATGCCGGGATGGTACCTAACTTAAGGCCACGGCCGCTTCCTTCCCTCTTCCTTGCCTATCCCTTCCAATCTTCCCATCCCTCCACAAGGCCCCTGTTCAGCATAGCAGGTGAGGCCGCCTGGGCGAGGTACTGGTCATACTCCCCAGTTGTATCCCCGACCAAGAGTCTGAAGCTCCAGGACACTGCCCTTGAGGCGGTAGAGGTGGGATCCCTCGCTAAGTCCGCGGGAAATACCGAACCTGGAGGGTAAACAGATGATGATGATGATGATGATAATAATAATAATAATGTTATTTGCTTTACGTTACTGGAAAGAAATGGAAGAGATATGATATGTGAAATGAAGGTCATGTTGTGATATCATATGAGTATAATGGAAAATGGAGAGATAGAATATATTGCAACGACGACAAAAAGAAGAACTTTTTTTGAAGAGAAATGTGATGTTATTTGATGCAAGTTGGGATCATTTATGTTTGTGATACCATGATTATATTTCACTGATAGAGAATCCATATTCTACGATAGTGACAACGTGTTGTGGTAGTTATAATGTGTTATGGCAGGATTAGATCATCATAATTAACCCTTATAGGAAGTATCGATCATTGATTTGATGAATTTTAACCTAGTATTTCTACCATAAAGTTATAGTTTCCTGAATGATAAGCATTGCATACATTAAATCACATGGATAGGCAATATAATTTTCTATAAATAATTTCTGAAGGATAGGTGGTTACTAGTATCTTCATGAAATATATTCGTAGCATATTTAAATAAATCACACAAGGCCATACATTAAGGAACAGGCACTTGTGTGAAAATATGGTTGATTAGTTAGGTTTTATGGTTAATTTGGATCGAGGGTTGACTTGATAAACGATACAACGATGAGTAATGTTAGATTTTAAGGTGAATATTAGTATATGATTTTGCTAGCAAGAAATATTCTGTTTTTCCTGACGCACACAAATATGTTATGAAAATCCAGAAACAAGCATGAAATGAAATCCTAAGATATCAGAAGAAAGGAGATGAATTATGATGCCGATAAAATTTTATATTTTATGTAATTCAAATAAGTTAACTTTCTCCTTGACTTTTCAATTGGATTTGTATTTATTTAAAGAAACATTAATTTTAATTTACATGTTTTCTTGATTTGAACGATGATGTGAAAATAACTTACAAGTTTATTTCAAATCTTAATAATTTTTACTATACATAACCAACATATCAACGATCAACATTGATAGTTTATGCTATCGAAGCAGATTCAATTAATTCAGTGTAAGGTATGTTTTTCCTTTATTTCATTTTATTTTTCTCAACTTTTAAACTTGAATACATTATTATAGTTAAGATACACTGGAGGTGCTATTTATCAATTTGGTTAAGGATATTAGATAGATTTACAATTAAGACGTCAAATAGATTATATTATATTATATTATTGTAAATACCTAGGTATAAATATAAGGAAAGATAAATATGATTGTAAATAATTTTTTTTGTTATTTGCTTTACGTCGCACCGATACAGACAGGTCTCAAGGCGACGATGGGACAGGGAGGGGCCAGGAGTGGGAAGGAAGCGGCCGTGGACTTAATTAAGGTACAGCCCCAGCATTTGCCTGGTGTGAAAATGGGAAACCACGGAAAACCATCTTCAGGGCTGCCGACAATGGGGTTCGAACCCACGATCTCCCGAATACTGGATACTGGCCGCAATTAAGCTACTGCAACTATCGAGCTCGATGATTGTAAATAAAGGGTAAAGATCTCTGCACATGGATGTGAGAGTATTTAGGGGTTGTAGTAAGGATGTAGTCCGCCTCTGTGGTGTAGTGGTTAGCGTGATTAGCTGCCACCCCCGGAGGTCCGGGTTCGATCCCCGGCTCTGCCACGAAATTTGAAAAGTGGTACGAGGGCTGAAACGGGGTCCACTCAGCCTCGGGAGGTCAACTGAGTAGAGGTGGGTTCAACTCCCACCTCAGCCATCCTGGACGTGGTTTTCCGTGGTTTCCTACTTCTCCTCCAGGCAAATGCCGGGGTGGTACCTAACTTAAGGCCACGGCCGCTTACTTCCCACTTCCTTGCCTGTCCCATCCAATCGTCCCATGCCTCCACAAGGCCCCTGTTCAGCATAGCAGGTGCGGCCGCCTGTGCGAGGTACTGGTCATTCTCCCCAGTTGTATCCCCCGACCCAAAGTGTGAAGCTCTAGGACACTGCCTTTGAGGCGGTAGAGGTGGGATCCCTCGCTTAGTCCGAGGGAAAAACCGACCCTGGAGGATAAACAGATTAAGAAGGAGAAGTAAGGATGTAAAGGAGAGAGAATATAAGTCTCTGGTGAGACCTTAACTTGAGTATGGTTCCAGTGTATGGGACCCTTACCACGATTACTTGATTCAGGAACTCGAAAAAATCCAAAGAAAAAGCAGTTCGATTTGTTCTGGAAGATTTCCGACAAAAGAGTAGCGTTACAAAAAATGTTGCAAAGTTTGGGCTGGGAAGACTTGGGAGAAAGGAGACGAGCTGCTCGACTAAGTGGTGTGTTTCGAGCTGTCAGTGGAGAGATGGCATGGCAGGACATCAGTAGACGAATAAGTTTGGATGGTGTCTTTCAAAGTAGGAAAGGTCACAATATGAAGATAAAGTTGGAATTCAAGAGGACAAATTGGGGCAAATATTCGTTTATAGGAAGCGGAGTTAGGGATTGGAATAACTTACCAAGGGAGATGTTCAATAAATTTCCAATTTCTTTGCAATCATTTAAGAAAAGGCTAGGATAATAACAGATAGGGAATCTGCCACCTGGGTGACTGCCCTAAATGCAGATCAGTAGTTATTGAAATGTATAGCTCTTGTATAGCCAACGATTCGTAGAAAGGAGACGTCCATAACAATTTTTGGCAAATAAGACGTTTATTAATTTTCCGCTTTCTCTTCGGAACTCACGTTAAAAAAATATATATACATCGAACTCGGAGATTAAGCTATCCTGGTTTTCTTTTACGTTCCTGCCCTGGACGCAGGAAGGGCGTAGTATCAAAACCTGATTAATGCATTTTTGTTCAGAAGTCCGGAAATAAGCTAGTGAAATACGAGAACGTCTGTATAAAACTCATTTATTTATTCATGTTAATAGACTGCTTGAGGCCCCGCTGCAAAACCCGCTTAATGCGCTTGCAAATTGGGAGCCACCTGTCAGGTTTTGTTGATGGCCTGCAATCAAAAGTTTAGATGCATTTTTACGGACATTACAAACAGTATTGAGCAGCACATTAGTGCGAGGTTGTTAAACTATGGAGGGAAAATTGAGACCGCTTTCTGCAAGTCCCAAGGACTCCAGGAGTGGAGTTCAAAACCCACAACAATGGAACTTCTGCTTCAGCAGCAAAAATCGGGGATGTGAAGATGCCATATTTTCCATATTACGAAGGTTTGGAGGATGAGAGATAGGAAATTTACAAGATGAACTCTCAGATGCTACTTGCGAACCACGTGATTCAGAGGTGGGTTCTAATATTAGTACACAGTGTGTTTAAAGTGATCCATAGTGCATGACACATAGCTGGACTAAAACAGCTTGCAAACAGGATCCAAAATTTGTGAAGCACTGTTCGTTGTGGAAGTATCACTATCACTATCGTCTATCTATGTAGTAGTAAATTTGAAAAACCAAACCGGTATTTAAAGATTATTTTAAAAATACTTTGTAAGAACTCCGCATCAAAATCTGCCGAATGTAAAATCAAAATATAAATTTATATCGGTTAAATACACATAATATCATGAATATAGAACGAAAGTAATACAAATAGAAAAGAGAAAAATTTCTAGTTGTAACGGTTATTCCGCTATACATTTTTCTCGTTTTTCTCAAAACTATAAATTATATATTTGGCAGGTTTTTCACCGGAGCACCTCATTTGGTGGTGTTTACAGGACCTCCCTAAGTTCATACTTGATACCCTTGACGTGAGCAATGTCCTAAGTAACTCTGTGGTGAGATCAGTCTATACTGTACATATCATCAATCCGCCCACGTCAACATTGTCGTTGTGAAGCTAGTGATAGTAGTCTGACGTCATTATCATTGCAGCGGGCTGTTTGGCGATAGATTTGAGCTCTCAATGGTGGACCTCCTCAGTGTCAACCGTACATTATCAGAAACTCCTGAATGCTGTCTCCTTGAGCATTAAAGCGAGCTGAACCTCCTAATTCATGAGTTTCCCGAAAGATGTCCTGGTGAAAAGATTAGCATTGAATTCGCGTTGATAATGGGCCTGTCAGACGGAACAAATCACATGATGTAAAGTAAGGATGAAAGGTAAGAAATGTAGAGGTTTTAGATCAATTTGGCAGTGCTCGTTTTTCGTCTCACTGTCGTTGAATTTTGAGACCTAACGTGGAGGCCATGTACCGCTTGCCTATCAAATCCAGTAAGGATGACATCTTAAGCGTACAAGACAACCATGCAGAAGGGTCGCATCGTTGGCTTCTGAGAGTTTCGGGAACTATCATTCCATGGAAGAAAAGTGTTTCATTGGAAAGGAAAGTTTGCACTAAGTAATGACGAACGATATCAAGTGAACGTTGGTGGCGTCCGAAATTGACAAATGTAAAGGAGATTCTTTACCCTGTGGAATGTGGTTCATTGAATACTCTGCTTCTTCTGGTGCAGTAGTGCAGTGTTGTGACATTCCAGTGGATTCGATTGAAATCCTCTGTGTTTAGCCTTATGATCAAAAGTCATGAAAAGTTCAAAGTTACTTATTTTTCTATTGTTTACATTTTATGTTTATTGTCTGATTTTCTCCACGAAAACAATTTTCGACGGATATATTCCTTACAATAAATTTATTTTCGACAGAAATCTGTATTCTTAAAAAGGAGATCTAACATGCTTCGTTGTCTATCTACTGTATGCTTGTTACCTGATGTCTACGTATTCTTTGACCTTAGGAAGATATCACCAGGAACTTACCTGAAAACAAAGGAAACAATAATTACTTCATGTTCAGTAGACAGACAGACAGACAGACAGACAGACAGACAGACAGACAGACAGACAGACAGACAGACAGACAGACAGACAGACAGACAGACAGACAGACAGACAGACAGACAGACAGACAGACAGACAGACAGACAGACAGACAGACAGACAGACAGACAGACAGACAGACAGACAATCTTAGCACTAATCAGAGGAAACATGGAATAGGACCAAAATTTCGAAGAATGAAGCAATCTGCGAGAGAAATAGAAAGGCCACAATGACCGTGTAAATGGAAGACTGCCTTGGTCTCGTAAACTTTATACCCAGCATTTACTTTACTTCGTCGATGGGATAGGAAAGGGATAGGAGTAGGAAGTGAGCGACCGTGGACATAATTAAGCAATTTTCTTGGTATGAAACTGGGAAATCACGGAAAACCATATTCAGGGCTGCCGACCGTGGGATTCGAACCCACTATCTCCCGAATACACGCTGACAGCTATATATCCCCCCCCACCAAAAAACGCGGCCACTCACTCGGTTAAAAAGGAAAGCAACTTAATACCATCGGGGTCAACATTGAACAAGGTTTGACCATGGGGTGTCGGATAGGAAGGATGAAGATAGCATAAGTAAGTGCAAGAAATACCAGACTCACCTAAGACTTCCTGACGTCAAGCCACACTCTCAAACACAGTGCCCCTGGCATGCTCTTTTAGTCGCCTTTCAGCCAAGCAGAGGATACTGTGGGTATATTCTACCACCATCGCCAATAGAGGTGATGGGAGAATGAACCCTCCACAGCTCAAACACACAAACACACTGTTGAGGCCGAGGGGCTGGGTAGGCAGTAGGAGCTATGATATTAGAAGTGATTCAGATGTAATCTAAGGCCAATCCAGCATGGGTGACCCTGAGCTGGCACAGCCCTCGGTATCAACGAGCATGGAACCCCTACAGCAACTTCTAGGTCCTACCGTCTCTAGAGGGAAACATACCGAGTTAAAGTAAGTATTGGCTACCTGACCACCTGCGTTAAAGTGAACGTAAATTTGTTTATTTTCTTAACAATGTGTGGTAGTAGTACTTTATGTTCTTGTTGTTTTATTTTAGGAAGTCACGTTAAATTTCGTCACTAATCACGTGTGCACTTCTCGACACATATAGTCCAAGAATGTCCTCTGAGAGCTCTCCTTGGCGATCCAAGAGAGTTCCTAGTTGCCATGGAGGGTTCAATACACTACATTAATGTCCTGCATAATTGTTTGTAATTTTGTTATGAGATAATCATCGTAAATATTACTTTTAGTGGTGTAGTCATACGCTCTAATAAATAAATCAAATTCTCGGCAGAATAAAAAGATCGGCTGAAAATGAGTCACCGAGTAAAAGCACGACCGAAAGGAATGAACAAATCATCATAGAGATTCCTTTATTACTTAATACACAGAACTGTCTCAGTCTTATCCTTGGCTTTGACAATATGAAAGTGACCGAGGTATGAGCGATGCTAGTAATGCCAATCCTTATGCAGCCATTCCCTGCTATGAATGGTATGAAAATGTTGCTCATAGGGTCAGTTGGTACATGCATTTCAGTGGGCTTGGCAGACTGATAGGTAATAGCAACTCTGGCTCGGTGAGGAAAGCAACGGGAAACTACCTCACTCCTGATTTCCCTAGTACGCCTCTTCATTGATGTCTAGGCCATCTATGAGAGCTGATGGCAGAGCTGTTGAGGATCCCACCAGCGGCATCGCTGACGGGACTGAACATACACATGCCTTTGCTGGTGGGACCTTATGTTTACAGTGCACTATGTCTTCTCGTATGGGCTAGAGCAATTTTGTTACTTTCATTGATCTGTCTCAGCTTTATCCTTGGCTTTGACAAAATGAAAGTGACTGAGGTATGAGTGATGCTAGTAATGCCATTCCTTCTGCAGTCAGCCCCTGCTATGAATGGTGTGAAAATATTGCTCATAGGGTCGGTTGGTGCATGCATTTCAGTGGGCTTGGCAGACTGAAATGTAATAGCAACTTATGGCTCGGCGAGGGAAGCAACGGGAAACGACCTCACTCCTCATTTCCCTAGTACGCCTCTTCAGTGATGCCTAGGCCATCTATGACAGCTGATGGCGGAGCTGTTGAGGATCCAACCAGCCTTTCGGCTGAGGACTAAACATACATACACAGAATTATCTCCACTTTGACAATAAATGGTGGACCGCCATACTTCTATAAGAAGTTTAGATGATAAAGTTCGCAATAAATTGCACTAAACACTGCTTGCGAATTTCCTAACAAAATTCCGCATGTTTATTGGCAAAGTGTGTACTGGAGTAAGGGCGAGTTCTACAACGTTTGACGTACACGAGTTTGCTCAGCTATTCCAGTAATCTGTGTGTACACGAACTCGATGAATAAGTTGTACTGTTTTCGAAATCGTGAACTGCTATTCCATACTGTTGATACAATTTAATTATTAAGCTCTGTGTGTTAGGCAGGCTTCCAATGACAAAGCTTATGAAATAAAAACGAAACGTGCCGTTGAGACGGACAGCTATAAAGTGTGTGCTGCTGATTTACAAATAGGAAAAGTTCAATCAGTATTAATTACTGCGTTGATGGGGTGAGGGTTCCTTTTTTGAATCATTGTAAGTACCTAGGTGTTAACATGAGGAGGGAGCTTAATTGGGGTAATGACACAAATGGCATAGGAAATAAAGGGTACAGTTCTCTGCACATGGTTAAAAGTGGGTTTGAGGGTTGTATTAAGAATGAAAAAGGAGAGGGCATTTGAGTCTATGGTAAGACCTCAACTGCAGTATGGTTCCAGTGTATGGGACCCTCAACAGGATTACTTGATTCAAGAACTGGAAAGAATCCAAAGGAAAACAGCTCTATTTTTCTGGGTTGTTATTTATATAGATTTGGTTTTCGTATAAATAATGACGTAATTTTCCAATATTTAAGTTTAGGTTGGTGAATATAATGAAGGAAGAAAACCATACTGAGAATAGTATTTCCTATTCCCTTGCACTTTACTTCAAATTGTTGAGAATAGTTGCGAAAAGAACATCCACAAAGTATCACAATTTTTGCCAAAAGTTTCTCTAAATGCGATGCGAAAAAACTTGAAAACTTAAAAGTTTTCATGGATACACCATGCGTAAAATACGTTTTATTTAAACAACGAGGTGACAAAATCATAAAAATTTTACTTACAATATTTTACTATGCGACATTAGTGACTTGTTTTCTGGGAAGTTCCATTTATCCCAATAATATCAGCCACCAAGGGATTAAGCTAGGACGTTATTCTTTTAATAATATTACATAACTATTTACAATGTGTTTATAATTATTACCATTGTACTGTAATCCTGTCTACAACCACTGGCTCTTACCCACGGCTTTACTCGCATGGATTTCGTAATTTGATAAAAGTAATCGTTCCTCGGTACTGCACTAAGACTTTATCTAAAAATCCTTCATTTATAAAAACTCACATAAAAAATGAGTTTCGTTTACCCCAGGAACTGTTTGTAAACCATATTTGTGATATTTCTTTCTGGGGCTAAGGTGACCATGGAACATACTGTAGAACTGTACATGTGAGAAACAGTCCTCTCTCAAGTAGAAACCAAAAAAAATACACATGTTCCTGTACTTTTAAAAGGACTATCCAAATACCAGTTTTCACGTCTGTAGTGTGTTAACTTTTCGGAAATACTGTAGATATACGTATTTTAAAATTTCACCCGCCTTTTCAATTTTTCACCCCGTTAAGTGGATATTCCAAAAACAAAAGGAAGGACGTGTTTCTTTTTAAAGGAGATTAAAAATACCAATTTTCACGTCTGTAACATCTTAAGATATATGTATCCTCATAAAAAGCAACTCCTTCTTCACCCCCCTCACCGTTAAGTGGACTTTCCTAAAACAAAAAATACATAGAAAAGAATAGAATAGAATAGAATAGAATAGAATAGAATAGAATAGATTTATTTATCATCAACAGGTTATTTTCCCAATTAAAGATGATTCAATAAAACGTAATATACAACAAATACACCTTAGGTAAATAACACTAATTTCCTAAAATAATAACCAAGTTCAAACTAAATCTAGAGACCTTTTTATATGCATATTTACAAAACCTTAAATAAATAAAATAAATAAATAAAACTCAATCTCCTTAAATAAATTACATTATTAAGCCACATCTAATAATATTTACATATCTTACAGATAGGACCTTACATTCATGAGGTCGTGTCTGATTTTAGACGGGGGTGAGTGAAAATGGTCCACTGATTCATCCACCTCATTCAGTGATATTAGTGCCCTCACAAGCCATGAGTTAGCCCGAGCCACAGTTCCCACTTTAGGCAGATGAAAAATATACCTTTGCATAGTATTTCGACGAGGAACATGTAATGAAATCAGCTCCAGTAATTTTGAGCAATCCACTCTGTTCGTCAGACACTTATAAAGAAAGAGGGCATTGGCACATCTGCGGCGTGCGTGCAATGTCCTTATGCTCATAGTCTCACAAAAGGACTCGTAATCGGACGAAGAGAGAGAAATACCCAAACCCTTGTACCTGATCCATTTCATGAACCTTATTTGGACTCTTTCCAAATTTTGTATTAAATACTGCTGAGAAGGCAGCCACACCTCGCAACAATATTCTAACGATGGCCTGATTAGAGTGCAAAACAAACTTATTAGAGTTCTAGGAGAAACAATTTCGGCACAATTTCTTTTCAGAAAGCCAAGTAATTTAAACCCTTTCCTAGAAATCTTGTCCAATTGTTTCTCGAAGGAAAGACCGTAGCAGTTTGAAAGTGTCACACCAAGATCATTTATTTCATTCACACGAGCTATTTGGAAATTGCATAAATGGTAAGGGTAATTTACTGGTTCCAACTTGCGTGAAAGTGTGATTGCGTTGCATTTTGAAGCATTCAAACCAAGCAGCCACTTTTTACACCAGTTACTTAGTGGGTTTAAGTCAGACTGTAACAACTTGCAGTTCAACTCGCTATTGATTACCTTAAAGATCTTTAGATCGTCAGGATAGAGAAGGCAATTACTGTGTTGTATAACTGATGTTATATCATTTATGAATGTGACAAAGAAAAGAAGGCCCAGTAAAGAGCCTTGGGGGACACCTGAAGTAGGGTGGTACGGCTTTGACATAATACCATCAGCTTTTACTACGCAAACTCTATTAGTGAGATAGCTTCTAATCCACTCCAAAGCACTTCCTCCTATCCTATATGCTGACAGTTTGGTGAGTAGAGCATCATGTTGAACTGAATCAAAGGCTTTGGAGAAGTCCGTATAAACAACATCCACTTGTTGCCTCCTATCGAGAGATTCAGAAATGAAATTGATATACACCGCCATACTGGACACGGTAGAGCGTTTCTGTACAAAACCGTGCTACGCTATATTAATATACTGTGAAACTGAACTGTACAATCTCTTATACACGATCTTCTCTGCAACCTTTGAAATTAGGGACAATAACACAACAGGCCTATAGTTATCGTACACCATTTTGTCTCCTTTCTTGAACACTGGTATGACGTAACCTTTCTTCCACTCACACTGAAAATACTCTGACGAGAATGACATATTATTTATTATGAAGCTAAGTGGCCTACCTAGCTCAGATGCACATTCATTCAATACTATTGCGGGTACGTCATCTGGACCACATGATTTGGAGGTATCCAAAGAAGCAAGAAGTGAAGATACCTCTTCTGGAGAGGTCACTATTGAAGTTAGGCATATTTCACACACGGACGAAGTGGATAGATTACACTGTGCGGCAGGTGAGTGATACTTTTCAAAGGTATCTGCAAAACTGTCCGAGATGCTCCTCTTGTCCTGCAATTCTTTCCCGTCCTGAAGCATAGTAGATGGCAGGCGAGATGACCTCCGTTTGTTGTTTACAAAATTCCAGAAGCACTTCGGGTTGGCAGCTAATTTCTATTCCATCGAAGTTATATAGTTTCTGTATTTTTTTGAGCTGAAGACGCTTAAATTCACCGCGTATGGTCAAAAATTGCACATAATCGCTACTATGGCCCGTTTTTAACTTTCTTCTTGCCCTCTCCTTTTCTTTTAATTTATCTATTACCTCAGAGTCGTACCAGCATGGGTACTTCCGCGTGCTAACTATCCGGGACGGTACAGTGTCTTTTATTACAGCGCGAAGGAAGTCGTAGAAAAGGGTTAACGCCTCGTCGACGGAGGGGGAGTCCTGGATTAAATTCCAGGGACACGACGAAAGGATATCTCTCATTTGAGGAAAATCGGCCTTAGTCCATGCGAACATTAACTTTCTCTGCGGTACGGGGCGCATAACTCGCGGTAAAGATAGAGTGAATTCTACAGCTCGATGGTCGGATATGTAATTTCCTTTTCCGTCTCAAAGCAGTCCAAGTGCCCACAGTATTGATCCGATATTAGAACAAGGTCCAGGAAGTTCTCGTTTCTTGCTGGGAAGTGACACATTTGCTTGAGTCCGAATTCACTGACGATTTCAAGAAGTAAGAAGACTTCCGCACATTTTGTTTTATATCGGGACCAGCATTCCAAGCCAAATGTCTGTTGTTAAAGTCTCCGCAAACTACAAGGATGTCCTGCGGGTTTAAAACAGCTGTGACGTTGGCCAATGTTGCTCGAAGATTACTCATCCTAGCAGTCACTTCGTCCGGTGACAGGTAGCAGCACACTACAAACACAGACCTCCCTGCTGTTGGGGTGGCCTTGACCACGAGACACTACCAGTCTCCCGCCAGCTCTGGCCGGGAAACTGGCCTTAGAGCAGATTTCACAGCAACCATAATCCCTCCCCCCTTTCACTTTGTTACTATGGACCTGGTGTCTGTCTTGACGAAACACATAGTAATCTGTAGACAACAGTTCATTATCACCAACAGAATCATTTCACCAGCTTTCAACTATACAAATATAATCTTTGCTGGCGTCACTGAAAGCGAGGTTAAAGTCCGTCAAAGAATTACACATGCTTCCTACAATTTGGTAGAAGAAATTCATACCACTGTCATGCTGGGGTCCTGGGTTCAGATGTATGTCGCCGGACAAAGCCAATAGAAGCACATAAATCGCTGAACCAGATATCTTTGGGCTAGAGTTCGTCTGTTGTTTTCTCGCAGTCAGGCCGCCTCGTTGTGACGTCACCAGATACATAGTTCCATTTAAAGCCTGCATGACACACGACTACTCCCGGACGCCACCTTTAAACGAGATTACAAATACCAAATTTTATGTCTTTTAACTGTTAAGATTTTGAGATATAAGTATACTCATTTTGGAAATTCACCCTCCTTAGCGACGGAATATCCAAAAATCCTCTCTTAGTGAGCATCTACACTGTAATATAAACGTATCTCCAAAATTTAATTTTTCTTTATGTTCAGTCGTTTTGGCTCGGTGATGATGACTTCTCAGTCAGTCAGTCAGTCAGTCAGTCAGTCAGTCAGTCAGTCAGTCAGTCAGTCAGTCAGGACATGCTATTTTATGTATATATTATTAGCCCTAACAGTGTTTAAGTACGGAACCACAAACAGACAATCGAAGAGAGTTAAATAGGCTTATTTTCCAAATTCTGAACTTTAATAAGGGGGCGATAAAAACGTTTTTCGTTCGACGGTGGTACAGTCCAAAATAGGAATGCCAATCAGGCAAAATCGCTGTGAACATTCAAGCATCATACCACCGACGCACCAGATCCCCGTATCCTGCTCCACATCCTCGTCCGACAGGAAACGTCGACCTTTCAAGGCATTTTTGAGGGAACTGAATGCGTGATAATTACGTGGGGGATATCAGAACTATAGATTATGGGCCAGTCCACCCTAATCGCCTCACCCACCATCTCTTGTTGTCCGTAATGTATGAAGCTGGCCTCCCAGATCAACCATCGTCTTGTGTCGAAACACGACTCACACGCAACTTGGTGTACCTTTCCACAACGGTGGTACTCGACAGACATGCTGCTCCATACACAGTCTTCATTCTCCGATGGATGTCTACCGGTGTTTGTCCTTCGGCATTCTAGAACAGAATAACAGCACGTTGGTCCTGTTTGGACGTATTTGGTAATACCGTCACCGTAGTTCACGTGGCTGTATTTAACGCACGCAGCTCGGCACGACACAACAGCCACACTAATCCATTTACTTACATATCCGTGCTTATATACCCGCATCGGATTCTCGCTACGTTGCATGTCCACTGCAATAATGCCCTCAAATGGAAACGTTTTTATAACTCCTTATACTTCATTTTTGTATGTTTTCATGTTTCATATTTTGTACTTCTGACACGAATAAATAACTAACAATGTTTTGTGGTAACAACAAGCACGGCAGAGAACACACATGTGCAATTCGGCTATTGATAACGCTGTTTGCCCCATGTGACCACGTGGGAGTACAACTTGGAAACCATCTTCTTATCACTATGAATTCCACATTAAAATATATTTTGTTATTACATAGTATGACACTTTGAATTTTTTATGTACTACTTAATTTCTCGTTCTCACCCAATGAAATTATATTTTTCTGAAGATTTATGAGCTGTGGCTACAAAATGCCACACCTGTGGAATCGACAGTGCTATAGTGTATTACTTTCATCATTAGTCAATACATTCACATAATATGATGTGGAAGCAATAACAAAGAAACGCTTTAATAATTTTTTAGATTATGGTGTAAAATAATACAGTTTTTACCACGAAACACTACTGATTGTAACTGAGTTGCTGTTCGAAGAATAATTGATTTACAGTGAAATGTTTGACAACGGATAATTACTTGAGTGAGAGGAGTAGGGAGAGAAAAAATGAACATTTGAATATACATGAAAATGACCAATTTTTAAAATTTATATATGATAGTGAAGTTTTAAAATAAATACAGTGGAATCTACTTCTTCTTTTCCTACCGCTTTTCCCACATATGTGGGGCCGCGGGTGCGAACGGCATCGCACGTGTGGATTTGGCCCTCTTTTATGGCCGGATGCCTTTCTTGACGCAACCCGATACGCTGCGATGTACTCAAAGGCAGTGTCCTGAAGAGTGAGACTTTGGGTCGGGGATACAACTGAGGAGGAAGGTCAGTATCTCGCCCAGGTGGCCTCACTTGCTATGCTGAACAGGGGCCTTGTGGGGGGAAGGGAAGTTTGGAAGGGACAGGCAAGGAAGAGGGAAGGAACCGGTCGTGGCCATAAGTTACCTACCATCCCGGTATTTGCCTAGAGGAGAAGTGGGAAACCACGGAAAAGCACTTCCGGGATGGCTGAGGGGGGAATCGAACCAACCTATACTCAGTTGACCTCCCGAGGCTGACTGGACCCCGTTCCAGCCCTCCTACCACTTTTCAAATTTCGTGGCAGAGCCGAGAAAAGAACCCGGGCCTGAGGAGATTTCAGCTAATCACACTAACATCTACACCACAGCGGTAGATCATTTAGTATCATTAGTAAGTCTTATTCTTATTATCATTCTTATTCTTATTCTTATTCTTATTCTTATTCTTATTCTTATTCTTATTCTTATTCTTATTCTTATTCTTATCCTTATCCTTATTCTTATTCTTATTCTTAACTTTAATGGGCACAATGGACCAATTGAGTTTTCTATGCACAATTTTTCTTTGAAGGCTGTACTGTTTGAATCTTCTTGTCTGCCCAGTAATTCTTCATTCGTTCTGATCGCAATATTCTTAATTCGTCTGAAATCTCTACGGGCCTTCCGTGCATCATTTGAGTTGAGAATTTTCGATTCTTAAGAAGGGTGATAATTTGGTTGTTGTTCTCTGCATCTGTCATTTCGAGTCAAATCTTTTTTTTTTGAGATTCTCCTGAATTTCTTTGATCCAGTGCACTCCTGTCCTCTTTCCCAGATTTCTGATCACTAGTTTTCATAAAATCCTTTTTTCTGGTAATCGTAAGATGTGAAAGAAATAAGAGATACTTTTCTTCTTCATCATGCTGGTAACTGGGTCAATATCTCCATAGACAGTTTCATTGCGGGGGGATTCTCTAGACTCCTTCAACTTGATACTTTTTATTTATGAAAGTTCTGATAATTCTTCTTTCAGTTTTGACGAGCTGATCAATTTTGACTTCATTTATAATTTGGAACAAGGTTTCGCATGCGGAAGTGGCTTGGGACAAAGTTACAGTTTTGTTGCGATGCTCGCCTATCCTTCAGCGATCATATTAGGTTAATTACAAAGACCTGCCTAACAACTTCAACAGCATGGCCAGCCAGCCCTTCTAATGTTTATTCCATCTGTGCTCCGTTTTATCTTGAGCATACCTATGTGGATCAGTATATTTCAAATAAGTTTGAACCTCTGAATATGTACCTTAGCTTCCGAAAACCGGTTTTGAACTGAATACTTATGATTTAGTTTCTGTATTTGATATATATCTAATGTCAAGAACGTGCTAAACCAATACTGTTATACACTGAGTGGCGAAACGTCGTGAGAAGACACTGAATGTTACGTTACTGATAAGCTGTTCCTCCCCGAGCCCTCAAAACTGCAACAATACAGCGAGATGTGGACTCTACAAGGTGTTGGAATCGATGAGGAGGGATGTGGACCCACGCCATCTTGCACTGCTACCCACACTTGGTCTTGCGTTGTTAGTGCGGGGTTCATGGAGCGTACACAAGCATCGACAGCATTCCCTAAATGCTCGATTGGATTAAGATTGGAGGATCTGGAGGGCCAATGCATGGTCGTAACTTCACTGGAGTGCTCCTCCAACACCTGCATGCCACCACAGGGTGGTGATATGACGCACTGTTCTGTTGAACTGTGGCATCTCCATCAGGGTTCTCTAGGGTTAGAAAGGGATTCAGATGGTCTGAAAGAGTGTCCACATTAGCGTGCACCTATCATCGCTCCCTGCAGCCGAACAATGGGGCCTAATTTCGACTATGAGAAGGCCGCTTAGACCAGAACTGAGCCACATCCCGCCTGGACATAACCTTGTTATCACGCAGGATCCATAGCGTCATGGGCCTTCCGCCACTCTCTCACGCGTCCATCAGCTCGATACTACTCGAACCATGATTAATAGGACCATACCACACGCTGCCACTGTTACATGATCCGTTGCCGATGTTCGCAGGCCCATACATGTCGTTGAGCTCTGTGTCGAAGTGTCAGCAAAGGGAAATGAGTCGGTCGTAGGCTGGTGAAGCCTATGCAGTGCAGTTGACTCCTTACAGTCCTGGTAGAAATAAGTTCCTGACTCCCAACATTCAACTGGCCGGTGATCTGACTCACAGTAGCCCGCCAAGCACCCAGTATGGTCCTGCGGAGGCTGAAGGTTAAATTGTCTTTTCTTACAAATTATAATTATGACACGTTGATGATGGTTGTAAGAGGGAAGAGCAGCTTTTAAGAAACACATCGACAACTTTTTGTGTGTAACTAGATGACTGTGGGTAATAATGATGGTCCTAAATTTTTTAAGAAAAGTAAATAATAAGTTAATATACACCATTAGGAAACTAATGCTATGTGTGATTAGTGCATTTTAATACGAGTAACCTATGAATATATGTAAATGCAGTAAGAACTACGTCATTCATTTTCACTTTCACCTGTGCATTCATGCAATCTGGCTACCCAGTTAGGAGAAAATCTCGGCAAGATCTTCTAAAAGTGGCTAATGTAGTTCACTTCGCGGTGTCCGTTTGTTAAATACCTATGGTCTTCCCGTTCAGCGGTTTACGGGTGGTGGTAACATTCTCTCTGTGATATTGAAGTTCCACCCTCGATACTGTTGACCACGGAAACCCGAATTCGCGTGTAATCTCCACAATGCTATGACCCGTGCACCGGTGATCATCCCACGTTCAAAACGGTTAACTCGCTACGTGTTGCCATCTTCACGGCACTCATGTCTGTGACAGACTGCTCAGTTACACCGCAGCTAGGCACAACGCTCACGGGTCATACACGTCACATTTCCTAATGGGACACCCCTTCCTGCGACTTTTGGCCACTCAGTGTATATCTGACTGATAGAAGCGAGTAGTGGAACTAGTGCGTGAGCATGGTAATTCACGCACTAAATAATGTTCTAAATGAGAAGGTATATTTTTGAATGATCATTATTTCAGTAGATAATATCATTATAAACTGAGTGGCCAAAAGTCACGGGAAGGGGTGCCCCATTAGAAAATGTGCCGTGTATGACACCTGAGCGTTGCGGCTAGCTGTAGCGTAGCTGAGTACTCTGTCACAGACACCAGTGTCAATACGTCGCAAGTTAACAGACTTTTGAGTTAGTACAATGTAAAAATTATTTTAATACTGGAGATAGCTTTGTGAAGGATCGAAGAAGTTTGATGTAAATGTCCTTCTTTTATTATTGACATTGTCTTTTTTTGTGCTTATTAAAGAAAGTCTGTAATAAAATATGTAAACTTATAGTATGTACTTGAGCCCTATGTTCACGAAAATGAAATATTTTATCAGCGTCATTTGCAAAACACAATATTCCTCCAATCAAAACAGCGTGGTTTAACTTAATTTTCCGAACATGGCTTCAATTTAAAAAAAAAATGTTTCGTGGTTATTGTTCACCACGTCTTTGGCTTCAAAGTGGCTGACAAGTTCTTAGTAATTGTTGGTTAATACGTAAAAGACTTAGAAGAAAATTTCACTAACTTTTGGTGGCCATATACTTCCTTCCCTTCTCGCTTTGTTACCACTTGATTTGATAAGAGGTCGCACTGTACAATCAGAGACAGTGCTATTTTAGGACGCGGTAACGATGCATCAAGTCGTCTACAAGAGCATTAGAATCGTCATCACTGGTTCCACTTAAGAACAGTAATCTGAAACTTCTCTCTCCCAGTAATTGCTGGTCTGCCGGAACGACTGCATCGTTCTCTGCTTTTCTTGCTTCTCCGGTCAATAATTACTAAGTTCCGAGGAAATAAAGAGTCAAGGTCTACGGCAACCCACTCTCTTCTGATTGTCCAATTCCTAATGGACAGATTGCTAACTTCAAACATCGATTCGTGTATTAGGTGTTCCTGGTGAATTTTGTGCGGGGTATGGCATTTTTCGAAAGTAAACAATCTTCTTCTCCTTCATTGCCTCTTCCTAAATATATTCGGGTCAGCACTTCATGCGATTTGCCTCATTTTTAAGATCAGTTGCCTTTTCTGACTCCAACCGTAAGTGGAGGGATGAATTCACCATTGCGTGTTTCTGTGCTGATTCGTAGTGTGGTGTTTTGCATGTTGATGAAAATATGTATATTAATACAAACACAAAACCTATTCCTCGACTCTGAGGAGTTAACGATACAGTGTTGAAATCGGCAGCCCTTCCGGGCATCGAATACGAGGCCCTCTGATCTGAAACTCGCTATACTGAACATTTAATCAAGGAGCTGGGCACGGAAGTGAAACATTGATAATATATATGCAGGGTGTATCATATCCGTGCTGACAAATAATCAGGGATGCTCTTCGTGTTCGGTTTAGAACGATGGTACAATCGGATTGGCGGAGAAAATGTTTCTGTTCGAAAAAATGAGGTTACTTCGTTACTTCCGGGCGCGCGATTCAAATTGACGAACTCGCCGTATTTGTTATGCCAGAGCACAAGCCGCAGGGGAACTAGAGTGTATGATGGAGACAGAGTTAATGCTCCACGCATATGCAAAAGTTTCCTCCTTCGACTCACACAGGATTGTGCTTGTCTCTTACAGGAAATATCCACTGTGCGCCTATTAAACAGTCATAACTGCACACACAGTAATTAAGACACTCTTGTCAGTCAAGGAATGCGCAAGCTCGTTTCTCCTCTCGTCTTTTCGAGGCAGTAGTGTTCTTTATTATTTAACAAGCTCGATGATGCAACGCTGCCACCCCAGGATTGTGTATTCCTTCACTTACAACGTTGTAAATGGAATGAAATACTGAACGAAGGAAGCAATGCACCCAATGCATTTGATTACAGTAGATGTTCAATATGCCCCCTTCCTACTTCAATGCACAGTTCACAATGGTAATAGTGACCTTTGGACTCTGTTCAGGATGAGTGGTGTGTCGAAAAACCACTTGGAGGGTGCCTGTGTTCTTGGTACAAGTTCATGTTATCTTTCTACGGGGTTCACATACTAGTCAATTTGTGCAGAACAAACTATACACTGTATGCTCGGGCTGAGAAGTGACTATGAGGAATGGACAGGAATCTTATGCATTTGTCTCCCACTTCCCACTTCCCCTCCCTTCTCTTCCCTCCTCTGACGCACAGCAACACGCAGCGCCTAGCTCTCTGGCGTAGCAAATACGGCAAGTTCGTCAATCTGAATGGAAGTATCAATCAATGTAACCGCATTTTCTCGAAAAGAACAATTGTCTTCGCCAAACCGGTTGCACCTTCCCTGCATCCCAGCTTTTGTCGGTATAGTTCTGATACACCCTGTACAGAGCGTTTGTTTAAATGTTGTGCAACGCTAGTCGTATGATTACCTCGCCACGTGCTGCCGTGCTAGCGGAGTTATTTTGAAGCTTGGCAGCTGAGCGGGGTGATGTAAAGTGAATATGTTGAAGTGATGCGTGACTGATTATTGACTTCAACTAGAGTTTAGTATCGTTACCATCGCTTCAGTATTAATACGCTATTTAGGCAAAGCAGTTCCAGTATGAGTATTCATAACGGAAAACATTTTACCCCGCCGTTTCAGTAAGGCTAAGGGGGATTGGGGGTGCGGTGGTGATCTATGCGAAAGTCAATGTTACGATTTTGTGTGTACCACCACAAATATTAATCATTTTAAAGTATATTGCATATCCGAACAACCAATACACGGTTTAAAAGACCAAGGATGAAGTAATGTTACTCGAAATGAACTCTGTTTGCGTGACACCACATATCGCCACAAGATGATTGTCAACTTACTGCGGAATTTTATCGGTTCTCCGTACGGCAAAGTTAGTTTAGTTCTGGAATTCTTAAGCGTAGGGTGTTATGTGAGGTGACGTTTAACCGAGCATAACGAGTACCCTAAAATAACACACTAACAGTGACAATAATGAGAGAAATTGAAAAATTAATACTAAACACCAACAATGTTTCCTTAAAAATTGAAACATGTCAAAATATTTCCAAAACAAGAATCTAATCTATAAACTGCTGTTGAAATGAAATGAAATGAAATGGCGCATGGTATTTACTGCCGGGAGTGTCCGAGGACATGTTCGGCTCGCCAGATGCAGGTCCTTGTGTTTGACACCCATAGGCGACCTGCACATCGTGATGAGGATGAAATGATGTTGAAGACGACACATACCCCAGCCCCCGTGCCAGTGAAATTAACCAATCATGGTTAAAATTACCAACCGTGGCGGGTATCGAACCCGGGACCCCTGTGGCCAAAGGCCAGCACGCCAACCTTTTAGCCATGGAGCCGGACAACTGCTGTTGAACACAGATTTAAGGAATACCAGGCAAGAATTTAAATTCTCCACAGATGCAAATGTAGAGATATAACTCTTACCTAAGGCACTGTTGGTACAATTGTCCTGTCTTCAATAAAATGACATAAACTGTCTAGCGAAATATTATCATGCAAAAAATATGTGACGTAATGTTACCTAGCAAGATTACCTTGAGAGCTGCACAGGCCTTGGATCTGTAGGTCTTGACCATTCATCAATATTTCAGATCACAGCATGCACGTTTGCTAGGGAACATGGCGTCACACATTTTACTAAAATACATATTTATTATTAGGCAAAGCATTTATAGGCACGTATAGGTTAGAATGCAAACGTACTTGAACAAGGCGCAAGTATCATATAGCTGCTCTACAGTTATGTAGTCGAGTTGCATACATTTTAGGGGTTCTGATAGTTAAGATCGCTAATATTTACTCAAAACAATGCAGACAAGTTGTGCAGGTAGAAGACACTTTAGGGGGTCTGATAGTTCAGATCGCTAATACTCAAATCTCACTGCAACACCGTTGTGCGGGTAGAAGACACTTTAGGGATTCTGATAGTTCAGATCGCTAATACTTATGCAGATCTCACTGCAAAACCCATGTGCGGTAGAAGGCACTTTAGGGGTTCTGATAGTTCAGATCGCTAATACTTATGCAAATCTCACTGCAGAACCGTTGTACGGGCAGAAGACACTTTAGTGGTACTGATAGTTCAGATCGCTAATACTTATGCAAATCTCACTGCAGAACCCTTGTTCGGGTAGAAGACACTTTAGTGGTACTGATAGTTCAGAACGCTAATAGTTATGCAGATCTCACTGCAGAACCGTTGAACGGGTAGAAGACACTTTAATGGTACTGATAGTTCAGATCGCTAATACTTATGCAAATCTCACTGCAGAACCGTTGTACGGGTAGAAGACACTTTAGTGGTACTGATAGTTCAGAACGCTAATAGTTATGCAGATCTCACTGCAGAACCCTTGTTCGGGTAGAAGACACTTTAGTGGTACTGATAGTTCAGAACGCTAATAGTTATGCAGATCTCACTGCAGAACCGTTGTTCAGGTAGAAGACACCTGCGCCTTGATCGAATACGTTTGCATTCTAACCTGTTAGTGTCTGATATCCTTATTTATGATCATTTCATTTTCCCAAAGGGAAATCAAGTAACACGATTTTACAAATTAGTCAACATTGTGAATAATAAATAAAATTACATAAAATAAATTTCATTGTGCAAGCCTGTATTGTCATAATTATAACTTTAGCAATCCTTATCACGTAATGCACCTTTGCAATACAATTTGAGTCTTTATTAATATACTACATTAAAATCGATACATGTATCATACCTAGCGGGACATCGTCAGTCGACACGTGAATCATAATCATCATCTACTAAACGCAAAGCCTTTTCGCTGTAGCCACATCTGATGATTTTCTGCTAGCTTCGTCATGTTGCTGTTTGATCCACACGCCAGTATACCGACCGAGTTCTTGATGTATGACACCCTTGATCGTCGCCTGGGTCTCTTTCCCCGTACTTTACCTTCAGTGATGGTTTGGAGAAGAGAGTCATGTCTCAGTACATGCCCAAGGAACTTTGCTTTCCTCTTCTTTATCGTGTTTAATAAAGATCGATCCCCTTTTACATTCTGTAAAACAAACTCATTTGATATTTTACGGTTCAACTTGTTTTTGTAATTCTTCTCCAAAACCACACTCCAGCAGCCTCAAGTTTTGTTTCTTCCTGTTTCCCTAATGTCCAGGTTTTGTGCCCATTCAGTAGCACACTCCAAACAAAGGTCTTGGTCTCCAAACTGAGATGGTTGTTTAGCGATATGTGTTTCTTATTTTGGAAGGATTGTTTTACTACCACTATTCTTTTCTTGATTTCTGAAAGGGATCTGTTATCAGAGGTAATTACACTAGCCAAATAGGGAAATTCAGTGACTTGTTATATCGGTGTGTAATTTAATTTGAAGTGTTTTCTGCCTGTAGGCTTCTTTTTGTCTACTGTCATCAATTTTGTTTTCTTTATATTTAATTTTAGTTTACATTTTTTAAAGGATTTGTTGAATATTCTTAGCAACTTTTTCATATCCTTTTGAGAATTAGCTAAGAGAGCAGTATCATCCGCAAAGCCGATACTGTGCATCTGAATACCATTAAAATGCACCCCCTTTTGTGTGTTTTTTCATTTCCCTAACTGCATTTTCTATAAACAGATTAAGGTGATATGGTGACAGTGAGCAGGCTTTTCGCACTCCTCTTCTATGTTTTGCTTCTCTTGTAGTACCATTAATATTAACTTCCGCGGTTTGAACTTTATATACATTCACAGCAAGGCGCCTGTCTTTTCAGTCAAGTCCATTATTCCTCATTACTTGAAAAAGGAATTTCCACTCAACATTATCAGCAGCTTTTTCCAAGCCAAAAAATGCTACCTAAGTACTTGCA
Organism: Anabrus simplex; assembly: GCF_040414725.1. NCBI lineage: Eukaryota > Metazoa > Arthropoda > Insecta > Orthoptera > Tettigoniidae > Anabrus > Anabrus simplex. The sequence continues at coordinate 1,762,474,304 of NC_090265.1, read as the reverse complement.
TAACAGGCATTATAAAAATTGCCTTATGGATATTGGTACATATGCCCAGTGAAAAAATATATTCGCTTTATAGATAAAAGCGAATTGTTACGTCTTGTCCTTAAAAAAAATCAATGTGAGTGCAACTTTGTGATAAAAATCTTGAGGAATCTGCCCGTATATTGAGCATTAATAATTAATTATTAATGTTGAAGGATTGAGTTGTTCAAACACGTGGAACATTCAATTTATAGGTGTAACATTTGACTAGAACTGTATAGTTGTTGACGGAGTACTCTATAAGTAATCCCCTGGATCCTATCCAGTATGAATCAGTTTGGCTGCTTCAAGAACATGAGGTTTCTTTGTTACTTCCAGGCACGCGATTCAAATTGACGAACTCGGGTCGCAGCTACTTTGCACAACTTTAAACATTAAAGATCGTATACGGGGTGTATCAGAACTATACCGAAGAAAAAATCGGGGATATGATTGTAAAGGTGGAATACTTGACAAGGATTTATAAAGCAATAAATAAAAGACATGCACGTTCATTGCTTTCATTTCTTTCTTACAAATGTCGTAAGCAACCCGCCTCGACAAGAAACCAGGTAACTCGTTTTTAGGAAGGTGAGTTAGGGATTGGAATTTTTTACCAAGGGAGTTGTTCGATGAATTTCTAAATTCTTTAAAATTATTTCAAAAAAGCGTAGGTAAGGAGCGGATAGGTAACCTGCTACCTTGGCGACTGACCTAAATGCAGATCGGTGGTGACTGATTGATTGATAAGAAGATTTCCGCCAAAAACACAGCGGTTGTGGCACCAACACTAAGTATCTCAATTATTTTCAGTATAGTGTAGGTAAAGGAGTGATGTTGACATTGAAACATTACAGCAACAGGAAACACAGGGCAAGGATTAGTACAGTGTGGTTAACAGTTGTAACTGTTGTTCAAATGATAATCATCCATCATAATAAGTCATAAATGATCCGTACTTAAGGCGGTCGTCCAGGTGACAGATTCCCGATTAATTGTTTACCTCATACTTACATTTATTTATAATCGTTTACTCAGATTTTTCTTAAATATATTCAACGAACTTGGAAATGTTTCGAACATTTCCCTTGATAGTCTATTCCAATCCCTTGTTTCTCGTCCTATAAATGAATATTTGCCCCAATATGCCTTGCTGAATTTAAACTTTACCTTCATATCATGCCACTTCCTACTTTTCACATCTCCACTCGAGATCATTCTTCTACTTACGTCTTTCCACGCCAACTCACCACTGAGAGCTTGAAACATACCACATAGGTGAGCATCTCGTCTCTTTACTCCCAAGACTTTCCAGCCCAAAGTTGGCAATATTTTAGTAACACTACCTCCCCCCGCCCCACATTTTCGTCGGAAATCGCCCATAAAATATCTTACTGCTTTCCTTTGAATTTTTCCATTTATCGTATCATGCAGTCATCGTGAGGGTCCCATACACTGGAGCCATACTCTAACTGCGGTCTTACCAGAGACTTATATGCCCTCTCCTTTACATTCTTAGTATAATCCTATATACTCTCAAAACCATGTGAAGAGATCTGTAACCTTTATTAACAACCTCCTTAATATGATTACCTCAACGAAGGTCATTCCTTACGTTAACACATAGGTACTTACAGAGGTGTGAACATTATTAGACTCAAAGGAGAAGATAAGAAGTAAAATTGCCTTAGTTTTAATTTTTGCCTTCACTTTCCCTTCTTAGTACCATGGAAATCCCTGTATTTCAGTCAAATACTAATCCAAGCGACAACATTTGTAAAACACTGTTTTATTCATAATTTTTAAAATATTACGTTGAGATTATATAGTTATGTTTGGTCTGTTGACAACAACTGTAAAACATTAGTTTCCGAGAGCTTCGATAGTAAATAGAACAAAGCACAGAGAATCATATCAGCGCTCATATGATTCCATTTTATGTAATTACACTCAAAAGAGAAATTAAAAATCCTCAATATTCAGTACTGATATAGGTATAAATTTGCTATACAATCATATCTGGTGTAATTTACTTGAAAGAGACAAGAAGTAACACGTAAAAGAGCCCCAATATAGCACAAAAAGATTTACGCTCATTTTTATAGGCACAACGGAAATAATCAAACAATGTTGAGCCTAATAATATTCACACCTCTGTATATTGTTCCCCATGAGATACTATTACTACATCAACACAATAATTAAATCTGAGATTACTTTTCCTCCTAGTGAAACTTAAAAGTCGACTTTTTATCCCGCTTACACTTATACCATTCTATACTGTCTTTTGCACCACATTGTTTAAGTCCTCCTGCAGTCGCTCACAATCATCCAACAGTATAACATCATCCGAAAATATCCTGGAAGATGGAGACGTTTGTGAGGAACTCAGTAGAACAGAACAGAGTCAGTGTCCGAGTGAAGGAAAAGGAGATTGAGTATTAGATAGTGCTTAACCGCCTTTCCTCCAGGAATTTGTTTGGTGTTCATTTCCCGTGTAGGTTAAATGAACCTAGGGGCCAAGTTCCCTCCAGAATTGGAAGCCTTGTTTCTAAATTTTCCAACTTCCTAATGGAGATTCCAACCCACATATATCATTCCGGGTGAAGTGAACACGCCTTCACCGGCCGACAGCTTGGCAGGCAGCCCCGAGAATGACTACTAATGTGCGTTGCATATTGATAAGGCAATTACCTTTTTGTCATGTATGGCGTTGTAAACAATCCTTGCATGAAACCGCTTATGCAATGTAAACACGAACACACGATGTTTATAAGACACATCACTTGTTACTGACAAACTTTAACACCAGAACATACCCACTTACAGTACGAAGTACTGTTATAAAACGGTAAGATCACTTTTCACAGCTAACTGAAATACGCGATCAGTTATGTCCTCCACAACGTTCTGGAAATGTTAATCTTCACCAGTGCAGAACAGATCTTCAGTTATTCGACATTATCATACTGCTTCACTCCTTCATATACGCTACAGCCCTGAAAATATTCCCCACACATTTTCAATAGGATTAATGTCAGAAGAAATGGCGGGCCATTCCATTACACTAACATATTTTCGGTGAAACAATTTATTAGTCCTTTATATACAGCCCTGAAGAGGATTCCCCACAAATGTTCAATAGGGTTAAGGTCAGGAGAAGTGGCTGGCCACTCCATTACATTAACATTCTTTTCACTGAAACAATATATTGGTGAACGTGGCACGATAGGAATAATGCTTTGTCTAGTAGGAACACCCAAGACCCTGTGCCAATCTTGAAAGTATATTCATCAAGTAGTTTTTGATAGTCTGTTGCTTCCGTACGAACTGTGGAGAAGGAATCCACCCCTTACCATCAGCGATATACCCCCTTGTTGTCTCTTAGAAAATATCTGGTCTTCTTTCTTGAGTTCATACCAGTAGTATGACCAACCATGTCAGGATCTTCCATCACTGAAGATCACGCATTTCCATTCTTTGTTCGATGTCTCGTGCTCTATAGCCCATTTAAATCTCTTATGCTTATGCGGTACCGTCATACGACGCTGCTTCGTTTTTGTCTTGCATTTAAAATTGTTGCTTTGAATGACCATCTTGGATAATGTAACTTGTAAAGAGTTGCGTACCGGGCGAGTTGGCCGTGCGCGTAGAGGCGCGCGGCTGTGAGCTTGCATCCGGGAGATAGTAGGTTCGAATCCCACTATCAGCAGCCCTGAAGATGGTTTTCCGTGGTTTCCCATTTTCACACCAGGCAAATGCTGGGTCTGTACCTTAATTAAGGCCACAGCCGCTTCCTTCCAACTCCCAGGCCTTTCCTATCCCATCGTTGCCATCGTCTGTGTCGGTGCGACGTAAAGCCCCTAGCAAAAAAAAAAAAAAGAGTTGCGTAGCCAGGATCGGCCTATTGTGAGAGGGAAGGGGATGAGGGTTATATTACAAAGTAATGATGGAACACAACGAAAGTACGTATGTGGTGCGCGCATGCATGGCTTGTCATTATAAGAAAACTGATACAAATGAATTATGTTGATACTCAGATTACAGTGAACTAAAAAATCTTACATTAAAATACAGATCAAGAAAAATACGATCAAGGTAATCAGTTTTACAGCGAATGGTATGTTCAGTTTACAATCTAAAATCCAACTTTCGATACTTCTTAGGAAATATATTCAACAGATCTCTACAGTTATGTCTCTCAATGTTTATTTAATTTATTGACAGTTTCCGTTTATTTTGTTTGTTGTAAAACTCTGCGCTACGCACCTAGTTGTGAACACCGATAATAGGATCCTATGCGAGTCGCCCCAGTGTTGTCCTATCAGCACTAAGCTTCTTAGTAACTTGGCCGTTTTTGTTTAGTTGTCAGCTTCTGTGGTCTTCCTTTAACTTCTGTAAATTGTTTACCACATTACGTGATCTGACACGTCTTCTAACTGTTTCCTGGGAAGATAGTCCCCCTCCTTTATAGGCTGTAAACTGTCCCTCTTCGAAGTAGGACAATTGTTACTTCCGACTCATTTAACTTCAGCCTATACTCTCTACACAAGCGAACTTCAAAAGGTAGCTCACGCTGCGACTGTAGACAAAAAGGAATTAAAATATTATTTCATAGTTGGCACTGTACTGTAAGGGCGTATATTATATTATTGAATTGTACCAATAACAAATAACGTTGCAATACCATATCTATATAAATAAAAGCGTAACGACCGTGTGTCTGTACATTGACTACATTGGTGAAATTTTAATTCAGTTATCCGTTTCAGGTGTAATCATTACCATCCGCATACTTTTCAGATTTGGTGTCTGAGTTCTTAATACTTGAAAACTACTGGATATATTTCTATCAGACTTCATATTTATAATCCACTGTCCTTGGGTAGGCGGTATAGGGGTAGCGTGCCTGCCTCTTACCCGGAGGACCCTGATTCGATTCCCGGCCAGGTCAGGGACTTTTGCCCGGATCTGAGGGCTGGTACGAGGTCCACTCAGCCTACGCGAATACAATTGAGGAGCTATCTGACGGTGAGAATGCGCCCCAGGTGCAGAGAGCCTAGCTTAACGGCCATGAGGATTCGTCGTGCTTGGTAGACTGCTGCGCCATGGAGTTTGTTTGTTTTTGTCCTTGGGTGCGTTTTAGGATCAATATTGTTTCTAAATCTCTGAAATGACTGGGGTTTTATACGTAATCGATACCGTGATTCTGCACTCCCAAAAACTATACATAACCAAACTTAATGGTAATCTACTTGCCTTAATGGAAACCAATTTCTAATACTTTTACCTCATGTGCATCATTTAGACACGAGGATTAATAAGCGATATATCATTAACGGACCGTTTTTCAGTCTAAGTTCGAACGGACGTTTTTTAAAGCTTTTTTTGTCGATTTGTCTTTTTGTACCTTTGTTGAGTTCTTATAACTGGGAACTACTCTATACATTTTCTACTAAACTTTAAATTATTCCTTTGGTAGGTATTAGGGTCAATACTATTTCTAAATCCCGGATTGGTTTGCGGGTTTATAGAAAGTCGAAACAGTGATATTTTTTACCTCCCACAAAATATACATCACCAACATTAATGGATAACTTCCAGCCTTAATGGAAATCAATTTCTAAAAATGTTTTTCTCATGTGCACATTTTCGATAGGAGGATAACAGGGAAGTTATCATTAATGCCCTGTTTTACTGGTTGTCATGTCATATTGAGGCTTTCCTAACTCTCTTACTAATTTTACAAATATATAAATCTGCATTTAACTTGAAAAATCTGAACATTTGCATTTATAATGGAAATTATGAAAATTAATATTCATTATATAAAATACACACTCGTCGAACCTTGTACTCACACTTACTTGTTACCTGCTTACTTACACATACGTTATTTGAAGGGCGCCAGCTGTCACTCAGTACAGCAATAATAGAATGAGACTCTTGACTATCTCTAGGGTGTGGGGTAATAAGCTTACTTTTGACAACATACCATATAAGTTCTGGGAAAAGGAGATTGGCGTTCGGTTTCCCCATTAATTTTGAGGTTAAGATTTTTTACTTTCATTGAAATAAAACTATGAATTCGTTTGATAGAACAATATATATTCTTTAAATAATATATCAAAAAATAGTGAGTCTTGTTGCGATAAAACAGATGAGAATATGAAATTATGACCTTGCAACTGAAAGAAACTAGGCATGAATTTGAATTCTTCTTGACCGGACATTTAACAATTTACACGAAATATTTCCCTCACTGATTCACTTGACTGTACCTTCAACACTTTGAGTGTAATTACGACGTATTCCTTTGATCTGGTGTTTACTGTAGATGTGTTACGCCTAACTTGGTGATACATCCTTGTGACTGCTTCTTCTCCATATCATCTGACTTCTTTGTAAGTCAATATGGTATGACCTCTTGGCAGGTCCAGGGTTGCCCTCTCTGACTTCATGGTAAGCCCTTGCGTCCGTGTCTTCCACTAAGTGACGGACCAACCATTTGGTCTCACTCTCTCAATGACCAATAATTAATGGCTCACTGAGTCTTCACCATCTCTCGTTCACACTGGTTGACTGACCAACTAAGGCCTCTTGATCTAGTAGACTACTTCACTGTACTGCATCCGTATAACTAATGACTGACGCTACAATATGCATCCACCTTATATAGACGTTGGTTGACACCGCTACGTAATCTCCAGAAATAACAATGACATACTCCCACAACGCGGCAAATATTACATACAGTGGTGAAATAGCCCGGAGGCGGCTGACTCTCTGAGCGCATATTCTAAATAAATACAATGACGTAGCCATGGCTTGGCGATGACTTGGCAGAATCGCCAGTGGTATAGTAATATAACAACGTCACTTCCAATCTATGATATATACAACAATTCTCACTGTACAGGTATTGAGTGTTGTTCTACACATACGTATATATGCATACATCTAAGTGCAATCTTGCAAGCAACAGGCAATTGCAAAATCGAATTGAATAAAACGGATAATTACAATAATAGTAACAATATCACAGATAACATAATAATACGGACATAATAATAACAATAATAATAATAATAATAATAATAATAATAATAATAATAAAATACAGATAAAATCATACAATAATAAAAATACAGATATCATCTTGTAACGGGATTTGAACCGTTACAATATCAAGCTGGCTTAAATGGTTTAGTTAAAGAGCCATTCTACTCTTTTCGACAGAACAGATAATAAGAGAGGTTATTGTCAACGATTAGTTCCATGATTCTTCAGCTACAGTGTCAGGAATAATTACGCACAACTTCCGGCCAGGAACTGTATCATTCAATAAACTCTGTGATCTACCCCATTCTGTCTCCTCTTTGTTCAGCTTTATCGTACTTCACATTACTGCCTCGTGCTTTATTAGAAGAATATCAGTTTAACATAACGTATTAAACGTTTGAATACAGGCATGTACTTCACATACATTCATTAAGGAATCGCGAAATCGATTACCAATTCCCATGCGAAGACCTGGTACATGTGCTAGCGTCTTATAAATGATGTGTGTTCTTGTTTACATTGCATTATCAGTTTCATGATAGGATTATTTACTGTGTTGGTAAATAACAAAACAGTAAAAACAGTATTCTTATCAATATGCAACACACCTTAGTACAATCTGCGATGTGTTCACCAAGGCAAAATAGCACAAAAGTGCGGTATTCTCATGGCTAACATAATCGTCAAGTGATCGTGAACTACCGGTAGCTGTGGAATGTTCTCTGGTAGCCACTGGCTTTCCATCCTTCCGTTCCCTTGCTTCCATGTTGCCAGCGTTCTCAGTCTGGAACGTGGTCTTCAGTGTTCTATATTCAGGTGTAATCATGTTGCTGTGGTATGAAGTGTATTTAGACATGGAATAGGCTTTTGGGATTGTCTCTTGTGAAGAAAGTAATGTAAAATTCTTTACTTTTCGTAGAAAACTTTGCTCTGCGTCTTCAGAAGAAAACATCGACTGTTCACGAGGAAGGCTTCTCCAAGAATGAGGTTTGAATTTAGAAGTAGAAGGGGTACGTTCGTTCGTCACCAGATGGTTCACCGTAAGCGGTACAGCGCTAGCATTCGAAGCAGACGCTGACGGCGCCATCAGAATCAGTCTGAGAGGGAGTCACATAATATAGCACGTGTTCGCACTTATGCAAGTATGATATTGACACAAGCCTGGAACGAAACATTTGGTGATGAGGAACGTACCACTTCACCGAAACGAAATAACAATAGTGAAGGGACGGAGAACATGGCATCATGAAATATATACATTAAGTAAGACAACATTTTCTATAATGGCAGGCACGAGGAACGAACAAACAGAAGAAATACCATTATCACAGTAAGTGGGAGGAAGATTATTTATTTTCAGAGGTAAAGAGTAAATATATCAGCCTGTAATTGTTTTACAATTGGTTTTACGGCGCGCCGCCACAGATAGGTTTGTGGCGACTATGGAATAGGAAAAGGCTAAGAGTGGGAAGAAAACGGCCGTGGTCTTAATTAAGGTACAGGTCCAGCATTTGCCTGGTGTGAAAATGGGAAACCACGGAAAACCATCTTCAGAGCTTCCGACAGTGCGGTTTGAACCCACTATATTCTGACAGCTTTGCGCTCCTAAGCGCACAGCCTACTCGTTTACAAAGGGGGTGTTTCCGTACGGATATATGTAATACTGAACGACACTACAAGACTGTTCACTTGGCGGTAGTTATGTACATACTTCTGCAGGAAAAGAATTCGTAATTTACTCGGAGCACAAGCAATCTTGTAATCTGTTCAAAAAAACGGACACAAGTAAAGCAGCAACTGAGACTTCACGTGGCAGATTATCGCTAAAAAGGAGAAACTATATGAAGATGGTAAAATCATTACAGAGGCTTTATTACAAGCAGGCGAGACAATGTTTGATAATTAAAACAATTGAAACTATAATACAGTCTATTCAACTTTCAGTCAATAGAGTAGCGAGACGAGTTGAGGCTATGTCTGGATATAGTCGTTTGCAACCGAAACTAGATTTTGATAGTTGGTGTGATTTTTCAAATGAGCTTGATGAATCAATATACATCGTTCACAGTATTGAACTGCCATTGATAAATAATATTTAATTATTTTACATCAGAAGAAGTGTTTCTGAAGAACATTCTCCTTTATGAACTTACTTCTGAGAAAATTCAGCAGGCCCAGCGGTGTAGGTGTAGCGTGCCTACCTCTTATCCGCAGAGCTCGTGTTCGATTCCTGGCTAGGTCAGGGACTTTTGCCTGGATCTGAGGGCTGGTTCTAGGTTCACTCAGACAACGTGATTAAAATTATGCAGCTATCTGACAGTGAGATGGCGACCCCGGTGTAGAAAGCCAAGAATAACGGCCGAAAGGCTTTGTCATGCTGTCCACACGGCAACTACTAATCTGCAGGCCTTTGGGTTGAGCAGCAGTCACTTGGAAGGCCATGGCCCTTTGGGGTTGTTGCGCCATGGGATTTGTTTGTTTGTTTGTTTGTTTGTTTGTTTGTTTGTTCCGAAAAAATCTGCAATTCAAATGAAATCGTGGGCCTGATAAGAAATAGTGCTCTAGCTATAATTGGAAATGAATGAGGACTTGAAGCACTTTCTTACAAAGGTGAAAACTTTTCCAACATTGCATAGTATGCTTGAATAGCACATCAGCAGGTCTGGCCCGGGAAGTTTCTGATAATTGTGGTAGAAATTATCAACAAGGTGAAGTCATTCAATCTGCAGTGGCATTTGTTCAAACAGCTGACTGAGGAAATGCGTTGCCAGCGTGGAGACCTACTGCTTCACGGTGTAGCACTGTGGCTGAATCGACGAGCTGTTCAGCATTTCATTGAACTGTCGGATGCTGTCGTTATGTAAATCAAATAATATTGAGAGTTATGTCCTGCATTTGAAGATTTCATCTGGGTGCTAGATTTAGAATTCTTGGTAGGCATCATGAAAAAGTTTCAGTTCCTGTATAAAATAACTTAGAAGAGGTGATATCTGATGTTGAGGCATTTTCAAGAATACATGGAATTTAGGTGAAGGATCTCGGTCGAAGTGTTGTGAAACACATTCCCTATTTCAAAAACAATCTGGAAAATTCTGATTACATTCTTCTTACTGTAAAGACAATGCTGAACTACTTCCAGATTTGAGAGTGTAATTTGAATAATGATTATAAGATTTTACGAACATAGTGCTATTTTCACAGGTAGTTCTTCACCGTTTGCGGACATTGGCATCCAGAAAAATTTGGCTTATATCACACATTTCCAAGAAGAAGGTCTTAAGAGACATGGAAATTACAGCGTTTGAACGATATTTATCACTGAAGTATGAAACTCTGGATTTATATGTATCTAAAGAAGAGTTCTCTGTTGTGGTTTGTGTTGCATTAGGGGTCCAGGTGTTTTTCTTTTGTATGAGGATAGATTTTCAAATATGAAGGTAATGAACTAGATTTTTAGAAGTTTTAGGTTATTCAGTCTGGGGAAATTAATTTTGAGCAATAAATTTATGAACTAGCTGAAAAAGAAAAGATGTGGTAAGAGTATTATACCTTAAAAACGAAGATGTTGATTAAAACAGAATGACACGTTTCGTTCTCTAAAAGCATCATCAGATTATTAAAAATCACACTCAAATATTTAGAAATGTATAAAAGTCATGTTTAAGAGAGGACCTACACCTTTGACCGACCAAAATTACGATTTTCTAATTTATTTTTCATTTAAAGATTGAACTTTTCTATTCATAATTGTGCAAAAGTTTTGTTAATATCTCCCACATTTTTCAGTTATGACAAAAAAAATTTAAGTCCTGTCACCTAAGCAAGTCCTTTATCGGTAAGGTTGTTTGTCGTTTCCCTGATAACTCTGAACATTTTTAAGATGTTAAGATTAATTTTTAAATGTATGCATATTTCATAGAGGAGCGGAAGTTATACTAGAATTACTGAGCTATTTTAAGTTAAGAGAATATTTTCAAATGTAAATTAATGAACAAATTGACTACTTGAAAATAACTTTACGAAAAAAATATGTATACTTTATGGACTTCACTCATTCTAGTACATGTTATATCTATAAAATTACTAATAATGAAAAAAAATCATAAATGATATTCTTGTGTTTTAAAATTATCCGGGAAACGGCAAAATAGTGGCGATGATACACCGCCATTATGAATAATTAATTATATGACTTATAATGGCATATATATTTGATTGTGATTTGATAGAACCTGACGATGTTCGTTTAAGAACGAAACACGACATTCTGTTTTAATTAAGTTGTTTCTTTTTCAGGTGTAATACTGTTACCATATGTTTTATTCAGCACCCGGACCAAACTATCTTTACATCGGTCTGTTTTCAGACCAACTTTGCTTTACGGGAGCGAAAGCTGGGTGGACTCAGGATATCTTATTTATAAGTTAGAGGCAACAGACATGAAAGTAGCGAGAATGATTGCTGCCAAAAACAGTTGGGAACAATTGCAGGAGGTTACTCGGAATGAGGAGATAAAGGCTAATTTGGGAATGAACTAGATGAATGAAACTGCACGCATAACCCGGCTTCGGTGTGGGGTCATGTGAGGCGAATTGTGGAGAATAGGTTACCGAGGAGAATAATGGACCCTGTTATATACGGTAAGAGAGATAGAGGGAGACCAAGACGACGATGGTTAGACTCAGTTTCTAACGTTTTAAACATAAGAGGTGTAGAACTAAATAAGGCCACAGCACTAGTTGCAAATAGAGGATTGTGGCGATGTTTAGTAAGTACACAGAGGCTTGCAGACTGAACGCTGAAAGACATAACGGTCTATAATGATGATATACGATGTATGTAGTTTACCCTTAGTTTCAACAGACTGAGGAATATAAGAGAGAGAAGTTAACAGAGTCGTAACTATAATAATAATAATAATAATAATAATAATAATAATAATAATAATAATAATAATAATAATAATAATAATAATAATAATAATAATAATAATAATAATAATAATAATAATAATAATAATAATAATGGCGTGTGTCCTGGGGAGAGGCCTGGTGCAGGTCTTCTGATCTGACTCCCGTAGGCAACCTGTGCTTCGAAGTTTGAAACTGAAAGGAAATAAACAAATTATAAATTGGACTCATAGATGGGCAGTTTGAACCTTGATTCCAAAGCTTGTGACTAACTATACATCATTTTCATTTTATATTGCTTATAACTTCATGTAAATTTATAGAGAATTGAAATCTATTTCATCACACTTCGTTTCTTAAACACTTCTAGTGGATTGCCACCTATTTTAAAATCTGTGAAGTTGCTCTTTGCCTGCAGAGTTTGCTGATCGCTGATCTAGATTGTGTCGAAGATTTAAACAGGGTAATGTAAAATGGAGTTCACAGGGATAAGGGTGTTGCGATCGGATGACTAGACAGGATAGATGAAGAAGTGATGCAATGAGTAATAAGTTCCGAGTGACATGCATTGGAAATTAAAGCACGTCTGAAATGTGCACTGAGAGAAGTGTGAGAATATTACAGCCTAAGATAAATTACCTTACTGAGTCAGTGCGACATTAAAAACACTTGCAATAATAATAGACAGTAGCGGTGATCAGGGAGGGGTTAGGGGGTAGGGAGGGGGGTAACGAGGGGTGATAGGGAGGGGTAGTGGCGCCCTCCCACTTTGTGGAGAAAAAATACACATTTTTATTCCATTTTATCCGGATGAAACTAGGAATTATAGGAATTATTTAAATAAAACAATTTGCACAAACTCTATTGCATTATCAGCTAATTCTTTGCGTTCCTTTTTTAAATTATTAAAAATGTTATTAGCAGATATACACACAAAATGTCGTTCGTCGCGACTAACCGATTTGTATAGCGCTACAGCAAGTAGAGCAGCTCTTGCATGTGCTGTGAGGAAGGGCAGCAGGGGTATATTTTTCTGCCAAGGTTATGGACACCGTAGGTATGATTCATCCGCCTGCCACCCGCATTCGTCAGTCCGGCAGTCTGTTTAGTACCTGTTAGTTTCTTAGTGTGTAGTCAAGTACTAAAATATATGTAAATGTATAATCACATCGTACTTTTATTTAATTGTAATGCGTGTGTAATGTTGTTCCTTTGATGAATGTTTTTTTGTAAAGTATAGAATCAAAATGGCCGGCCCTGTGGTGTAGGAGTAGCGCGCTTGCCTCTTACCTGGAGGTCCCAGGTTCTATTCCCGGCTAGGTCAGGGACTTTTACCTGGACCTGAGGGCTGGTTCGAGGTCCACTCAGCCTACGTGATTAGAATTGAGGAGCTATCTGACGGTGAGATAGCGGACCCGGTCTAGAAAGCCAAGAATAACGGCCGAGAGGATTCGTCGTACTGGCCACACGACACCTCGTAATCTGCAGGTCTTCGGGCTGATCAGCGGTCGCTAGGTAGTCCAAGGCCCTTAAAGGGCTGTAGTGTCATGGGGTTTCGTTTGGATAGAATCAAAGTCTCAAAAAACTATTATTACCGCACTTAAATTGATAAAATATCAACCTCTACCTCTTTGTCGAAATTCACTCAGGGGGAATAAATAAACGTACCACTCTGTAGATTTTTCAGTTTTGAAGTATATACCCCGCTCTCCCCGGTCCGCTATATCCTTCAAATACCTGTACTTTTCTTCTGTCCACTTTTTGTCTCCCCACTTCTAATTCCCAATCGCTGCTACTGATAACAGACTTGTTTTACAAGGAGGTATTGTGAAATTCACAGAAGGAAATAACAGAACAGCATAGAACAAAAAAAAAAAAAAAAAAAAACCAATGTGAAAGCAAGCTGGAAATGGAAAATAATGGGAATATAATTTTGCAACTGGCTTTACGTCGCACCGACACAGATAGGACTCATAGGGATGATGGGATGGGAAAATGATAGGATTTGGAAGGAAGCGGCCGTGGTCTTAATTAGTTACAGGCGCATGATTTGTCTGGTGCGAACATGGGAAACTACGGACAACTATCTTCAGGTCTGCCAATAGTGGGATTCGAACCCACTATCTCCCGAATTTAACTGCTTTCATCCATTTCCAGATACCGTGCTGAACCCATTCAGAATTTCTTACTGTATACACAGTCAACTGAAGTTAGTTTGTAGTAGTTCATCTGACAAGTGTGTACTCCACATTTGATGAAACTAGTGTCACTGGAAGTATTTTCAAAATGGAGAAGAACGATGCCAGTTTTTATCGACAATCATCAGTGCTCAATAGCGATCTTTTGTTTAAATTAGTCAGTACCAAATAACAAGAGAGAGTATTTCAATTAACTGATGAAACTTCATAGCACTAGTAATAGTGATAATTAGTATAAAACTGAATGAAATAAGATATTTTGCATGGACTTCAGATTATTTACCGAGCGAGCTGGCCGTGCGGTTAGGGGCGCGCAGCTCGGGACAGAGTGGGTTCGAACCCCACTGTTGGCAGCCATACATGTGGTTTTCTGTGAGCTACCCATTTTCACATCAGGCGAATGTCGTGGCTGTACCTTAATAAAGGCCACGCTAGCTACCTTCACACTCCTGGGCCTTTCCTATCTCAACGTCACCATAAGATCTATCGGCGTGGTGCGACGTGAAACAAGTCGTAAGCAAAATCTACAGATTAAAAAGTGAATAGCCTATCTTCACAATCATGACAAGTGGTTTCAATTTATATTAATAGGTGTCTGTACAGTTTTAGTAGTGTTGTACGCATCGATGAACGTGGTTTCTGCGTTTATGGAATTTATCTTAACCATCTTTTTTTTTGTTTTTTTTTTTTTGCTAGGGGCTTTACGTCGCTTAACCATCTTTACAATTACGAACTTCACTTCTTAGAACATGGGCACGTTATTATTAATAAATTTTTAAATATTGTTCACAATGCAGATCTTATACCTGTTAATAAATTAGTAGAATTTTAAAAGCAGGTACGTGCTGACATATCCGATGATCTGTGTAAAGTAAGTTCAGAGATGCGTAACATTAGAAAACCTAAATAAATTTACTCATTAATTACTGTAGAAGGCTGTATATATCTCACTATTCACCCGAAAACTGATGATTGTCGGAAATACGTATATTATTTTTAATAATCTTATGGTGGTTTCAGTGACACTAGTTTTATCAATATCAGAGAGTACACCGTGGGTAGTGTCCCCTCTTAGTTTATAATTTTCAAAAAGACTTAACATGTTAATAAACATCCCTGATTATCTATTTGATAAGACAATGCCATCTATCAGGTCTTGGTGAAAGTGAAAGGATAAATTACCGAGCTCGATAGCTGCAGTCGCTTAAGTGCGGCCAGTATCCAGTATTCGGGAGATAGTAGGTTCGAACCCCACTGTCGGCAGCCCTGAAAATGGTTTTCCGTGGTTTCCCATTTTCACACCAGGCAAATGCTGGGGCTGTACCTTAATTAAGGCCACGGCCGCTTCCTTCCCACTCCTAGCTCTTTCCTGTCCCATCGTCGCCGTAAGACCTATCTGTGTCGGTGCGACGTAAAACAACTAGCAAAAAAAAAAAAAAAAAAAGATAAATTAGGAGCAGTTCGCAACGTGGTGGAGTGTGCACCACGTAAGGCTACCCAAATATCTTCAATCTTAAGCGTGAATGAATGGCATTTTATGCTACAGCATATGCAAAAATTTCAGTGGAATTAAGGATATATTTTCTATACGGACGGTACACTCATTGTATTTAATAAGGAGGCGAAATTTCGTAGAGAGAAGATGTTCCTATGCCATCCTTTGGGAAAAGTTCAGTTGTGAAAGGGTGAAGTAATGCGAAGGAAGTTCAATATATAATGCGACATACTTTTTTCTCTAAAAGCAGGTTAGTTTTGTTGTGAAATCAAATACACAATGTCACCATGTTACTTCCCTAATCCTTCTGCTACAATACCCTATTTTAAAACATAATCTCCGTTCAATATTACGGCCTTACACCACCGTATGGTGAGGGCATGTATGCCTGCATGGTCGATGTCGGAGCCTACGTCGTGCTGAAACTATAACTTCCCCATCATCCACATAGAGCTTTCCGTGGAGTGCATCCATCATTGGGCAAGACAGATGAAAGTCAGAACGCACGAGATCCGGACTGTGTGGTGGATGAGGAAGAACACTCCACTGAAATTTTGTGAGCTCTTGTCCGGTGTGCAGACTTGTGTGAGGCATTGCGTTGTCCTGGAAAGGGCTCAACGTGCTTTTGTCCTCTGCTAGGTCTCCGTATACATTTTACAAGCGTGCATGAATATCTGTGATGCCCTGGCTTCTCGCATAAAGAAACTAACAAACTGCCCTCTCTTTGCTACGGACCTCCGTTACAGAAGCTGTTTTGAAGGCTAGTTATAACGCTGCAACCTATCGGACATCAATAAAACTCTAGGAGTCGAAGCGGAAATATTTAGATGTCCCAAACAAAATTCCTATTTTTTAAAACCGAAATTAGCCCAGATATAAAATGTATTGCATTTTATATTGAATGCTCCTCCTCCTCCTCCTAATAATAATAATAATAATAATAATAATAATAATAATAATAATAATAATAATAATAATAATAATAATAATAATAATAATAATAATAATTGTTCCGGCGTCCCCGTGGTTCACAGAGGAATAAGAAGTGCCTGGGTTGAGTGGTTGGACAAGGAATCAACTAGAGGAGAATTTAACATAACAAATTTGGAAATTTTATTTCTTTCCCTTTTAAAATTGAGAGACAGAAAATCTGAATGAATAAGAAGCAATATAACAGGTTATTAACGAGCTCGTCGGCTCTAATAGTATCGGGGACTTAGAAGTCCGAACAACCGCTACAAAGGCTTGCGATAATTACAAGTTTGTAAACTTTACATAGATAAGAGCATAATTGCTCAGAAGAGGTACAATACTTTGCAAGAGCAAGGTTTGCTCATACCGGTTACATTACACAGGAGTGTGAGCTCCAAAATACCATAGTGTAGCCTCGCAGAGGCGAAGAGTTACTTTTAGATACCCTTAATTACACTAGGTAACAAAGTTTAGAGTGTTCATAAGTAGTATAATAGGAGAGTTCGGCCGCCTCCTCCCGCGGGAAATTTGAATTCTGGCGGGAAATTTGAATATTGGCGGGAAATTTGAATTTTGGCGGGAGATTTGAATTTGTAAACAAAGCCACGTGCTTTTTGACAGCTGTCATCGACAACAACGCATCGCTAACCTCACTGTTGCCATCTTGACGGGCCTAAACCTCAGTAGTGCCAACTTAACCTAACTAGCGTGTGGTAAACAAAGCCACGTGCTTTTTGCCAGCTGTCATCCGCCATCCTTAAACCACAGAGCACTGTTCTGCCCTCTTTATCGTAGTAGATGTAAAATTCGTCACCTGTCATCGGCAGTGCTGCCATCTTGGCGGGCCTAAACCTTAGTGCTACCAACTTAACCTCACTAGCTCGAGATAAACAAATCCACGTTCTTTATTGACAGCTGTCATCCGCCATATTTAATCTATAGAGCACAGTGCTGCCCTCTTTAGCTACTTACCTTTGAAATGTGGTGGCGGACAATTTGAAAAATGCTTTTTGACAGCAGCCATCTTGCATCGCAAACCTCAGTGCTGCCCTCTTTAGCTAGATACCTGTGGTGGCAGACAATTACACGTGAGAGCAGCCATCTTTGAGCACAGTGCTGCCCCTCTTTGTGGCGGCGGGAAATTCCACGTGCTCTTGTTTGGAAACAAATTCACGTGGTATTTTCTGACAGCTGTCATCCGCCATCTTGCATCACAAACCTCAGTGCTACACTCTTTAGCTAGATACCTTTGAAATGTGGTGGCGGCAAATTCTACATGCTCTTGTTTGGAAACAAACATATGCACTTTTTTGACAGCTATCATCCGCCATCTTTAATCCAGAGAGCACCGTGCTGCCCTCTTTAGCTACTTACCTTTGAAATGTGGTGGCGGCAAATTCTACGTGCTCTTGTTTGGAAACAAACCCATGTGCTTTTCTGACAGCTGTCATCCGCCATCTTTAATCCAGAGAGAACAGTGCTGCACTCTTTAGTTGAAATGTGGTGGCGGCAAATTCCACGTGCTCTTGTTTGGAAACAAACCTATGCGCTTTTTTGACAGCTATCATCCGCCATCTTTAATCCAGAGAGCACCGTGCTGCCCCCATTAGCCACTTACCTTTGAAATGTGGTGGCGGCAAATTCTACGTGCTCTTGTTTGGAAACAAATTCTACTCGCTCTTCAGCTGTCATTCACCATCTTTAATCCAGAGAGAACAGTGCTGCACTCTTTAGTTGAAATGTGGTGGCGGCAAATTCCACGTGCTCTTGTTTGGAAACAAACCTATGCGCTTTTCTGACAGCTGTCATCCGCCATCTTTAATCCAGAGAGAACAGTGCCGCACTCTTTAGTTGAAATGTGGTGGCGGCAAATTCCACGTGCTCTTGTTTGGAAACAAATTCTACTCGCTCTTAAGCTGTCATCCACCATCTTTAATCAAGAGAGCACCGTGCTGCCCTCTTTGTGGTGGCGGATAATTTGAAAAATTCTTTTCGACAAGCAGCCATCTTTAATCCAGAGAGAACAGTGCTGCCCTCTTTAGCTACTTACGTTTGAGGCGGTTAATTTGAAAAATTCTATTTAACAAGCTGCCATCTTTAATGAAAAGAGCATCGTGGTGCTATCTTGCGGGTAAATTTTACGTCACAGCTGTCATCCACCATCTTGCATTGCTAACCTTAGTGCTGCCCTCTTTAGCTATTTACCTTTGAAAAAAAAATCTATTTGACAAGCTGTCACCCGCCATCTTGCATCGCAAACCTCAGTGCTGCACTCTATGTGGAGGCGGATAATTTGAAAAAATCTTTTTGACAAGCAGCCATCTTTAATCAACAGAGCACCGTGCTGCCATCTTTAGCTACCGCCATCTTACATCGCTTACCTCGCTGCTGCACTCTTTAGTTGAAATGTGGTGGCGGTAAATTCGAACAAGTTTAATCACGCATCGGGAAAGGTAGAGTAAGCACGTGCTGCAGTAATGACGTCATCATGCATGTTTAGACTTGTCCGTTTTCTTAAGAGTAAGTCGGTGTAAAGGAATGTGGTAGCGGTAAATTCGAACAAGTTTAAACATGCATCGGGAAAGCTAGAGTAAGCACGTGCTGTTGTGATGACGTCATTGTGCATGTTTAGACCTGATCGTTTTTCTTAAGAGTAAGTCGGTGTAAAGCAATGCAATAAGTACAACATTTTTTGCTGCTGACAAGGTTGGTGTGCTTCTTAACAACGTATGCTTCTGAAATGCCTCCTGCAACATTCAAATTAAACAAAGCATTTAGAAATATATTATACTAAGTATGTTATGCTTTACAGAGAAGATCATATACTTCTTACCTTGCTGTTATTCCTTTTCGGAATCATCATCATCATCATGAGGTACTAGAGAAAGTTCATTCATACACTGTGTACAGTGTTCAATCCTCGGATTTGGTCCATCCCAATCATCATCACCATTTTCTCCTCGATGCTTGTAATGTCGTTCACAAGTTCTGCATAAAGCTACTTCGATCGACATCTTACTGTGTAGAGGAAGGATGTCCCAAAAATTATGTACGTAAGAGGCAGCGTACGTATATAAAAATCCTGGTGGTAATTATTGAATAAGATGTTTCGGCATCGACGATCTATGTTTATAGAACATCTTAATAGCCTCACTCACTCGTGAAAGATAAATAAGGTGTTGCGTATGAGCATGCAAACAGCATGCACATTTACAGTTTTGTTCCATAGCGTACGATGTCGAAGCACACTATTAATGAAAATGATAAAGATCTATTCTTATTTATAGTCTCGTAACAATATTCATTAGCGTATGGTAAGTAACATCACTCATATGAATAATAAGACAATAGGCTGCTGTGTTAGCAGGAATGTTTTCAGATGTTTCAAATTCTAAACGAATATCAACTGGAGATTCTTTTATAGATTCTTCATGATAAGAGCAGTCTATAACTACAATCGGTGCTTTATTTTTAAATTCTTGAGGTGTAAATAGCGGATGATCTTCTTTCTGATAATACGATGATTGAAATTTACAAAACATGTTTTAGAGCATCCCAAACTTATTTTTCTCAAAGTTAATGTCGATGTTTTCGTAGGGATAAGTAATCCCGTTGAGATATAGTCTAACGTGTCTTAATTTGCAGTGATCAAACAGTGAGCTATCTTTTTCGTGATTGAATTTACGATTAGTTTGAAATCCAAAAATAATGTACAAGGGCTTCTCAGTAAAACGTGATATTTTAACAGCCCAGCTATGCTTGTTTGTAGGTGGTAACACAGGATATTCATGAAGCTCCCAACTTCTAAAACGTATAGGTAATGGTGTATCATTTTCTACAATCTTGAGCAATCGAAGTTTTTCACGATCAGATAAGGTTACATGTGGAATCCGCCACAGTATACGATGCAGTGTTATTTTCGATTCTACAGGTGTTTCTACTGCTTTAAGAGAATTGTAATCACTTCGATCACGGATTAGAATAAGCTCTTGTTTTGCGTTGATTGTAATACGTGTAAAGTCTTCTGCGAATCCAAAAATATGTTTCAGTGATAACATACCCGTAAAAGTTCCATCCTCATTAATCATCCAGTTGTTAGTAGCTTTTGGACACCATCCAGCCATCCGCAAAAGATTACTTTCTTCATCACAGAAAGAAGGGTAGAGTTTCATTGCACTTGTAATACCAACATTCTTCGTTCGATCTATTTCAACATTATTTACTTCATATCGCGCTTCAGAAAAGAGAAAAGCTAGAGCATGGTTGTTTAGTTGTGAAGTGCTTGGTCCACTTCCATCAGACTTTTCTAATCGTCCTTCAGTATAGAGGTAGCTTTCGTGTGGTAAGGTGTAAACATCTTGTTGATTAATAATAAAATGAATTTCATAATTGTTATTTAATCCAAACGTAAAAGGTTGATAGGAATGAAGCTCACTTCGTACTACACCTTCACGACTTTCTACTGTATTCGTAATGTCTAGCATTTCTTCCATTCTGTTGTAGTAGTGTATATCCTAAATCTTGGAGTATCTGCTTATGGGTATCTGTTAACTCGATGAGTCTCTGCACACATGTAGTATGTCTTCGGAATGTACACAGTGTTTTATAGATGGTTTTCATACTGTTTAAGATGTAGTTTGTAAGCTACGTACGCGTGCTGATCTAAATGAATAAGCTGATTATGTTTATTTACAAGTCTAAGAGTAATGTTGCTAATGTGTTTTACAGACACAGGATGATAAAGAACTACTGCTGGTTTCTCACAAATAGTATATCCACGTTCCTCTGTAACAATAAAGTCGTGCAGGACGTGCGAAGGTTGTAGATTACTATTCAAGTCTGTAATAATAATACAAGTAATGTTCACATTATAATAATCGAAGAGTTTTATAGGTTGATCAGACTCGTAACGTACGTTCGGTAGGAGCTCCCTCGATGAAAATCCAAGCAGTGGTCCAATCGAATCAGGTTGTGATTTGAAGTCAATCTTAAATGATGATTCAATAACACATTTATGTGTGATGTTGCTTATAGTGATTGAGAACTTGTAATTATGATTACTCAAAATATCTTCCCCAAACTGATCAATTAACGTACTTTCAATATAGTCGTGAATATCGTCTACTGTATAACTACCTGAGGGTAGTGTTAGCACATACTCATCGTAATAGAACTTGTTTACACCATCACGCACATTATAGGTTTTATTGTAGCTTTCAAACGATACTAGTCCAAGACTATGCGGCTGATAGCTAAGTTCGATTGGTGGATTAAAATAGACGGTTGTTTCAGGTCCTTCTCCACGTACAGCAAACGTTCTTTCACTGTTCGTCATCACGTAGACACTAATGCACTTTCTCTACTGTCTGGGTTTGATATAAGAACATAAGACATAATCGTCCGCACATGCGTGTATTAAAGTTTTGCACACGGTTTTTATTGTAAACAATGTCCGCACTGCTTCCGAAATAACGTATGAGCTGAAAAGGAGGAGGTAAGTCTCCATAGCTATCAAAATACCATACTTTAGATTTACGTTTTACATAAGCAACGTAATGAGTTCCAGGTCCACGACTGTCGTCCAAGTTAATTACGGCACTTTCAGGTTCACGTGGGCGTACTGGTAGTTGATCGCGCATATACACTCCTCGAAAATAATGAATTTCTAGTTGTTTAGCAAACGTAAAAACTTCATCATGCGTTAGAGCTCGATATGGCAGTGCATTCAGTAGACGTTTTTTGGAGAAATGTAGATACCAAGCCCTTTCTTGTATGGCGCTAGCTTCATGTTCATACCTTTGCCTCGTAACGCAATTGCCTCCATCGTCTTGTTATGACGTTCACTCTCTTTCAACTGTTGTTTCGCTTCTTCTACAGCTTTGACAGTTCTCGCTACAGCACTAGCACCACCTAGCAATGACCCTAAAGCTGCTAAGCCAGCAAACAGCGCAAGAAGAAATCCTCCTCGTTTTGGTACAGGAATAATTCGTGCACGTTTACTAAATATTGCTCTGCACTTTGGAGAAATTCTCGCTCTTGCTGCGCGTAACGCTTTAGTAATAGCTACACGAGGATTGTATTCCCCTCGAATAGCTTTTTGCGCAGCCTTTATAACATCTTTCCATCCAACAGTTTTTACTTTCTTCTTCTTCTTCATGTCGTTTGGATATCGTTGTTTTACCATGCTGGACACGACTTTACTAGTCAAGAGCAAATCATAAACTAACCGTTACCTCTTGTTTCGTTTAATATATATATTACTATTACGTACTTTATGATTCAGTTATCATGAAGATTATAAAGCAGCAAGACACGCTACCTGTTACCGACATTGTACCACATCTCTTACCTAGTACTAGTACAACTACAGGAAAACGTCATGGAACGTTGTTTCCTTTTACTGTTCGATGTATTATATCAGGCCCGTCGGGATGCGGGAAAACAAATATTTTACTCACACTTATTACTTCTGTAAATGGTGTACGCTTCGAGAATATTTACGTTTTCGCGAAGTCACTCTATCAGCCGCTATATACTATTCTACAAACTGTAATGCACGATCTAGTTAAAGGTGGAATAAGATATTTTAAATTTAATTCGCATGAGCAAGTACCATCACCAGACGATGTGCTTCCTAATTCTCTTATGATCTTTGATGATGTCGCAACAGAACAGCAAAACGTTATTCGTGCATTCTTTAGTATGGGTCGGCATAAATATGTTGATTGCATCTATTTGTGCCAAACCTATTCTCGTGTGCCTAAGCAGTTGATACGCGACAACGCAAATGTTATTGTGCTTTTTCGGCAAGATGAGCGCAACATGCGACATGTGTATAACGATCATGTTAACACTGATATGACATTCGATGACTTTAAACGTATGTGTGCTAAATGTTGGTCATTACACCGTTACAGCTTTTTAGTTATTGATAAAGAAAGTGATGTACAGCATGGACGATATCGCATGGGTTTCGATCATTTTATATGCATTGACACAGAATTACAGTAACTACTTGATTAAAAACCATCATCATGTTTCTAGCAAGGAGATCACAAAACATATCATCCAAACTCGAAACAATATTCGACGGAAATTTAAGGAGCTTAAACGTATTCAAGCAGACACGGATTTATTTTTAAAAACACAACTAAGTACACCACTCATAGAAATTTTTAATTCTACTTCATTACCGCAGTCTACTTCAAGTTTTGCTTCTATGCAAACATCATATCATAAAGAGAAGCGTGAAGAATAAAAGCATGAACAAGATAAGGAAGAGAAAAAGCAGGATGTAGATCAAGAAGAGGAAGATAAGGGAGAAGAAGAAGAAGAACTTAATGATACATCACCATCTAAGCGTGTTGAGTTTTTAACTACAGATGTTATTGCTGAAACACCTACTACATCGACGCAAAATCTACCATCTTTGTCTGAGGTTATGATTACACCAGAGTATCGCAATCTGTTTAGAACTTTTATTCAAGATACCTATGGATCTCTCATTGCACCTTATATAGAAAAACGTTTTACAGGACAAACTGACACTCCCTACGGTATTCGCTACGAAGATGACTGTTTCCGGATAGGAAATTCAAATGTTAAGATTAATAACAACAAACTCATTGTAAAAGGTGTTACCTATAAACCTACGAAAGGACTCTTAGAACTTCTTTTCTCACGAATACCTGACAAGGATATAATTTTACAAGATGATCTTAAAAATATAAAGCAATACTTTTTGCTACTGATGCAACACGACGTAATTACAAGAGAGCAGAAGCTGTAAATGCGAATAAGAGTTACAAGTATCGTGAGTTTATTTCTAAGCTGTTTCCGACTGCACGTAGTCTTGATGTTATCTACAAGCCTTTGTTGCCGTATGTGGATGTAAGATACTGGAATGACCCAAACTTACTCGTTGAACGATTACAACTTTTAAGAGCATCGCAAGAGGCTGGTCACACTGGTCACGGATCAGAAATTCTAGAAATAGAAAGAGAACTACGTTATGCCGGTATTATTTTGTAATGGCTCGTCAAGAGAAGATCTCACCTGTAAAGGTAAACATCGCACATGAGTTACATAAACCAGCACGTCGCACCTACTGTCGCAGACGCGTTATTACACGAGGAAAAGATGATCTCTGGCAAGCAGACTTAGTAGAAATGATTCCACATGCCTCTAGTAATAAGGGGTATAAGTATCTACTTACTGTTATCGATGTGTACTCGAAGTTTCCTTTTGCACAACCCGTGCGTTCTAAAACAGCAGCTCAAGTTAAAGAAGCATTTAAACATATTGTTGAAGAATCGAAACGCTGCCCAAGGCTTCTTCAAACTGATCAAGGTAAAGAGTTTTACAACAAGGATTTTTCTTCTTACCTCAAGTTACTTGGCATTCAACACTACTCTACGTTCAGCAATCTCAAGGCAAGTGTTGTAGAACGCTTTAATCGTACACTCAAAACAATGATGTGGCGAGAATTTACAGCGCAAGGTTCATATCGTTGGATTGATCTGCTACCTAGACTTTTATCTACCTACAACGATACACCTCATCGCACTATCGGAACAAAGTCACGTCTTGTTACAAAGAATACACCTCGTATAAATGCTATTCATCTTGTAATTAAAACAGCTGATCCACGTCGCCATCGCTTTAAAGAAGGTGATTTTGTTCGCATCAGCAAACACAAGTCTATCTTTGCAAAAGGATACACACCTAACTGGAGCACTGAAATTTTTCAAATCAGAAGTGTTAAGCTTACTAATCCAGTTACGTATTTACTTCGTGATCTCAGAGGACAGCCTATTGAAGGAGGATTCTACATCGAAGAACTGCAGAAAACAAAATATCCTGATCACTATTTAGTTGAACGTGTTATTCGACGTCGTGGCAATAAACTGTATGTTAAATGGCTTGGTTTTAATAACAGCTTTAATTCATGGATTAATAAAGAGGATGTACTTTAAATCTTATGTGTGTTTTCTTTTAATCCTCTACGTTTCCTTTCTTCTAAGTCACTAGGACATGCTGTAGGATTAAACAACACCTGTAATATGTTTTGACAATTCATATTTATTTTAGAATATATATATATTTTTATCCTTTGTTTATTTTACGGTCTTTGTCACTCAGTTTTCGTTTTATTACACCAACAACGACAAGTGCTGCTATATTCTTCTGAGCAGCTTAAGCACTAGGTAATAACACATACACACACAGCATAACTTTACGAAGCAGATTTTAACAGCTACACGACATACTCTATGCAGGCAGCATGTAACTACGTGTCAGGCGAACGTGTTCTAGGGCCGCAGGAGAGATGAAGCACGAAGAAAAGAAGATCAATCACTCTATTGATGAGTCCACGCCCAACATGCTTCCTCATCTTTCTCCCAGCACGTTTCTTCACCTTTTCCTTGTTTACTCTCTCCACAGCCATGATAAGTGTCTATAAGCGAAGACAACTCGTTACTTTTAGGTCCGTGATACAGTTTAATTAGTTGACATGTACGGCACTGTCTCACAGAAGGTCTTCTACCTAAACTCACGTGTTCATGATGTAAACTACACGTTTGAAGCTCTGACAAAACAGGATCTTGAGTCCACTCACGAGGCACCTTATCCCAAATCTTCTTTACAGCATTCGCAGCTACATTAACCAAAAATGCCTTTGGTAATGCATTTAACTCTTCTTCTGTAAAAGTGTTTCTTTTTGCATGCGTAAAACTTTACGATCGCCTTTTCAACTGCGTTACACTTAGTATCTGTTAGAAATGACATGATGTCTTTACTCTACAAATGTTTCTTTTACACTAAGGTTATTTCGACACTGCACTTTACATATGTTGTTCACTTCCCGGCATGCACTGCGACACAACCAATCAAAGAGCATGCATACATGTTGTAAAGACTGTTTACTTGCTTCTCTACTATGCTCTATCGGAAGAGTTTTAAATGATGGGCACCCCAATTCATGCATGTCGATAACTTCACACGATGATGGTAGAAAATCACGCAACCATTCTTTCTTTTCACAACCCTTTAAAAGAACAAGATCTGCTCTTGACAAATGTGCATTCATCATTAAAGGTAGAAAACGATAAGGTATTCCTTTTTCTTCCCACTTCAAACCTAAATTGTTTTCAATCCACTGAGTCTGCTTTTTATCTTCATCTGTTTGCAAACAGTAAGGGAACGGTGGACTAAATACTAAACTAACAAATTTTGGTGCCCACAACACACTGCAATCTAACACAGCCACCTCTTTAAACACAAATTTGTTTCCGTTTACTTTAAAGCCTTGCACATCAACTATTAATGTTTTCGTCATGTTTGCACGCCACTCTCTATCACTGTTTCTCGAAGACTAAAGCTTTTAGTCAACGAACGGGTTTAAACATGCACAATAACGTCATCACTGCAGCACATGCCAACTCTTGTTTTTATGATGCATACTTATTGCATTCCTTACACCGACTTACTCTTAAGAAAACGGACAAGTCTAAACATGCATGATGACGTCATCACTGCAGCACGTGCTTACTCTAGCTTTCCCGATGCGTGATTAAACTTGTTCGAATTTACCGCCACCACATTTCAACTAAAGAGTGCAGCAGCGATGTAAGTGATGTAAGATGGCGGTAGCTAAAGATGGCAGCACGGTGCTCTGTTGATTAAAGATGGCTGCTTGTCAAAAAGACTTTTTCAAATTATCCGACACCACATAGAGTGCAGCACTGAGGTTTGCGATGCAAGATGGCGGGTGACAGCTTGTCAAATAGATTTTTTTTTCAAAGGTAAGTAGCTAAAGAGGGCAGCACTAAGGTTAGCAATGCAAGATGGTGGATGACAGCTGTGACGTAAAATTTACCCGCAAGATAGCACCACGATGCTCTTTTCATTAAAGATGGCAGCTTGTTAAATATAATTTTTTCAAATTAACCGCCTCAAAGGTGAGTAGCTAAAGAGGGCAGCACTGTTCTCTCTGGATTAAAGATGGCTGCTTGTCGAAAAGAATTTTTCAAATTAACCGCCTCAAAGGTAAGTAGCTAAAGAGGGCAGCACTGTTCTCTCTGGATTAAAGATGGCTGCTTGTCGAAAAGAATTTTTCAAATTATCCGCCACCACAAAGAGGGCAGCACGGTGCTCTCTTGATTAAAGATGGTGGATGACAGCTGAAGAGCGAGTAGAATTTGTTTCCAAACAAGAGCACGTGGAATTTGCCGCCACCACATTTCAACTAAAGAGTGCGGCACTGTTCTCTCTGGATTAAAGATGGCGGATGACAGCTGTCAGAAAAGCGCATAGGTTTGTTTCCAAACAAGAGCACGTGGAATTTGCCACCACCACATTTCAACTAAAGAGTGCAGCACTGTTCTCTCTGGATTAAAGATGGTGGATGACAGCTGTCAGAAAAGCACATGGGTTTGTTTCCAAACAAGAGCACGTGGAATTTGCCGCCACCACATTTCAACTAAAGAGTGCAGCACTGTTCTCTCTGGATTAAAGATGGTGGATGACAGCTGAAGAGCGAGTAGAATTTGTTTCCAAACAAGAGCACGTAGAATTTGCCGCCACCACATTTCAAAGGTAAGTAGCTAAAGAGGGCAGCACGGTGCTCTCTGGATTAAAGATGGCGGATGATAGCTGTCAAAAAAGCGCATAGGTTTGTTTCCAAACAAGAGCACGTGGAATTTGCCGCCACCACATTTCAACTAAAGAGTGCAGCACTGTTCTTTCTGGATTAAAGATGGCGGATGACAGCTGTCAGAAAAGCACATGGGTTTGTTTCCAAACAAGAGCACGTAGAATTTGCCGCCACCACATTTCAAAGGTAAGTAGCTAAAGAGGGCAGCACGGTGCTCTCTGGATTAAAGATGGCGGATGATAGCTGTCAAAAAAGTGCATATGTTTGTTTCCAAACAAGAGCATGTAGAATTTGCCGCCACTACATTTCAAAGGTATCTAGCTAAAGAGTGTAGCACTGAGGTTTGTGATGCAAGATGGCGGATGACAGCTGTCAGAAAATACCACGTGAATTTGTTTCCAAACAAGAGCACGTGGAATTTCCCGCCGCCACAAAGAGGGGCAGCACTGTGCTCAAAGATGGCTGCTGTCACGTGGAATTGTCTGCCACCACAGGTATCTAGCTGAAGAGGGCAGCACTGAGGTTTGCGATGCAAGATGGCTGCTGTCAAAAAGCATTTTTCAAATTATCCGCCACCACATTTCAAAGGTAAGTAGCTAAAGAGGGCAGCACTGTGCTCTATAGATTAAAGATGGCGGATGACAGCTGTCAATAAAGCACGTGGATTTGTTTATCTCGAGCTAGTGAGGTTAAGTTGGTAGCACTAAGGTTTAGGCCCGCCAAGATGACAGCACTGCCGATGACAGGTGACGAATTTTACATCTACTACGATAAAGAGGGCAGCACAGTGCTCTGTGGTTTAAAGATGGCGGATAACAGCTGTCAAGAAGCACGTGGCTTTGTTTACCACACGCTAGTTAGGTTAAGTTGGCACTACTGAGGTTTAGGCCCGTCAAGATGGCAGTACTGAGGTTAGCGATGCGTTGTTTTCTGTCAAAAAGCACGTGGCTGTCAAAAAACACGTGGCTTTGTTTACCTCGCGCTAGTTAGGTTAAGTTGGCACTACTGAGGTTTAGGCCCGTCAAGATGGCAACAGTGAGGTTAGCGATGCGTTGTTGTCGATGACAGCTGTCAAAAAGCACGTGGCTTTGTTTACAAATTCAAATCTCCCGCCAAAATTCAAATTTCTCGCCAAAATTCAAATATCCCGCCAGAATTCAAATTTTCCGCGGGAGGAGGCGGCCGAACTCTCCTATTATACTACTTTCATACACGGTTACCCCCTGTTGGGCTTACCAACTGCTCCACAAGAAAATTGATCACTGTTCCCAAAGGGAACCAAAACGAAGAAACTATTACAGAGTAAACACGGTCCTAATTGCCCATACTACATGGCCTTAACATTAAAGGAAACGTTGCCTATAACCGGCCATAAACAAAAGGCAAGAATGCGAAACACAAGCATTCTTTACAGAAAATGCTATAAACCTAATTGGGGTTATGGCCCAATGATACAGAGACTAATCCTGTACTACACGAATGACTAGAGGAGGGATATTTAAAGCCGAGACAAGATCTACAACATTTTGAGATTGAAAACTTTAGTCACTCAATGCAAGGTTGAATGGTAAACGACGGAGTGTCATCATTCTTTGTTCCCTTACATTACATATTTCCTAACAGGCAATAGAAATAGAATCCTACATTGAAACCACCAGATTACAAAAATTACATTAAAAGGTAAACGGCTGAAATCTTCCCCTCAAACTATTAGCAGGAGCCTAGGTAAATTCTGCCATTACCTTGTGTCGCTGGATCTTCCTGCCTTCGGGACTTCCGTAAATTCGTACTCCCGACCACTTGAGCAATTCAGACGAGACGACCCTAAAGTGACCTGATTTAATAGTTCCATAAGGGAAAGCTTCCAGAAGACTTAGCTGATAGGCTGGATTCCCGTACACCACCCTGGTTTTAGCTGGCTAGATAATGTATTTACAAGCCTCTGATAGGTTGATTAAAATCGAGGTGGAAACAGCTGAAGTGTTGACAACTTCGGTACATTAAAAAACAATCCTCAAAAAAGTTTATCAAATCCTAAAATAAATATTATTTTATGAAATAGATTTTATTTCGATAGAGAGAGCAAACAAAACGATGGTAGAGCCATCTAACTGTACAAGACGAAATTCTTGGGAGTTTACAAGTTCAAGTCTGTTGGCATAGATGGCCGTAGAGAAAGCACACAGTTTAATAATAATAATAATAATAATAATAATAATAATAATAATAATAATAATAATAATAATAATAATAATAATAATAGTAATAATAATAATTACCTTTGTTCGCATCGGCCTTCTAAGTACCAAGCTATTTCAGCTGTCTTCTCTGGGCTTTGGTCATTGCCCAGTGCTCCTTCATTCATTGCCGATGCTGATCTTATAATAATATTAATTGATTTTCGTCCCTCTAACAACTTTTACAGTTTCCTGAGACAACAGAATTTTGTTTACATTCAGGTAAATCTCCTGATAAGGAGCTGACGTATTTGAGCACCTTCAAGTACAACCGGATTGATGTGGAATTAAGTCTTAGAACGTGAATACTCATAAGCCCAGTTCTCTATTGTCTGAGGTACTAATCGAAATGTCCATTTACACAATGTGTAGCAACTGTCGACATTACATTGTTCAGATTACTTTTGGACCTCTTTGTGAAGTATCGAGAAATTTGTATATTTTCTGTCTCAAAACCTTCAATAAATTTTGGATTAATGTTACATTTTAATTTTGCTCGTGTTTGCCTATAGATTTCATCCAGACATTTGCACGGCGCTGTAGTTGACCTTCGTCCAACCAAATCGTATCTCAATTTGATGGCCACCTTGTGATAACGTCACATTTATTATGTCAGATACCGTGGTCATGTCTTATGCGTTCATACTCCTACTTTAAAATTATGTAAAATCATTATAGTATACCTAGTAATTTTTGAGCTATAAGAGCACATTTTGTGTCAAAGCGATTTTTCACTGGAGAACCGGACGCAAATTGGAATGCATTTAACGTAAAAAGTAAAGAATACTTCTATGAAATGGTGCAATATCTTGGAATTCAGAAGTTGAAACCCTACCTCATGTGCTCGGGAGCTGCCCTCAGGGCGAGTTACTTCGGATTAAGCGTCATAACACCGTGAGATTTTTATAAGTGAGCAGTCTAAAAGGAAAAAGCCTTGGGGTTCACGACGAAGTCCACTCTGTAGCAGAAAGTGGAAGTAAACGTAGTATTTATATAATTGCCATCAATCGGAGACAAAACAAAGCAGAATCATTGTCTGTACGGTAAGGTTTGAAGTATCTATTTCCCAGCCAGCTGACGTAGATAAATAAAAACAGGATATACTCTATATGCGCCAGCAATACCCTATTTCCATAGAGCCCACAGCGTCTGTAACATACGAGTGAATGGACTGCTTCTGGTTGCTAGAGGAACCATCCGCAGAAATTTTGTCGAATGGGAATGGCGGCAATCGTACAGACCGGGCAGAAATATTCAAGACAAAATTGTTACCATGATTATAAAATTCTCATTGGCAATAATGCGGAAACATTTGTACAGGAAACATAGTATTGAATTTCCTCCTGACAGAAAATTATTTTCCAGTACATTGATATTTCTTCTCGAAACCAACAATTCAATTAATTTTTCAAACAACGTGTGAGTTATTCTGTGTCCTTTGTCGAACAAGTATTGGTATCAGAATGAATAAATAAAACAGAAGGATCGTTCATTCTCTGTTTTGAAAGTCGATGGGTGTAGAGATATGACGATGCGAGTGGACAACTCGGAACGCCTGCCAAATATACCACTGAGAGGCACAACTTGAATGACAATCTCCAGGGAACTATTAATCCCTTTGAAGCATGATGCACGGAGAGGAGAGGGAATCAGATCATATTGACTTCCGAGTTGCCACTGTAATTCACTCACGAGCATTATTACATAGATCAAGGGACCGTCAGAGCAAACGTAATGTAATAAAGTGCAAAGATCAGACACGTTCAGGCGAGGGAGAGAGATTTTCATATCCATTTGTCAGTAAGTCACTTTGAACTCCCTTTATGAAAGTAGATTATTATATCGCAGAACGTTTCGACATTCGTAAACGTAGCATTACCACAGCTTATCAGACTGTATTTCCTTTTCATGCCGTTCTCTCGAGATACGCTGGTTGTGTCCTTTGCACATACTTCAATATCGTATTTGACGATATGAGCCGCTGAAAGGGAACGTGCTATACATACATTTCCATTTTAGTTGGATATGAACTTCAGTGTTCAAGTTGAAAGCCAACGTACGTGAGCAAAATATGATTAAACCTTAAATATGCAAAGGTATACCATCCAATACATGTTCAACCCAAACATGCAAGCCAGCTCGCATTATTACGTGACTGTTAAGGAGAGAGTCTGATGATCAACAGATACTTTTTCGTAATGCATGGATTTTCAAGAAAATTTGTGGGAATGTCACCTAAATAAAAGTAGGGGTATCGTGAAAATTTACTTCATATACTCTTATTAGTATTCCCAAATAATGTCTATTGAAATTTTTTATTTCATTTCTTGATGAAATATAGATGAGGTGTTATTCAATGTTTGTAATTAGGTTGATGATACTACTTTAAAAAGCGCTGTATAATTATATTTTTGTACATAATTTATATTAAGAGACACACTGTACTAAAATATATATAATTTTTATATTCTAAAATTTTGGATTTAATGATCCCTACTACTTGAAAAAATCTGCTGTCAGTTCATTACAGACATTTCATAAATAGCTGTGATACATATACCATGTACATCTTGTTACATTTGGCAGAATATTATGGGACAAAACTGGACATAATATGTAAAATTAGAATTGGCTGGATAATGAAAGCAAAATTCAAGTGAGGTTTTCTTCCTGGTCCAATACCTAAAAGTCACCGAAACAGTACATGTTTCCTTTCTTTTCTTTCTTAGCATCTTCTGCACGAATGTTGGCAACTCTGGAAGCATGTGTCTTCTTCTTTTCCTTCACCAAAGAACGGCGGACACTTTGTTTCTCTCTATGACGATCTCTCTCTATATACTCAGGAGTCACTTCACTTCGCACATCGAGCTCCTGTGTGGAGTTTTACCAACTTCAGCACTATATTGTCCTTGGTTGACCAATGAAACATGCACGAATAACACAGCTTGCATTTACAAACTCCATTAATCCACTTATATGAATACCAATACAAGCATAAGATGTTGCTCAACGATAGTCCAGTACTGAACTTTTAGTCCATAACATGTTTTATAAGTCCGCCTCTGTGGTGTAGTGGTTAGTGTGATTAGCTGCCACCCCCGGAGGCCCGGGTTCGATTCCCGGCAATGCCACGAAATTTGAAAAGTGGCATGAGGGCTGGAACGGGGTCCACTCAGCCTCGGGAGGTCAACTGAGTAGAGGTGGGTTCGATTCCCACCTCATCCATCCTGGATGTGGTTTTCCGTGGTTTCCCACTTCTCCTCCAGGCGAATGCCGGGATGGTACCTAACATAAGGCCACGGCCGCTTCCTTCCCTCTTCCTTGCCTATCCCTTCCAATCTTCCCATCCCTCCACAAGGCCCCTGTTCAGCATAGCAGGTGAGGCCGCCTGGGCGAGGTACTGGTCATTCTCCCCAGTTGTATCCCCGACCAAGAGTCTGAAGCTCCAGGACACTGCCCTTGAGGCGGTAGAGGTGGGATCCCTCGCTGAGTCCGAGGGAAAAGCCGACCCTGGAGGGTAAACAGATGATGACGATGATGATGATGACATGTTTTATAAATTCAATAAAATATATGGTAGATCTTACAGCTCGATTCAGTACAAATATATTGTGTGTGTATGGGGAGGTGGAGGACAAGCGTAATTGCAAAGAACATGCAAATTTGATCGAAAGGAAACATGACAAGGACAACTTAACGTAAAAAACCAGTTCGGTAGACGCCACGCCCGTTTCTGCTGTGTACAGACTGGCAATCAAAGCGTTATTAAAATGATAAATTGTTTGAATTCAACGGAATAACTTCGTGAGAAGAAATAAAAATCCCAATCCTTTCAATTTCAGCCACAATTAGTGTTTTCACCAAAATGACAATGTACGCTTTTATTGCCAGACTAGCGTCTCAATATCATGATCTAAAAAGTAAGGATTTTCCGTTAGTCTCTTTGGATAATTGGTCAGCGTAGTAGCTTCAGTATGACCTGTGTACGGTTCCCAGTCTGGTCTGGCTGTTAGCCATATCTAATTAATTCTTCTTGACTATGAAATATGTATTTGTGTTTTTAGTGATATCGAAGGAATCAAACCAAACCAATTGCCACAGTGCAACAGCTCCGAAGGGCCATGCCTATTAAGTGACCGCTGCTAGGTCAGGACTGCAGGTTGAGTGGTTAATAACCGCCCACCATTTCTTCTCTACGTCTCCTGCACCGTATTCTTAATATATAGACGTGAGACGTTACAAAGAATAATGACGCTAGACAACAATAAATAGGGATGCTGCCTCCTGATGGTTTCATGCCATGTTCCGACAGGTTCACAACAAGACCATACTTGCTTAAAATCTTCATTGCGATAATTACATAAATAGGATTGTAGTAAAAAAGAGTGCATTTCTCTACACATGATTGTGAGGGTATTTAGGGGTTGTACTAACGATATAAAGGAGAGGGCATATAAGTCTCTGGTAACAACCCAACTAGAGTATGGTATCAGCGTATGGGACCTTCACAAGGATTGCTTGATTCAAGAACCGGAAAAAGTCTAAAGAAAAGCAGCCCGGTTTTTTTCTGCGTGATTTTCGATAAAAAGGTAGCGTTACAAAAATTTTGCTAAGTTCGGTCTGGAAGACTTGGAAAAAAGAAGACGAGCTGCTCGAATAAGTGCTCTGTTTCGAGCTGTCAGTGGAGAAATGGCGTGGAATGACATTAGAAGACGAAATACATTGGAGCGGTGTCTTTAAAAGTAGGACAGATCACAATATGAATATAAAGTTGGAATTAAAGGTGAAAAACTGGTAAAGATATTTGTTTATAGGAACGGAAGATGGGGAAGCCTTTTTGGCTCAGGTGGGAGCTCGCCGGCCTGTCACCGCTGGATACCGTGGTTCGAATACCGGTCACTCCATGTGAGATTTGTTTTGGACAAAGGGGAGGCAGGACAGGTTTTTCTCCGGTTTTCTGGTTTTCCCTGTCATCTTTCATTCCAGCAACACTCTCCATTAACATTTCATCTGTCAGTCATTTATCATTGCCCCAGAGGAGTGCGACAGGCTTCGGCAGCCGGCACAATTCCTATCCTCACCACTAGATGGGGGCTTCATTCATTCCATTCCTGACCCGGTCACTGACTGAAAAACACGTTGTAGGTTATTTTATGACCAGCCAAATGTCTCGTAATAGGTGTAACATGAGTTGCATACTTTACTGTAAACATAAAACAGCCGCATGTGTTCTTGCCTTCTGGAGTTTCTATCTTTGTTCCTCAGTAGCGTCAAGTAAAACAGCATCACGCTAGTTGGGTCTGAATTAATAACATTTTCATAGTGTGTGTAAGAAGAGACTGCTGAATTCTTAATGGTGAAGAGAAGTATATACTCTCCTGCATGTGTTACATACGTTTCGTGTATAATGACAGTCTTTTTCAGTGATAATACTACGCCGTTGATCATGAGTGGGGCCGTGGGGGGGGGGGGATGAGGGCGGAAGTCTTTTTCTATTATAGCTTAAGTTCTTACCTCTCGTCCTGTATAAATATAGCCTGATCTTTTCTGGATAAAGTAAAAAAAATCCATTATTCCATTCCTGACCCGTTCAGATGACTGGAAACAGACTGTGGATTTTCATTTCAGTTAGGGATTGGAATAATTTACCAAGAGACATATTCAATAAATTTCCATTTTCTTTGCAATCATTGAAGAAAAGGCTAGGAAAACAACAGTTAGGGTATCTGCCACCTGGGCGACTGCCCTAAATGCAGATCAGTAGCGAATGATTGATTGATTGATTAATTTATTATTTATTGATTGATCTCCTGCCTGCACAACGAGTCGGCGTGAGCTAAATATCAAATCCTGCGGCAGGATGACAACTTAGAGTACATTTATTGACACTACCTCGTAATTGTTGGTTGATTATTTATTTAGACATTATAATAAGGCTTTGGGCTTTTGCCGGCTCTAAAAAACAAGGTGAAATATTTACGTTTCCCTGAGAACTTTGCTCTGCGTCTTCGTTAGAAAATCTCGGCTGTTCACAAGAGAGACTTTTCCAATAATGAAGGTTTGAATTTGAGAACGCTGGGCTGTA
This sequence comes from Anabrus simplex, assembly GCF_040414725.1. Lineage (NCBI taxonomy): Eukaryota > Metazoa > Arthropoda > Insecta > Orthoptera > Tettigoniidae > Anabrus > Anabrus simplex. The sequence continues at coordinate 1,762,437,671 of NC_090265.1, read as the reverse complement.
GCAAGTGGTACTCAAATTCGTCACCAGATGGCTCACAAGCTAGCATTCCAAGTAAGAGCTGACGACACTATCTAAGCTCCAATTAAGTTCTTGTTACATCGTATGTGTGTTGCGAAGTAACAGCAAGGCCATCAGACGAATTAGAGGCGAATGTGGTAGGGAAATAGAAATAAGAATAATAAAGTATAAAAGGCAGTGGAATGAAAATCGAACACACGCCATAACACACATTATGCGTGAAACACTGTTGTTGCGTATCGATACTGCCATCGGTGTGGTAGGATAGTAACAACTCACAGGTGCACGCAGTTTTTGGGTTATGTCTTTGTTGGTGCGTGGATTGGTTTAGTGTGTTCGTCCAACTGTTGAAATGGAGGCAAGCAAAGATTAGCAGAGAAGTGCGGTTCGTTTTCTCGTGGATGAGGGAGCTGGAGTACGCGAAACTCATCATCGCATGTCTGCTGTGCATGACGAATGTGTACGAATAGCATACGAGATTCCGAGAAGAGGATGCGCGCCTAGAGGAGGCCCATCAAGCCATTACTTCTGATGTGATAGGGTGAATTGATGGCCTTATCCGGGAAACGGAGGAAGAAAGACATTCGTGGACGTCGGTTTTATTCGGACAAGGAAGTGCAAGAGTAGGTGCGTTTGTGGATCCGTCAGCGACCTATCTCTTCCTACAAAACCTGAATTGGTCGTCCCCTCTCGCAGTGTGGTAAGTGTATTAACGCTCTTGGTAATTACTTTTGAATAAAACCATTCCATGGTTACGCTGTAGCGGATGTTCGGTTTTCATTTGACTGTCCCTTATAAAACAATATGCGTCAAAATCTCACAGGATGGAAGAAAAGTGTGTAGAAAAACAGAATAATGAGTGTGAGTCCGCTGGGGGAAGAGCGAGGAGGAGCATGGGTGGTATACACACGTTATGAAGGTATGAAGGCATGGTTATTTAATTAATTAATAAATCAATTAATTAATTGCCGAAAATATTGTTCCTTATTTTATTTTAGATAAGTCACTCTTCACAAAACACAAACAAACAAACAAACAAACAAACAAACAAACAAACAAACAAACAAACAAACAAACAAACAAACAAACAAACAAACAAACAAACAAACAAACAAACAAACAAACAAGCAAACAAACAAACAAACAAACAAACAAACAAATAAATAAACGAGCAACAGCTCATTACAGTTTTGGTGTGCTAAGACTACAGTACTGTTGCAAACTAGATACCTTGGAGGCACGGAAGCTACAGGGTTGTGGTCAGCGTGACATTAACCACGGCCTGATTATTTGGTTTCCTTGACGGAGTCCATTGCTTACCATGTCAACAGCTGCTCGGTTGGCCTCACAAGGCTGATTGAACATCGTTCTATCACTCAGTATAGAATTGAAATCCCTAGAATAACCACGACTGGAATCCGAGGATTCTGGGTAATAGACAGGCAGGCTACCTGTACACTACTGATTTGGCAAAATTTTTGTTTATTTATTTATTTATATACCATATATCAAATGCAGCCCAAGAAGGCCATTTTATATTAATATTATAACACATTTAACTGGTAACAAAATTGTTTGTTTCTGCACTCCTTTATCCCTTTTCATGATAGGGGCGGAGATGGGATAAGATAAGTTTATATGGCATGTTATACGGCTGGATGCCCTTGCTGACATCAACTGAGGAGCTAATGAAGATGGAGCTGGAAGGAATCGGGACTGTGGCCTATAAATGGGAAACCACAGTAAATCATTCTTAGAACAGCCGACGGTGGGGATACGAACCCACGAGCCATTAGAATGCACAGCTTGGCACGAAACCGCATCGCTGGAATACGTGCGTCCACTCCGCTCGGTGTTTTACTCCTAACAATATAGCAATGAAAAGAAATAATAACAAGAAAACAGGAACTAATGAAGACAATAACAAGAAACCACAATGAAGACAACCATGACGACAACAGAAAGCAAGAATCATACCGCAGGGAAAGGATGTACTAAGAGAAATTCACAGTTTCCCACTATCGGCAGCCCTGAAGATGGTTTTCCGTGGTTTCCCATTTTCACACCAGGCAAATGCTGGGGCTGCACCTTAATTAAGGCCACGGCCGCTTCCTTCCAACTCCTAGGCCTTTCCTATCCCATCGTCGCCATAAGACCTATCTGTGTCGGTGCGACGTAAAGCCCCTAGCAAAAAAAAAGTCACAGTTCTAGCTCTTCAGGCAAGTAACTCAATGTTGAAGATATTCTAGAGATATGAGCTACGGATTGTAGATAAATACAATATAATAAAGTATGAGAATATATTCTTTATTTTTCAATAAAAATTAAAATACTTTTCTTAATCAACTTTAACTGATCGATTAGATTAGCATTTTGCCTTTTTCTACCACTATGAGAACTAATGTGAGTCAATGCAGAGTTTCACTTTAAGCCCTTATAACTACATTCAGTGAGAACATTTTTCATAAGTCAATAATCGCCTGAGGATATTGAACCAAGGAACTCAGAACAGAAAGAATTATGTAAATATGTTAATTTACCTAGGATAAAAAAAAATATGTCAAGAAACAAGCGATTTTAGGCAGTTTTTCCGGAATTGCATTTAGGTCGGAAGTGATTTTAGAAACTTGTTTTTATAAGTTTGATAGAGCTAACTAAGACCCACAATTTTAAACCTTTCCCGGCCACTTAGTCCTTCAACTTTCGTCATAGTTGAGGAAATTGCTTAATGTTACGTTTTTCTTTGTTTGGGGACTCCTACTTTGTACTTTAGGAAATGTTTTCAACAAAAACAGAAAGCTATAGTAAAGTAGGGTAGCGGAAGGAAACCAGTGTCAAAACTGAATGAATTTTCTATTCTTTTGCTTGAATGTGGATCAGGAAGAATATATAATAGAATACTCCCACCCACTATCTCCGGATCACCTTAAACTGTAGAGCTAGCATTTGTTTATTGCAGTTCATTACATTCGATGATATGTATTGCACAACAGAATTTAAGAAAAGAATTGCCATAGCAAAAGAAGGCTTTAGGAAAAAAAATCAAAATTATTTTGTGGAACACTAAATAAAGATTTGAGGAAAAGACTTGCTAAGTGTTACATTTGGAGCATAGCGCTGTATGGCGCAGAGACTTGGACATTGAGAAAGAAAGATGGAGAGAAGATTGGAGGCACCAGAGATGTGGGTATGGAGGAGGATAGAACGAGTGAAATGGGAAGACCGGGTAAGGAATGAGGAGGTATTACGAAGAGTTGGAGAAGAACGAAGTATATTACAAACCATTAGAAGGAGAAAAATGAACTGGATCGGACATTGTTTGAGGAGGGACTGAAAGAAGGAATAGAAGGAATGGTGAAAGGCAAACGAGGAAGAGGAAGGAAAAAATATCAAATGTTGGACAATATCCAAGGAAATAAATATTCGGACATGAAAAACTTGGCGCAGGACAGGCAACAGTAGAAGAGGTTCATCCCATGACAAGACCTGCCATAAGGCAGAACACCTAGATAGATAGATAGACATTCGATAAGTGCATTTTACTACTCCTACACTAAATATAATTTATTTTGTCCTGGACATTAACAATGTTACCTAGTCTAGGACAACATGTACCTTCACCTTCCTATGCTTAGTTATTGCTTACTTTTGTGTTACAAGTCTCATAGAATTATCCTGCAATTACAACATTATCCTCTAAATGCGATTTTATTTTAGTGTAAATAAATATCACATGAGATACGAGGGCAGATCAGAAAATAAGTTGCACTTCCCAGTTATGACCATTTATTACACCACCTATACAACAGCAACACGACTATAACGACATACACTGTAACGTCACTTTTCCACATAGTTTCCAAGAGACTCCAAACATTTCTGCGAACGCACAACTAACTTGTCGATGCCGGATGCATAGAAATGTCCTCCAGCATTCTGCAATCACACGGAGACAGCGGCCTTCACTTCCTCATCGGTCTGTAAACGTCGACCACCGAGCTCCGTTTTGAGCTTATCGAACAGATGAAAGTCACCTGGCGCTAGGTCGGGACTGTAGGGTGGATGTTGCCATACCTCCCACTTGAAACGCTGCAGCAGTTCTCTCGTTTGGTAGACCTTGTGAGGTGTTGCGTTGTCGTGCAACAAAATCACACCGGCGCTCAATTTCCCCCGGCGCTTCTCTTTAATCGCTTTACGCAACCGGTGCAACGTTTGACAATACGACGCCGCGTTGGTCGTCGTTCCTTTCGGCATGAATTCCACGTGCAGCAAATCCTCCATGTCAAAGAACACTGTCGTCACAACCTTACCGGCTGAAGGTTTAACCCTGGCCTCCTTTCGTTGTGGTGATGAGGGGTGCACCCATTCCATTGATGTTCGCTTCGTTTCGGGGGTGAAGTTGTGGACCCACGTTTCGTCGCCTGTGACGATTCGTCGCAGAAACCCGTTGCCGTCTGCGGCATAGCGTTGCAAAAATGCCAGGGAGGATTGGAAACGTTGTCCCTTGTGCTCATCGGTGAGAAGACGTGGGACCCAACTTTGACACAGCTTACGATATCCAAGGTTCTCGTAAACAATGGCGAACACACTGCCATACGACTTGTTCAGCTGCGTCGCGATTTCTCTCAGTTTAATGACCGGTTCTGTCTAATGATCGCATTCACACGGTTGACCTTTGCACGGGTCCTGGACGTTGTGGGCCTGCCTTCGCGATGGTTGTCCGTGACATCCGTGCGTCCGGCTTCGAACTGCTGACACCACTTTACGATACCTTGCCGGGAAATGGCCCGCTCCCCATACACAGCACTAATTTCACGATGAATTTCCGTGCAATTCTTCCTTTTGGCCCATAGGAATCGGATTGTCGCACGCACCTCATATTTGGAGTGAACGTCCAGTTGACGCGCCATTGTATTTGGCCGCTATTCATACAATACTAGCCGATACACCACAGCAACCCGTCTAAAAGACGTGTGGGCAATGTCTGTCCCTTTCTCCGCTGTGCCCACGTTTGCGACACACAACGCGCTGCTGCGGCGCGTTAGTGCAACTAACCTTTTGATCCACCTACGTACGTTCACTTCCTTGCATAAAACTACTTTAATGCGCTACGTCGATTCCTTAACGACACACTGTTACACACAATACTACAACACTAATGGAACAACACTGCAGAATAGTACATTATGCAACAAGCCTACGGAAATTATGGAAAAAATTCGCTAGTTTTTTAAACATATTCGTGTCTTAATTACCACTGTAGGCGAGTTGCATACGACTGTTTTTACTCGACGATAATTATAACTCTATTTTTTAATATTCATAAATTTCTGTCGAGATGTCGCTTGACAATTGAGTTTATTGAACAGAGCGCATAGCGCATGCGCTGGGTTATTCATTTTCCGTGAGTGAATCAGAGACCTTGACAATGTCATATGTTTGCAAAGCTTTGATAGTTATTGTACCGGGCGGTACACCTCCACACCGCTAATTTAAAATTTTGCGCCAGTTGAAACTCCTCTGCTGGAGGAAGTCTGAACTTTATCTACTGGATTAATTTTCACGTTTCTCAGAAGATGTCACTACTTGGAAATTTTGGAGTTTTTGAACTGGGTCATTTTTGATGTATTTTTGTTTTACCTGTAGTAAGAAGTGTGAACTTTTTCTTCTAGAGGACACTACTGAAAAACTACAATGGTGCACCCTAGTGCGAAGTGAAAGAACTGTTTTTTGGAGAAATTTTTATTTCAAAATTTTTTTTCTTGTTAAATTTCTTTCTGTTATTGTTTAAGTTGGCTGTATACCCCTTTCTTTCCCCTTGTTTTGTATTTAGCCAATCCCGAATTTCTTTAATTAATTTCTGACCAATCTGATGTGTCTTCCCCAACTTGAATATCTTGCTTAACCCTAGCCAATAAAGTTTTTGTGGGCGGGTGTTCTCATTCCAAAAACGCCTCGAACTTTCCGCGAGAGTATATAAACTGCTGATTTTCGGGTCTCCGGGCCACTTCACCTACCATCTTTCAGTGTGTAAAGTACATAGCAGGGGGCGGGTAGCGCCTCTTTCTTCGGGCAGCAGTTCAACAACAAGGTAATGGCCGTTTAATAACTTCTTTTCTTGCTAGCTCAGCAGTTTAACTCTCCGGGCGGGTCCGAAGCGTTTCCACCATGTAACTTTCCCTAAAATGTAAAGACACTTTGTATTTATTCTATCTTTTAAACTACATATTGGGATAGAGAGTGCTTAACCCTCTCGAGCTCCCACTCATATTGTTCTGAGGTGAACTTATTTTTCTCAACCGATTCTTCCGTAACAGTAATGTAAATTGTTTCTTTCTTAAGTCACCTCTTTAGTATGGGATTAGCCCTTGCATTAGCGGCCTAGTGCCAGATTAGGTTTTTAAACAAGTGTATTAGGAGTGCAGATCGCCTCCTCTCAAATGGTTATTTTAGAGGTCATGTAATTAACCTTTTTCTCACTTAATAGGCCTCAGTAGGTTGGGTAGTTTACCCCTGTGTCTATGTCCTTAGAGGACAACTTGAAGGTGGAGTTTGGTGTGGCCTTTAATAGGCTTAATGTTGAGAGCGAGTGGCTCTTTCTCGAAAATTGAGTGTTGTATGCCTCGTGGAGGCTTTACTGTGTAATTGGGAGCAAGTGCTCCTGGGCATGATTGGGGTCTTCTGCCCCTTTGTTGAATTTCTGTATATCGTAAGATTGGGCTAATTGTTCTTGTATTGTGGGTTTGGCTCTCGGAGCCCATCCTGTAACTCTGTAATTGTACATTCTCGAATAGTGGCTTTGCTACTCTGTACCTGCCATGCCTGTTATTTCTTAATTTTGAAAAGAAAATATAACCTTGTTAAATTTTATCTTAACTTTAATTTCGTATTTTGAGGCCCGTTCACCCCCGCACCTTCTTTCACCTCTAACTACCACGGAAATCTCCGTAACAGTTATCATAACCTAGCTTTATTTGAAACACAAATTGTTTATTGTACAGTTGGTGGCTGTGAACTCGCATGCGGAAGATAGTGGGTTCGAACCCCACTATCGGCAGCCCTGAAAATGGTTTTAGGTGGTTTCCCATTTTCTCATTAGGAAAATGCTGGGGCTGTACCTTAATTAAGGCCATTTCCTTCCCATTCCTAGGCCTTTCTTGTCCCTTCGTCGCCTTAAGACCTATCTGTGTCAGTGCGACGTAAAGCAACTAGCAAAAAAACATTATGTACATTTGGTGAAGTGAATTTTCAGGAATGTGCCGTGTGGTTGTGGAATATTCGAAGTAGAATGTGCATTGATGTTGATATCAGTGTCCGACATATTTGATTTTGGAAACAAGTGCGAAGCTAGTGTGCTGAGCCCAGGTGCGATGTTATCCTTTCCAAATTGGTCAAACAGTTGTACTACAATGAAAATCTGAACTCTGATTGGCGGAGAAACTGTAACATAATGAAAATCTCAACTCTGATTGGTGGAGAAACTGTAACACAATGAAACTTGAACTATAATGAGCCTCATTAAGATTCAGCTTTCTGGAATATAATGTTTATATTTCGGCATCGTCAAGCATAAATTTACTTTCTATCCTGTAAAGTGCTGATAACAAAACGTTCTCACACTGGTTATTTAATTTGAAATCACAAGGCAAAACTGACTATCCTCTCACTGAAAACGATTCTGACAAATACAGATATCAACTCACTCAAACACTCGTCCTTTACTGCACTGTCTGTGTCTGCCACTGTCTCACTGACTGACTTACTCCACCACGGAATGCAAATTACTCTGTCTGACTCACTCAACAACTTCTCGGCCTGTCAGCTCGGTATATACTATACTGTTTGTCAGTCTAGAAATATCGACTTCTGGAAATGTTCTTGCGGAACTCTAAATGGAACACATCTGAACATAGAAGACCAATCGATCGATTTGCCTCTCGAACGGCATAGATCAAACTCGAATATTCTGTTACATATACACAAACCACATTCCTAATATTTCTACGTGTATCTGGATAATAAATCATTACTGTAAGTTTCCAAAAACCTCCATATATGTCAGAATGATAGTGGATTATACCAAATATACGAATATTACAGAGTGTTGTACAGTTTTTGACTACACAGATTTTGAGGTTCGAAGAATTCACAATACGTATTTGAGGTTATACAAATTTAGAATACATATTTACAGGGTATAGTCATACATAGCACTTAATACAAGATAATATAAGAGTAATAATTGAAAGTTTTACAAGAGTTATGATATGCGTAGGAAGGCGTACATACGGCAACATACATTATGACTATATTGAATGAGTGAATTGTTAATTACATGGTTGAATTGTGGTCGTGCACGAATGATAAAATTCTTCTCACCCAGTCACCAATAGCCACCAATTGAGGAGAGATAATTCATTGGTGAATGAGTAATTGATTGAATTCGTGAATGACTTGATGGACTGAATTGCACATTGGGAATGAAATACATTAATGTTGGAAGGGAGTTACCAAAGGTAGGTTGTCACAGAAAGGTGAAGTGCTTTTGCAATTGAAGGCGTGGGCGAGACACATGATACAAATAGTATTTGTTACATGTTCAGCGGGAGGGTACGTGGATTGGGAAATACATCAGAAATATGTCCCGCTTAATATATAGTCGTTCATTACCTTATATAGAGTCCGACTCGTTGGCTGAATGGTCAGCGTACTGGCCTTCGGTTCAGAGGGTCCCGGGTTCGATTCCCGGCCGGGTCTGGGATTTTAACCTTCATTGAGTAATTCCAATGGCCCGGGAGCTGGGTATTTGTGATGTCCCCAACATCCCTGCAACTCACACACCACACATAACACTATCCTCCACCACAATAACACGCAGTTACCTACAAATGGCAGATGCCGCCCACCCTCATCGGAGGGTCTGCCTTACAAGGGCTGCACTCGGCTAGAAATAGCCACACGAAATTAATTAATTAATTAATTAACCCTATATAGAGTGGACAGGTCAGCTACGTTCATTCTATTTTAAATATCAGATTTCGTCAGTATCCTAGGGACGGATTACGAACTTCATCAATCGAAAAGAAGAAATTAAAAAACTGGTCAGTTTATCTGGAGAGGACAAAGTTCGTTAGTATCACCATCTAGAACGCCTAAATGGTATGCAAAGCCGCTTAACGGCGTGGACAGGCAAGTTGTCGACTGAACTCCTAGCCATTCCAGTGCAAGGACACCTGTGTTATCTCTGCTGTAGAGCTTCTCCAGGCTGAATATTCCTAATGTAAGGGTAACAGTGCGAACGAACTTATGTTCCCACCAGATAAAACCGTTTGTTATAGCAGATGAGGACCAAATAAAGGAAGATAATTTTACGGTCGGAGGACTAGGCTTTTATGAGGTGAGGTATAATTTTAAAGCACCGCGATGCTATACTTCTAATAATTGAACACGCTATTAATGAATACATTTTCAGCGTTAAAACTTAAAAATAATCGCTTAACTTTAAAATATATTGATGAAATAATGGTATGCAAAAAATAAATCACTTATATTCTATATACACTATTAAATAATAATAATTATTAAATTTAAAGTTTATTTATAATTTGGCTGTTCGAAAATGTCCCCTTTGTGGTGTAAGTGGTTAGTGTGATTAGCTACCATCCCCGGGCTCTGCCAAGAAATTTGAAAAGTGGTACGAGGCCTGGAACGGGGTTCACTCAGCCTCGGGAAACCAACTGAGTAGAGCGGGGTTTGATTACCACTTCAGCCATCCTCGAAATGGTTTTCCGTAGCAAATGCAAATGCCGGGATTGTAGCTAACTTAAGGCCACGGCGGCTTCCTTCCCTCTTCCTTGTCTATCCCTTCCAATCTTCCCATCAGTCCACAAGGCCCATTAACAGCGTAGCAGGTGAAGCCGCCTGGGCGAGGTACTGGTCCTCGTTCCCAGGTGTATCCCCGAAACATAGTCTTACGCTTCAGGACACTGCTCTGGAGGCGGTAAAGGTGGAATCCCTCGCTGGGACCGAGGAAAAAGCAACTCTGGAAGGGTAAAGGGATTAGCAAAGAAAGAAAGATTGAAAGAAAAAGGTTCGAAAATTAATTAAAGCTGGAATATCTGCAGTCGATCATATTCGTCCTGTAGCAACAATGTGTGCTATTTTAAGATTAGCAGTAATGTATGTAATAATAAAAATTATTTGTCTTTGATCGTGTAGTGGTAGGATCTTTTGCTATTGGTTGTATGTCACACAGACACAGACAGATCTTCTAATAACTTTGAGACAGGACATGACTAGGATTCATAAGAAGTGGTCGTAGCCTTAATTAAAGTACGACTCTAATATATTCCTGGTGTGAAAAAGAAAAACCACGGGGAAACACCTGCCAACAGAGAGGTTCGAACCCAACATCTCCAGAACACATGCTCACAGATACGTGATTTTAACGGCGCAGCCAAATATTTCGGTAAGTAGTGGTAGTAGCTCGGAATTGAGATTGGCATTCTGATATGTAACAGCAACTTCTGGCTGAGTGATGGAAGCAGTGGGAAACTACCTCACTCCTCATTTCCCTGGTACGCGTCTTCAGTGATGCCTAGGCCATGCGCGACAGCTAATGTTGGAGCTCTTGAGGATTCAACCAGCCTACAGGAAGAGGACTGATCAGATATATAGATACTGGTATCATCTGCGCGCTCCACTTGTACGTGCAGCTTTGACGTCTATAGCCTAATGTGGATGAATTTGTAATGAATTGCTGACACAACTAGAAACGAACTATTCGAGTGTTCTAAGTTATAATTCTTCTGACGCTGAAGAGGGGAATTTGAGAACCTTTTCTGAAAAGCACCTGTGGTATTTTCGCTTACTTTTCTTCTCCTTTGTGTAAGCTAAAGCAAGCTAAAGTACATTCCACTGCAATTCCACAACCCATCATAAATTTGTAATTCGGTGCCCTTGTACTCGAAGTGATCTACTGTACAAGCCCCTGTTCCATCATTTGCTCCCAGAGACTGCTGGAATAAAACGTGTCACACGGTAATAACTGCTGGCAGCCCCAGAATTTCATTCCTCGGTTGTCTAAACTGCTGAGCCTTTTCGTAGAACATTTATTGACAGACTCAACGTCGATCCCCGATCTGCCATATATTTAACTCCCCATTAGTCGTAATTTGTTGCCCATGCCACAGATCGTAACATTACTGTTTACTACCATCATTCTGGACTAATGAGGACCTCTCATTGCACGCCTCATTACTTCCATACTCTTAATGGCCGATGGAATGGAAATACTCATTCACTGATAAAAATTTCACTCATTTACTCATGACTGATTGTAGATACCAGATAACAAATTACATCAAATGGCCTGGTTTGTCTGCTCATTTACACTACACCGTATTCTAACTAGGAGTAAGGAAACGTAGACGGAATGAACGAAATATTATTTAACTAGCACATAAGACTGTCTTTGACAGTCGAAATTAATTGGATATTATAAATAGACTTCTACTTAATTTTCCTCTTCTTCTTTGTAGTTTGGGCCTACTGAGGACGGTAAGGATCATATCTTCTTGTCACTTGGGCCTTCTGATTTCTTCCTTTAAAGTAATCCTTCATTTTCTGGCTTGAGTTCCTTTTCTTTCCTCCGACCACATAAAGTATTATTAATATATCTTACGAAAATACGTTTCACTTTTCAGGTTTTATATCACATTCAAATGTAATCAAAACAGGCATTTTAGTATTTCCTTACTAACCCTATTGAGTGCAGTTGTAGATCGGAGTTGTACTTTGATATCTACGGATCTGCGTACTCTTGAGCAAGCTACATACAACTGTCCGAAACGAATTACCATCTACAGTGTCACATTCCCTCACTCCATATGAGCACTGCGGAGAGCTCTGGAATTTAATCCAGACCATAATCACGCATTCTAGTGGCTAGAAATTGTATAACACCACCTGCACTGCCTGGCGGACAACATTATGACGGTAAAAATATTTTCAACGAACGGGACTCGAACCGGCTAACGATGTTACCAGACCATAGAGACTTTAAGCCTTAAAGGTTATGGACAAAGGTGGGCTGCTCTATCTTATGTTTATCGATAGAGATAAACCCCAGAATGGAAAGGAAATAAATTATTAATTCATTTCACTGAAAAGTCGCATTGTTCACTGAACAGTTCAAGTGTGATGGTCATCATTGTGTTGTTCTTGTAACCTAAAACTGGTACCAGTTTAAGTGTCTCAAACGGTCCCAGTTTTTCAATATGTCTGTGGAAGGCAAAATAAGTCAGGATGTACATAGTTTGAACTCATGCCGATAGATAATGCTGTGTGTCTACGTCATCATGCTGAATATGTGGCAATAACTTCGCTGATAGAAACGCGTTATTCTTTAAAATATTTCAAACATCGTGGTCATGAGAGTATCAATGTATTTTTCTTGTAAAAATATAAAATCTCTAACTGGTACTAATTTCAGCTGTTAAAACAATCTTCGTTTTCTCATTATCACTGTGAATGAAAAACAGAATTAGGGATTATCTTATAAATAAAGTTGTAGGGAGTCTGCTGTCTGTAATTTCGTTTGTTTTGCCAATTTTTCAGATATTTATCCGTTTTAGGTCAACTCAAGACCGAATCGGTGGTTTTTACTTTTCGTGTCTGTTTGTTTGTTTGTTTGTTCCACCATCACGGCAAAGCGGCTGGATAGATTTCAACCAAACTTCATATTTGGAGTATACTCACCCCGAGGAAGGTTTTTATATGCAATTCATTTTGAAATATTTGATTAGACGGGGGGTTTATAGGTAAACCAGAACGGTTTTCCTCAATTTTATCTTATACTATTGATTTCCTGTAAACTCCGTGGGCCGTATGTGAAACGTTTCTTCATTATAAACAACTTTCGTTATGTTCATAATTTACCTTACTATTCAAATGACGGAGAAATTTACTATTTTCTGCGGGTATCATGGTCTGCGTGTGTGACCGACAGACCGACAACGAACGTACAGGTTGCCATGGCAACGTCTCTGACTGCTTGCCCGCAGGGAAGTAACGTATTGCCATTTTCCTCATCATACCTTTAAATTCGTGGTTGTTCCATGGGTAGAAGGCAAGAGAGGGCGTCAATCGGCCATTCTGCGGGATATTGGCGGAATATCGTTGGAGTTTATAACCGTCCTCGAATAGCTTAAGTAATAACACCATTAGTCATCTTATCTGTTGACCCAAGAATGCCTGCGCCTATATTTCTCCTCTGTTACCACTTTCTTATATCCATAACTCACACCAGCATATTTTATTGAGGGGCATTTGATTTTCCAATACATTCACTTGGTATTTACATATTTGTCATTATCCGGCTATCCTCAGTTTTAATCCATTTTCTATCAATTTCAACTTTCTTTACTGAATTATTTTCTTCCTTAAGTACACCGTATGTATGCGAGTGCTAATCCCGAAAGCTTGACACTCTTTCCTTTGAGGAAATATTCTAAGCTATGCAAATGTATAACTTTCGGCCCCGGAAAATATCGAAATATGGATGTAATTTTAACGACGGTGCACACCTTCGTTTCGGGATAATTGGTGGCTAGTCTGTAAATCTTATCACAAATCAGAAAGCACAATTGCCTTTCATTTTGGAGAGATCTACAACTTTGGTCCTATGACTTTTTATAGTATTATTATTCCTTATACGTTAAGTAGAGCTGTATTTCTCCATTTCAAGTTAATTTTGTACTTTCATACATATATGTTAACATTAATTTGGGACACTTATAGGAAATATAGAATAATGACATTCGGCACGCACATTGGCATGACCAGTGGCAATGTGATAACCAAATTTTATGATTCAATCTGTCACATGAGTATCACAAATATAAAGTAGTATGCGAAAACTGTACAAAATTTCACACCCAAAGATTCTAACTAAATCTAACCCATAGATATAGGAAATACGAGAAGATGTCATGGGACCAACCATGTAGAACACTGAAAGAGGCGTCTGATGGTGGGGTCCGTTTGCAGATATGCCGCAGAGTTTCAAAGCAGTAACTCTCGAAATAAAAGTCTGCACTTCTAGAGTGTGTCTGTACATTGACTCTTTTGGCGACATTTCTGTACAGTTAACCATTTCAGGTTTAATAATGACCATCTGCATATTTCTAACTTTGGTGTCTGTTTTTCTGTTTGTCTGTTTGTCTGGTTGTCTATAACTTGGAAACTACTGGATATATTTCCACCAAAATTCATATTTAGAATCCACCTGTCCCTGAGTAGGTTTCAGGGCAAATATTGTTCCTAAATCCATGAAATGACTGGGGGGTTTATACGAAACCGAAACCGTGATTTTGCACTCCCACAAAATATACACAACCAAACTTAATAGAAATCTACCTGAATTAATGGAATTTTTTTAAAAACCTTTTTTCTCATGTGCATCTTTTCGGTAAGAGGATTTATAAGGGAGATATCATTAACCGGACTTAACTTAAGAACGGGCGCGTGTTGAGCGTATTTCTTACAACTTGAAAACTATTGAAGATATTTGAACCAAACTTTATATTTACCATCCACCTTTCCAAAGGTAGATTTTAAAGGACAATAACATTTCCTGTTCCTGGAATGGACTGGCGGTTTGTAGGGAACCGAAATGGTGAATATTTCTCTTCCACAATATATACAGTACATGACCAATCTGACTGGAAATCGACCAAATTTGTTGGAAATCCATTTCTAAAACCATTTTTCATGAGTATTTTTTCTACAAAAAGATTAATAAGGGAGGTATCGTGAGTGGTCGGTTTTGCAGGGTAAGTCGAGCAGACATAGACCAAAAGGTGTTGTATGTGGAGCAGATTCCTTATCTATCTATATAAGTAAAATCCTAACGACTGTGTGCCTGTACATTGACTATTTTCGCGAAATGTTCGTACAGCTACGCGTTTAAGGGGTAATAATAACAACCATCTGCAATTATAATGAAAACTTCCTAATTCGATTGTGAATGCCAGTAGGCAAGTGAGCCTGCCGTTATCATCACAAATCCGTAACAAGCACTTTGCATTGGAAGCACCGTATTGGGAACCTCTCTATGCTGTTTCTCGGATAACGCTAACAGACATGCCATTTTAAAACAATCTTATTTACTGTATGGACGGTATTTACTTCGATATTCGAATACAATGTAGAATACCGTAGCGAAGCACGGGTACATTTGCTAGTACATATATAAATTAGATGTGTGTTATTTGAAAGCCATTCGAAATCGAGAAACTGTTGGCAAAATACTACAGTGAATTATATTCATCAATCGACCGGCGGGCACGCAGTGCCTACCTGTCTGCCGTTGACTCATCCTCAGTCTATTCCCAGTCATTAGACCGGGTCAGGAATGGAATTAATGAAGTCCCCATCTAGTGGCAAGGATGGGAATTGTGGCGGCTGCCGAAGCCTGTCGCACTCCGCTGGTACAATGATTAATGACTGACAGATGAAATGAAATGAGATTAGAGAGTGTTACTGGAATTAAAGTTGACAGGGAGAACCGGTGTACCCGGAAAAAATCCTGTCCTTCCCTCGCTTTGTTCAACACATATCTCACATGGAGTGAACGGGATTTGAATCACGAAACCCAGCGATGAGAGACCGGCGCTCTGCCGCCTGAACCACGGAGGCTCTTGCCGTTCACTCATCACTCCCCGAAATAGTATAACTTACGATCCACCGAGAGACTTTGCACGACAGACGAACTTTTATCTGAAGCTATATTTTAAATGCTACTTTTTCGGGGAGTCGACCAATGTGGATCTTTTGGCCCCTACTGGCACCATATAGTATGCATCTACGTGTAATTGGAATGGCGGTAGTGTGGAATGTTGTGTGTGAGGACGTCACAAATACCCGGTATTCAGGCCAGGGATATTAATAATTACAATTAAAAAACCCGGACCCGGCCGGGAATCGCCGGGTAACACACGGACGCGTTGCCCCCTACATCGTGCGGACAGACTTATCTGAAATTAGTTCAGAATCGATATTATTGTGTGATTAGCAGTTCAAGGAGTCCTCAGCATCTTCCTCCAGAGCCACATGAAGGTCTCCATTCGTACCCGATCGCGTTGTAAGATGATTCACATATCTGCGCCATACGAAAGGACTTAGGAAGCTAAAGCTTCAACGAGATATTTTTTGGAATTGATGGTGATGTTGTCGTTTTTCCAAATCTTTCGCAAAAGGATCATTGCTAGCTTTGCTCTTTAGATTCTTCATTTTATTTTATCTATGGAACCATCAATATTGGATATTAGGAAAACTTTTTGTTTATACTGATTTACAACTTCACGTCCTCCAATCATTTCCTGGTATGTGGCCTATTGTTTGAATGGTCTTCAAACCCAGAGCACATTTATCGAAGGAAATTATTACTATTTTCTCTCCTACAATATGGCTGAATCTTTTTGTCAACTTCAGTCATTTGTTTCCTTACCTCTGGAGTGTTATTCGGACATTTTTAAGATATCTACTTTTCTCCACAAGTTGAAGGCTCGAGTCAGAGATTCACTGGCACTCGAGATTCACTCCGAGAGAACTATCAACATTTTAGTCACAGACCTTAGTACTTCTGCTGTTGTTACGGAATACTGTAATTTGGAGACTCTTCATGCCTTAAATGACAACATATTTTAAACTATTCATGGTATGCTGTGTGCACACTTCACTGGTGATTCAAGATTTTCCTACCAGTATCCAGTATTTGGGAGATAGTGGGTTCGAACCCCACTGTCGACAGCCCTGAAGATGGTTCTCCGTGGTTTCCCATTTTCATACCTAGCATATGCTTTGACAGTACCTTAATAATGACCACGGCCACTTCCTTCCATCTCCTAGCCATTTCCTGGCTCATCGTCGTCATAAGACCTATCTGTGTCTGTGCGACGTAATATTCCTAATATTTAATGTTATTGTTTTCATGTCCCAAAATCTACTTTTTCGGTTTTCGGAGACGTCGAAGTGTTGGAAGTTTGATCCGGAGGAGTTCCTTTACGTGCCAGTAAATCTACCGACACGAGGTTGACGTATGTGAGCACCTTCAAATACCACTGGACTGAGCCAGGATCGAACCTGCCAAGTTGGATTCAGAAGGCCAGCACCTCAATCGTCTGAGCTTCTGAGCATGGCGCTTTTGCACTGGTTTTATTGTTTATTGGCGAAGATCTCCATATTGAACTGATCACGATGTAGTCAATCTTCAGTCAACCATCAAGCAATGTCCGCATTTTGTGATAGTTGATGACGTGTTAGTTATAGCGAATCGGTTTGAATCCCCAACTCAGATGCCTTGCCCTACGTTCATTTTATTCCAATTCAATATCATCCCACCGATATTCTGACATCCTCATGCTGAACCGATTTTGATATCAAATCTGACTATAACAATAGTTATTAGTTGAAAAAGCTGAAATAGCAGCATAAATATCTTACTAGAAGAGGTCGATGATTTCTTCAGAAGCATTCGCTGATCGAACATAAACCTAAATTATATTGATTGGAAATGACTTGCATTTGCGGTTTAACGTTACAATGCGATCCGTAATAAGTTTAACTAGGTCATTCACCTTGTCGCTGATCTTATTTTTGTCTCTACTACAGCGTCTTCATAATTTTCAGAAACAAAAAATAGACCCAATGATTACCACTCCCAAAATGTCAGTCTTTCTCCCAATGAGTTTCACTCAGCCTAGTCAATCCTAAGTTATATTTTTTCTTACAAT
The DNA here is from genome assembly GCF_040414725.1 of Anabrus simplex. NCBI lineage: Eukaryota > Metazoa > Arthropoda > Insecta > Orthoptera > Tettigoniidae > Anabrus > Anabrus simplex. The sequence goes on along the minus strand of NC_090265.1, from coordinate 1,762,419,858 downwards.
TTCATTTATTCGTGCTGACACAGATAGGTCTTACGACGGCGATGGGATAGGAAAGGGATAAGAGGGGTAAGGACGCGTCCGTGGCTTTAATTAAGATACAACCCCATCATTTGCCTGTAATGAAAATGGGAAATAATGGAAAAACGTATGCGGGGCTGATGACAGTGTAATTCAAACCCACTATCTCCCGAATACAGTCTCACAACTCTGCAACCGTAACCGCACGGCAGACACGCTCGGCGTTATACTTTTCCAACGTATTGTCAGGACACGCTTTATTGGAGATACAAAAATTCCCTGACGTTCCAAATAGACCAATAAATCACCTGTGACCAATTCAAATTGAGAGTAATAAATCACCTGCAGCTATTCACCTCTGGCGAATATGATTGTTAATTACATGTAAAATACCTGGCGTTGTCTGAAACCAAAACTTAGATGGGCCAAAAGAAGAGAATATTGAATTTAGACAGTTGACAACAATAGCGGCATTAGGTGGTCGACAAGGGCAGGTCCAGGTAAAACGGCAATAACCGCCCGCTTGTACAGGTATGAATCTGGAATTTCTCTTCGAACGAGGTACGGTCCAGTGAAGGCAATGAAATGTGTTTCAAAGGGCCTAGTAGTCTGAGATGATGCTATTAAACCAACATTAATATATATCGCAGGTTTGATGATGGCAAAAATTTGAAAATCTCTAACCATTTCCGTAATTTGGAAGTTCATACTTTTCCAAATAAGGAAATTACTAACCATTTGGCATGTCTTGAAGACCCTACGCATTAACCTTGACTAATTGTAACGATTACGAAAGACTTGTGATGAATTCTACTAAGCTTGCCCAGATAGATAGATGCCTTCCTATATTATTAAAGGAAATTCTAAGACGAGTATGGGGAATTTTTATTAAAAACACGTACCCATTCCATACTTTGCATGCTACGTGTATAGAGGAATGGTGTACATTTAGGCAATAAGAAGTCTGTTTGTTTATTGAATCACTATCGTATATAAGGTTTACACTCCTGGCGGTGCAGTACTTCCGCCTCCTCCTCCACTTTGTCACATTCAGACAAGGGAAGATTTCTACCCTCCTCACGCAAGTTACTAAAGATTTCGACGACAGTTCTCGCTCTGCAAATGGGGGAGGCCGTCCAGAATTTTAAGTTTTGCCTTTCAAGGACAGAGAATTACGTTTCGTCCTTTAGACATCGTTCCACTACGGCGCGTGAGGAGACGTAAAACTGAAAGGAACTCTCCCAAATTACGATCAAAATGCAGTAGAACAGAAACCTTCAATATTTATGTTCCTCGGACGCTAGCCTAATTGAATTTCTCTTTGGCAATGGTATCTATCAATACCTTCCAATATTATACTCACTTTAACTCCTCCCAATGTTCGACAGTCGATCCGAGGCGAGGAAAATATAGAAGCGTTACAAAATGTTGGAAAAGGATGAAATAAATCCAGGGTGCAGAAACAGAGAGGAATGTCGGGTGTTGGGGTGAGAGGAAGAAGGATCATGGGGATTAACTACTGGTGTTTATTTCAGGCAGAGTAGGGGTATATAATTCCCCTGTAAGTAAATTACCCCTCCCCTAGAAAATGAAAATTTTAAACCCTTTTCTTTGAATCTTGTTGTTATAACAAGAATGATTAACATTGGGAAGTTATTTCTATTATTTCTATAGTATGTGTGTTTTTAGGGGCTGCCTGGCCGAGGCGGTAAAGACGTGTTTGGATCGCCCGGAAGGACGTGGATTCGAATTCCCGTCAGGAAGTCGTAAAATATAAAAAACGAGATTTCCACTTCCAGAGTGGCATATGGCATTGAGGTTCCTCAGCTTACAGCAAAAAAGAGTACCAGGTTAATTCCTGGGGGCAAAGACAGCCGGGTGTAGAGCTAACCACTCTACCCCATCACTTGCCGAGGTTACGAATAGTGGAAGTCTTTACCTTCCACCCTCCAAGGGCCTTCATGGCCTGTACGGAGATGACTTTGCTTTGCTTTGCTTATGTGTATTATTATCAATATCTTTATGAACATACTGTGAGGACAGTAAAAGAAAATACGTTCGGTAATATACAGGGTGATCGCAAACAACGTGAACCTGGTATATAAGCGTTAGAACGTTGGTCATACTGATAGATAATTTGAAAAACAACCTCGACATCTCGGCCCGTTGTCATTTTATCAACTGCTGAAGTTAGCCAATCAGATCACTTCGCGGGCGACTTCAGATGGGCAGTGTTGCTAAACCTGCACGTGGCTTATGACCAATAGAACAAATAAACTTCTCCAGGGGAGGAACTTGAACAAGGAACTCCCTGTGAACCCTTCAACTTACCGTTCCATCGTTTGTCGTCTGCCTCGGCTGCTTCAGTAGAGCAATGTCATACTGTTGGATCTTGGGGTCGTTGGGAGTTTTTTTCTGTCACTTCATTGGCCAAACGATAGGGTTCAGAGGAGGGCATAACTACTTCAAATGAGGAGCAAAGATTTGCTTACTACAACTTACTCAATGTAAATCACAATAATAGGTTTATTAAATAGTTAAGAACACTTAAAATTTTCACAACATGCTTTAACGCAGTTACAATGCATAACGTGAGTGGAAATTTTTTATTGAAATTGTTTATTATTGTCTTTCAAAGAATGAAAACGTAGTGTAAAATTCGTGGACAACAAACATTAGAAAACGAGAACAAAACCTGAAAATTGGGCACCATTATTCGAAACGATAACTGAGAGGTAATCCACACGATCCGTGGAAAATCTGACCTTCAAAAAGTAGGATTCCAGATTTACATTTATTTAAGGTTATCCACCAGTTTACTATCCTATCGGATATTGGAACACCCCCATAATGGATCCTTAATCGAATCAAATCGACTATCAGTTGCTTTGTATGGGTTGCGAAATATTACTTGAAAATATGGTTTTCATTACAGGTTAACAGCAATTGTCACAATCAAAAATAAAATTCCACCGTGTATTGTCATCTCATGACCCCCTTAAGTTACAGAGGAATCCGGATGCTGAAACACGGATCACCCCAAAACAGATGTTCAGAAGGAACCAACAACACTTCAACCGATGGGATCTTACGTTACATCGTACTGAAGGACCAAAACTGCGTAATGCAGGAAAACATTAATTCATTATGCATTTAGAAGAAATGCCAAACACTGAAGTTAAAGAAAAGTGCTAAATCACTTGAAAATATTCTTACTAATCCGACTTTCCGGTTATGAAACAATTACGTCGTTAAAATCGTTAAAATACAAGTCCATAATATAAAACAAACAAAAGGAAATCTTTCCAATTTTCTCTAACTACGACTACAATTACAAATCTGTCTACCTACACCTGTCCCATTAAAATGAACTACAAGTGATCGGTTGATAAACGTCTCTCATAAATAATTTGAATAATGAAAAATGAAAACAAACTACATTAACAGCTGACGAATCGAAACGGCTTTTGTAGTGCAAATCCTACAAAAATCAAATTATCAACACACGGAATTATCATAATATACCGGACACACGAACAATAAATCTTACAGTAAAGAAAAGTAAATAAATATGAATAAAAGTTAATCGAACTTCGAACACGCGCGGCTAAGCAGTAAGGATGTCTCCATTAGCCAGGTTTCCACGTGGGACAACCCTTACATCCATGCCACTACTGATACAAGGCTATTATGGAAGCATCTTACGGCTAGTACAAATTATGCCGAAACATACCCTAAATACACTAGTGTCCAAAAGTGAAGCATAATCACTAAACGAGGCCATACCGTTTTTTGCAGAGGGTATCACAAAGCTCGTGAAACGGTGCACCATGCGCATTGCATGTTGAAAAATCGTATCAATAAAAAGTGTGTACATTTTTGTAATAAATTATAAAAATTGATTGCAGATTCTTATTAACTTGCTCTCGTAAATTACTGAGTAAATTCTCCACTGACGGACAACTTACAATGAAACTGTTATAACGTTGTTGTTGTTGTGTTGTTGTTTGAGTCATCAGTCCATAGACTGGTTTGATGCAGCTCTCCATGCCACTCTATCCTGTGCTAACCTTTTCATTTCTACGTAACTATTGCATCCTACATCTGCTCTAATCTGCTTGTCATATTCATACCTTGGTCTACCCCTACCGTTCTTACCACCTACACTTCCTTCAAAAACCAACTGAACAAGTCCTGGGTGTCTTAAGATGTGTCCTATCATTCTATCTCCTCTTTTCGTCAAATTTAGCCAAATCGATCTCCTCTCACCAATTCGATTCAGTATCTCTTCATTCGTGATTCGATCTATCCATCTCACCTTCAGCATTCTTCTGTAACACCACATTTCAAAAGCTTCTATTCTCTTTCTTTCTGAGCTAGTTATCGTCCATGTTTCACTTCCATACAATGCCACGCTCCACACGAAACTCTTCAAAAACATCTTTCTAATTCCGATATCAATGTTTGAAGTGAGCAAATTTCTTTTCTTAAGAAAGCTCTTCCTTGCTTGTGCTAGTCTGCATTTTATGTCCTCCTTACTTCTGCCAACGTTAGTTATTTTACTAAGCAAGTAACAATATTCATCTACTTCCTTTAAGACTTCATTTCCTAATCTAATATTTCCTACATCACCTGCCTTCGTTCGACTGCACTCCATTACTTTTCTTTTGGACTTATTTATTTTCATCTTGTACTCCTTACCCAAGACTTCATCCACACCATTCAGCAACTTCTCGAGATCTTCTGTAGTCTCAGATAAAATAACAATATCATAAATCTCAAGGTTTTGATTTCCTCTCCTTGGACTGTGATTCCCTTTCCAAATTTCTCTTTGATTTCCTTTACTGCCTTTTCTATGTAAACATTGAAAAGGAGAGGGGACAAACTGCAGCCTTGCCTCACTCCTTTCTGGATTGCTGCTTTTTTTCAAAGCCTTCGATTCTTATCACTGCAGACTGATTTTTATACAGTTTGTAGATAATACTTCGTTCTCGGTATCTGATCCCTATCATCTTCAGAATCGTAAATAGCTTGGTCCAATCAACATTATCGAATGCCTTTATAACGTAAGGTAGTCAATATTTGACATAAACACTACAAAAACTAAACTACCAGAAATGTTCTTAATTTCGTCCCCCACCAAATTTATGAAAAGTACAATTAATTTTAATATATTTTTACTTTCCTACCTTACCAAACACTTTCCCTATGATGAATTTCTTGAAGGCCACTTACAAATATGTTTTCTTTGTCTTCTTTTTAACATAATATTAGCGTTGCTCGTGGGATTTAAACGCTTTACTTCACGTTTCTAACCCATTATATTGTCCCTCACTGCCTTAATAGCCTTTGTCATAGCCTCCTTATCCCACTGCCTGCGTTTTACCATCTAACTGCATAAATAACAAATAAAATGAAGCGAGACGAAGTTAAGAAACATTATAATGGCCGCTATAGTAACTCACGCCAACCACCTCATTGTAGCGATTACACGCCAGGAACTACACCACACGACTGAAATGCAGTCCAGTATTCACACACACATCAGTGCTCACTCTAGGAATAATGGGCTCTTAATTTGAATGCTGCACTAACTCAGCTCTGCATGAAAAATGAATCCTCCTTGTACATGCAAGCACAGAAATGGTGTCCCGACGTAAACAATCAACACTGCCCCACTCCAGTACTGGAAAGGAGGAGAGTGAGTGAAGGGGTAGTGTTGAAGGCCACTTCAGTACCGAAAAGAAGAGGAAGGGAGTGAACTGTAGTGCTGAAGGCACAGTGTGTGTATTGCTGTACATCCTCCACAGTGCCCATTTCAATCACAACAGCCTTGTAGCGGGCTGTCTCCTTGTAGCAATGCGTTAAGCGAAGAGGTGGGGGGATACAATGCTTTGTTTATATCGGGACACCATTTCTGTGCTCGGGTGTACAAGGAAACTAAACGTGGTGCACAGAACTACTCTCACAACAAGAGAACGGAATGAGCTACGCATGTGCACGCGGCTAAACATTAGGTACCAACCGTGCAAACTGGAAATCCCTACCGGGGCCGAAATTAGATGCGGGGACGGAATTTGGACTCCCTACCTCTACTAGCCCATAAAATGTATAAACTTACTCTGGCAAATCTCAGGCCGGCTCTTTGGTTCAATAGGTAGCGCCCTGGCCTTTGCTTTAGAGGGGCCCGTGTTCCATTTTCGGCCGTCTGGAGGATTTTTAATTCCTTTGACTCTGGGACAGGGTGTTTGTTTTGTTCTTACTGCATTTCTATTCATCTTTATACAACACTCTACCACACCAGATACACGCAGTAATGAATACATCCCTTCATGAGAGGTTGGCGTCGGGAAGGGCATTCGGTCGTAAAATTGGACCAAATCAACATCAAACGCCGACAACAATAAAACGGTAAAATAATAAGAATGCGTCATCTGGAACACTCAGACTCAAGATGGCCACCGTCAGTTAAGAGATTAGGGCGTCTAATTTTCGAACACTGCAGTTTTAAAGTACTGCTGTTGTTCAACAGTTTCAGCTTCCCTAATTAGGAAGCGCCTTTCATGTCCATTGTTGTTGTTTGAGTAATCAGTCCATTGACTTGTTTGATGCAGCCCCCCATGCCACCCTACCTTGTGTTAATCTTTTCATTTCTACGTAACTGCTGCATCCTACAACTACACTTCCCTTAAAATCCAACTGCGCAATTCCTGGTTGTCTTATCATTCTATCTCTTCTTCCTATCCAATTTAGCCACAACGATCTCCCCTCACCAATTCGATTCAGTATCTCTTCATCAGTGATTCTATCTCTACATCTCACCTTCAGCATTCTTCTGTAACACCACATTTCAAAAGCTTCTATTCTCTTTCTTTCTGAGCTAGTTATCGTCATGTTTCACTTCCATACAATGCCACGCTCCAGACGAATTTCTTCAAAAATATATTTCTCTTTCCTACATCAGTGTTCGAAGTGAGCAAATTTCTTTTTATAAGAAATGGCTTCCTTCCTTTTGCTGGTCTCCATTTTATATCCTCCTTACTTCTGCCATTGTTAGTTATTTTACTACCCAAGTAACAATATTGATCTACATCCTTTAAGGCTTCATTTCCTATCTAATATTTCCTGCATCACCTGACTTCATTCGACTGCACTCCATTACTTTTGTTTTGGACTTATTTATTTTCATCTTGTATTCCTTCCCCAAGACTGTGCCCATACCATTCAACAATATCTCTAGATAGTCCGCAGTCTCAGATAAAATAACAATATCATCGGCAAATCTCAGGGTTTTGATTTCTTTTCCTTGAATTGTGATTCTCTTTCCAAATTTCTCTTTGTTTCCTTTATCGTCTGTTTTACATAAACATCGAAAGGGAGGGGTGACAAACTGCAACCTTGCCTCACTCCTTTCTGTATTACTGCTTCTTTTTCAAGGCACTGGATTCTTATGATTGCAGATTGAATTTGTACAGATTGTAGATAATTCTTCGTTCTTGTTATCTGATCCCGATCAACTTCAGAATCTCAAATAGCTTGGTCCAATCCACAGATCTACGAACGTCATGTACGTAGGCTTGTTCTACTTAATTCAATCCTCTAAGATCAGCCGTAACGTCATGATAACTTCACGTGTTCCTACATTTCTTATGAATTCAAGGTGATACATGGCTATATCTTACTTTAATCCAAAATTCATGATACCCCTCTGCAGAGTCATCGTCCAGGTAGAGAGATCTTCCAGGCCGTCTTTCTTTTGTATTTATAAAGAGGCACTTTCTGACTGCGTACTCATGTAGTCATTTGGCAGTATTTCAGTGAATCTCCGCCTGACCACCGCAGCATTTTAATCTCAGTAGTATGCATTTCCCACTCATGAACTTTCTTGGGAACCTGCATTCCCCCCCATAGTTCAAGACTGGTCGAATAGAAATTGTGCACATCTTGCTCTTAATTCTTTGTTCTTTGTCACAAAGACTATGTCATTTACCCTATGCACCATTCATTCTGTGCTTTACATCTGCATCTATTGTAAAATTTGTTGATAGAACAGAATTTATTAAGTAAATGTGTTGACTGTTGGCAGTGTGGCACTATCTAAGCATTGGATGTTCTTATCTGCAATAGAGTACCGAAAATGCATGACAAAAATCCTGTATTCGTTCGGTTTATGAGGAAGCCATTTTACTGAATGGCGTGGAGTATATCCCAAATGGCTTTTAAATGTGGACTGTTAAGTAGTTGATGACTATATTGAATAACAGAGGACCCAACGTCGGACCCTGGGGATCGACTACTTTGATGTTATACGTTCGCCGGGCTGAGCGGCTCAGGCGGTTGAGGCGCTGGCCTTCTGACTCCAACTTGGCAGGTTCGATCGTGGATCAGTCCGCTGGTATTTGAAGGTGATCAAATACGTCAGCTTCGTGTCGGTAGATTTACGGTCACGTAAAAGAACTCTTGCGGGACTAAATTCCGGCACGTCGGCGTCTCAGAAAACCGTAAGAGAGTAGTTAGTGCGATGTAGAGCAAATAATATTAATTATTATTATGTTATACGTTCAGGATGTTCCTGCTGGGCTTCTTTCACATGTAGAGAGTTCACGATACAGATGTCTCTACGAGCACTCTAGGCACATAGTCAAGTGCTTTTTCAATGCCTACAAACACTAAATGGAGCTCTAATATTACCTCTGTTACTCACCACGTTTGAAATCCGTCTATAAAATTCACGAATGTGGATTTCAATATTTTATACAGGTATACAATTCATATACTATTATGTAAACTTCAAAATTCACAAGCAGCTTTCCCCTCCGATTGTACAGTTATTATTGTAACTTGTACAGTAGGGCAAATGCCAGAGATTTGGTAGTTCTAATTGTCAGCTACATCTCATCACTGACTAGAAGTTCCCTTGATATACATCTGTCAACTCCAGTGTTAGAAATCCTTTGAGAGAACCACCCCCTTCAGACTGGCGTGAGACTGTATTTCCTTCAACATGTATACGGTGTATGCTCGAGGGAATATTGCTGTAACTAAAGCAAGCATGTCACACGGAGGTCACTATAGGATGAGATGGAGATGAGTAAGACAATACTGCACCATATACAGTTCTGAGCAGAGTATTGGAGTGTTTTTCTCTTCTTAGAACCGCTATTAAATCTGGGTTCTACGGCCGTTACTGGGGAGTGAATTGTTTAAAGAATGTGACGTACGTATGTAGGTAGCTGTATATTTTGTTACTTTCTTGCAAACCTGCAAAACAAATCTGCATAAAACACTGTGCTCCGTGCTTCCATGCAATACAGTCTATTTAAGGAAGCGTTGTGCAGGGTTCAGTACTAGGGCAATATATATTATGACCAGGCTGAGTGGCTCAGCTGGTAGAATCGCTGGATTTCTGAGGCCAAATTGGCGGGTAAGATCCCGGCTTACGTGCTATTTGAAGGTGCTCAAAATGCACCAGTTTCGTATCGATGGCTTTTTCAACACGTAAAGGAATTCCTGAAGAACAAACTTCCGGTACTTCGATGTTTACGAAAAGTATCAATGTATTTAGTAGGGCGAAAGACACGAAAATATTTTTGTTCACTATTCATCACATGGCTCATAGTGTGGGTTAACGTAGCCACGTCCTAATTCGTGAACCATGGACAACGGCTCAGTGGCCTAGTAAGTGGTCCTGAGAGTCGGGATACCAGTTGCTATGGAATGGGAGTGGGCGTCTCGGACACATTCGGAGTCATGACTTTCCTTGTGCACAGGCGCCTAGGGATATACAATACACTGGTGGTCCGTAACCCGTTAGAAGAAAGATCCTCACTTGGACTATGTGCAAGTAGGATAGCATCCTGCTTCATGAATTTACCGAGCTCAGAACATTTAAAGCAAGCCTCAGACCTATGGGAGTAACGGAGTCCCACTCCCATTTGACAAGCGAGCGACTCCTTGGAAACGGCGAACGAAATGGAATTCGATGGGGAGTTAAAATATCAATGGGGCTTATGGAAGAAAGAAAGTAGAACTGGCTGAGTCAGTAAAGGAGATGCATCGGGATGTGCTACGAGTAAGTTATATTCGGGTAAGGATAAATAACGAGGAAGACATTACAAAGTGTACTTGACGGGTGTTAAAAAGGAAAGGGCAGAGTCTGGGGTAGGACTGTTCATTAGGAATACCATTGCACGCAACATAGTTTCTGTTAGGCACGTAAATGAGTGAATGATGTGGTTAGATTTGGCAGTTCGAAGAATTAGGATGAGAATTGTCTCAGTGAATGAACCATGTGAGGGTGCAGATGAGGATGAAGTTGACAAGTTTTATGAAGCATTGAGTGACATCGTGGTCAGGGTCGACAGCAAGGATAGGATAGTGCTAATGGGCGATTTCAATGCGAGAGTTAGAAATAGAACTGAAGGATAAGAAAGGGTGATTGGTAAATGTGGGGAAGATATGGAAGCTCACATGAATGGTCAGCATCTGCTGGACTGAACTAGTATGGTTTTAGCAGTTACGAATACGTTATTTAAGCATAAGGCTATTCACCGCTACACATGAGAAGCTAGTGGTACCAGATCCATAACAAACCTTATCTTAACTGACTTCGAATTCAGGAAATATGTTAGGAATATACGTGTTTTTCGGGGAATTTTCGATGAAACAGACCACTATCTGATCTGTAGTGAACTATCTCTACGGCTAGGAAAGAGAACGTGAGATCTGTATGAAAACGAATAAAGGTAGAAAATCTCCAGAACGAGGAAATTAGACTGAAGTACGTGGATATAATCAGTGAGAAGTTCTGAACAATGGAGAGTAAGCAGGTTCAGGACATAGAAAGACAATGTGTGGCACACAATTCTGTAGTAGCACAAGAAAGGGAATGCCTAAGAACGACGGAGTGTAAAGATGGAAAGAAACGAACATCTTGGTGGAATGATAAAGTCAGTGCAGCTTGTAAATGTAAAAAGAAGGCTAATCAGGAAAGGCTCCAAACAAGGGCTGATGCAGACAGGGAATTGTACGTAGATAAAAGAAACAGAGCGAAACGAATAGCTGTTGAATACAAAAAGAAGTCGTGGGAAGATTTTGGTAATAACCTGGAAAGGGTACGTCAAGCATCAGGGAAACCTTTCTGGACAGTAATACAGAATCTTAGGAAGGGAGGGAAGAAGGAAATGAATAATAATGTTATTTGCTTTACGTCCCACTAACTACTCTTTTACGGTTTTCGGAGACGCCGAGGTCCCGGAATTTTGTCCCGCAGGAGTTATTTTACGTGCCAGTAAATCTACTGACACCAGGCTGACGTATTTGAGCACCTTCAAATACCACCGGACTGAGCCAGGATTGAACCTGCCAAGTTGGGTTCAGAAGGCCAGCGCCCCAACCGTCTGAGCCACTCAGCCCGGCAAGAAGGAAATGAACAGTGTTTTGAGTAATTCAGATGAACTCATAATTGATCCCAGGGAATCACTGGGCAGGTGGAGGGAATATTTTGAAAATCTTCTCAGCGTAAAAAAAATATCCTGGTGGTGTTGCAAACAGCCAAGCTCATGGGGAGGAGAAAAATGATGTTGGTGAAATTACGCCTGAGGAAGTGGTGAGGATGGTAAACAAACTCCATTGACATTAGGCATTAGGGATAGATGATATTAGACCTGGAATGGTGAAGTATACTGGCAAGGCAGGGATGAAATGGCTTCAAAGAGTAGTAAGATTAGGATGGAGTGTTGGTAAGGTACCTTCAGACTGGACAAAAGCAGTAATTGCACCTATCTATAAGCAAGTGAACAGGAAGGATTGCAACAACTATCAAGGGGTCTCATTGTTAGTAGGCTATACCAGGCAATGTATTAATTGGCATCTTGGAAGGGAGGGTGCGATCAGTAGTTGAGATGAAGTTGGATGAAAACCAGTGTGGTTTCAGACCACAGAGGGGCTGTCAGGTTCTGATTTTCAGTATGTGCCAATAATTGCAAAATGCTACAAAAGGAATAGGCAGTTGTGTTTATGTTTTATCGATCTAGAGAAAGCTTTTGACAGGGTACCGAGGGAAAATATGTCACCATACTGGAGGGGTGGGGGGGCTACGGGATCAAGTGTAGATTATCAAAATCATTCAAAGGCATTTATGTTGACAATTGGGCTGCAGTGAGAATTGATAGTAGAATGCGTTCTTGGTTCAGGGTACTTACAGGGGATAGACAAGGCTGTCATCTGTCACCTTTGTTGTTCGCAGTTTACATGGATCATCTGCTGAAAGGTAATAAAGTTGCAGGGAGGGATTCAGTTAGGTGTAAATGTAGTAAGCAGTCTGGCCTATGCTGACGACTTGGTCTCAATGGCAGATTGGAACTTAAAAATAGGTGCAATGAGTATGGTATGTAAATTAGCCTCTCGAATAGTAAGTTGATATCAGTATGTAAGAAATTCAACAGAATTGGATGTCACATTGGTGATACAAAGCTAGAACACGTAGATAATTTAAAGTATTTAGGATGTGCGTTCTCCCAGGATGGTAATATAGTAAGTGAGATTGATTCGAGGTGCAGTAAAGCTAATGCAGTGAACTCGCAGTTGCGATCAACAGTATTCTGTCAGAAGGAAGTCAGCTCCCAGACGAAACTTACGTCGACCGAGATCGATAGCTGCAGTCGCTTAAGTGCGGCCAGTATCCAGTTATCGGGAGATAGTGGGTTCGAGCCCCACTGTCGGCAGCCCTGAAGATGGATTTCCGTGGCTTCCCACTTTCACACCAGGCAAATGCCAAGGCTGTACCTTAATTGAGGCCACGGCCGCTTCCTTCCAATTCCTAGGCCTTCCCTATCCCATCGCCGCCGTAAGACATATTGGTGTCGGTGCGACGTAAAGCAAAATAGCAAAAAAAAAAAAAAAGAACCTTACTTCGGTCTTTTTTCAGACCAACTTTGCTTTACGGGAGCGAAAGTTGGGTAGACTCAGGATATCTTATTCATAAGTTAGAACGAACAGACATGAATATAGCGAGAATGATTGCTGGTACAAACAGGTGGGAACTATGGCAGGAGGTTACTCGGAATGAGGAGATAAAGATTAAGTTAGGAACGAACTCAATGGATGAAGCTGTACGTATAAACCGGCTTCGGTTGTGGGGGTATGTGAGGCGAAATGAAGGAGGATGGGTTACCTAGGAGAATAATAGACTCTCTTACAGACGGTAAGATAAGTAATGGGAGACCAAGACGACGATGGTTAGACTCAGTTTCTAACGATTTGAAGATGAGAGATATAGAACTAAATGAGGCCACAGCACTAGTTGCAAATACAGGATTGTGGCGACATTCAGTAAATTCACAAAGGCTTGCGGACTGAACGTCGAAAGGCGTAACAGTCTATAATGATAATGATGTTGGTTTTCCCCTCGGACTCAGAAAAGGATCTCACCTCTGCCGCCTCATGGACAGTGTCTTGGCACGTGAGACTCAGGGTCGGTGGATACAACTGGGGAGGACGGCCAGTACCTCGCCCAGGTGGGCTCACCTGCAATGCTGAACAGGAGCTTTGTGGTGGGATGGGAAATTTTGAAAGGGTAGAGGAAAGGGAAATAAGAGGCCGTACGCTCAAGTTAGGTACCAATCCAGAATTTTCTTGGAGGGGAAGTGGGGAACCACGGAAAACAATTTCGAGTATAGCAGAGGTGAGAATCGAACCATCCTCTACTCAGTTGACCTCGTGACGCTAAGTGGACTCCGTGCCAGTCCTCGTACCAATTTTCAAATTTCGTGTCAGAGCCGGGAATTGAACCCGGGCCTGCGGTGCTGACAGCTAATCATACTAACGACTAGACCACAGGGACGTCTCCCAATAACACTATTTGATACTTATAATGTTTTTTTCTTGCTAGTTGCTTTATGTCGCACCGACACAGTTAGGTCTTATGACGACGATGGGACAGGAAAGGACTAGGAGTGGGAAGGAAGCTAGCGTGGCTTTAATTAAGGTACATTTTCCTGGTGTGAAGATGGGAAACGACGGAAAAACATTTTCAGGGCTGCCGACAGTGGCGTTCGAACCTACTATCTCCCGAATACTGGATACTGGCCGCACATAAGCGACTGCAGCTATCGAGCTCGGTGGTTATAATGAGTATTTAAAGTATGTTCTTACCAAATGTATTCTGCCACGTGAATAATAATGTGTCATTATACGAGTAATATGGCTTATCCGTGTGTATGATGCCTCGTGAGTAATCCAAATCAATAAAAGTCCGAACCATTCCGTTGATGTACCGAACTACCTCAGTGAATCGCATGTGTCAGTGTTTCTGCTGAAAGTTCGTACTGTTACGAAACTCAGATACACCGAAGGTGTTGAAGTGCTGGCCGCGGTGGCCAGTTGTGTTTATGTGGCGATCTAGAATTCCAGAACTTACGTGGTGTTGACTACTATCTATAAGGTCAAGTGCTTAGGTATGAGCTTCCGTGCAAAATTTTCAGTAATATTCCGATATAACCACATGATCACTCTCTCTCTCTCTCTCTCTCTCCCTCTCTCTCTACTATAATACTATAATAGAGCAACTTCTGAAGTTGTGTGATTTGTTTGGAAAACACGAACTTAATAGGATCGCAGTGCAGTTAATCTCACCCTACGTGATTATGACGGAAGCTAGTAGCATCTGCGTGTATCCGATTTTAAAATTAGATAGTTTTTAAAAGTAGTAATAATAATGTTATTTGTTTTACGTCCCACTAACTACTCTTTTACGGTTTTCGGAAACGCCGAGGTGCCGGAATTTAGTTCCGCAGGAGTTCTTTTACGTGCCAGTAAATCTACCAACACGAGGCTGACGTATTTGAGCACCTTCAAATACCACCGGACTGAGCCAGGATCGAACCTGCCAAGTTGGGGTCAGAAGGCCAGCGCCTTAACCGTCTGAGCCACTCAACCCGGCTTTTAAAAGTAGTGCAGGGAAGAATGTAACTGTTGCTCTTCGTTTTCTATGTTGGCTAGCTCACCGTAGAAAAGACGAAAATTTAGGGTTTTAGGCTGAAGATGAATTAAACTAGGCAAGATAGAAATTGACCCGGAAGATATTTACTATAGGATTGACACTGGATTGACCTTTGTTTATGAACATCACGGAAGTGGATATGGCCTCATCTGAAGAAATGAAAAACTGAGGATCCAAACGTCTTGACCCCACTTCACCAGCGGCAGAACTCAACACGCGGAGGTTCGTCTGGACGCTTTAACTCATACACAACAGTATATTTGTAAGGATACAGAAGCTGGTACCGAGCTCGATAGCTGCAGTCGCTTAAGTGCGGCCAGTATCCAGTATTCGGGAGATAGTAGGTCCGAACCCCACTGTCGGCAGCCCTGAAAATGGTTTTCCGTGGTTTCCCATTTTCACACCATGCAAATGCTGGGGCTGTAACTTAATTAAGGCCACGGCCGCTTCCTTCCCACTCCTAGCCCTTTCCTGTCCCATCGTCGCCGTAAGACCCATCATTGGCGGTGCGACGTAAAACAACTAGCAAACAAAGAAAGCTGGTTCCTTCTCATAATGTTCCGACCTGACGATTTCTTAATTCCGACTTACACAGACAAACGGCGTAGAGCTTTCGTCAGACTTCGTTCCAGGCTTTCCTTCACTCGAGCAATGTTTTCTGGTGTTCGAACTCTTTTCGGATAGTTATTATTTTCATTCGTTAAAGAGCCCGTTTCACGCCATTTTGCCTCTAAGGTGTGCATTGCATACTTTGCTGGAGGTTTCGCCAAAACACTTCATCTTTCTGTCTCAAATTCTTGCGCAAAATAGTTGCGCACAGGTTTTCCTCGAATCATACTTCGAACAAAATTCGACAATGAACACGCGTTGTTTTTGTTGCTTTTAACTGGTCACTAAACAAGTCTGCTCCTCACACTCACTCACACAGATACGTACTTAAGAGATAAGGGAAATGCGCATGCGCAGACATATGACAGCAGCCGTTTGGTGCATCAAAATCACGGTTTCCAGCATTTCCTGTGATGGGCAGTTCTTGTGTTCATTAACACGGGCCAATTCCGCGTCAGCCTTATAAATATTTTCCGTGCTAGTTCTATTTTGCCCACCGTGTATTTTGTGGTCTATCAGTTAAATCACGAACCACTGCTGTATGTGGTGTAACAAATCCACACTGCGATCGATATTAACGTGCCTGTGTGCGGAATCCTTACGACCTGAAGAATGCTTTGTAACGGTTCAAATCCCGTTGCAAATATTTGTCTGTGTTATTATTATTATTTTATTGTCCGACTCGTTGGCTGAACGGTCAGCGTACTGGCCTTCGGTTCAGAGGGTCCCGAGTTCGATTTCAGGCCGGGTCGGGGATTTTAACCTTAATTGGTTAATTCCAATGGCACAGGGGCTGGGTGTATGTGTTGTCTTCATCATCATTTCATCCTCATCATGACGCGCAGGTCGCCTACAGGAGTCAAATAGAAAGACCTGCACCTGGCGCGAGCCGAACCCGTTCTGGGATATCCCGGCACTAAAAGCCATACGACATTTCATTTTCATTATTTTATTTGTATTATTATTATTATTATTATTATTATTATTATTATTATTATTATTATTATTATTATTATTATTGTATTATTTCTATTATTGTAACTCTTATTATTGTTTGATTCTATTCTATAATCTGATTTCCCTATGTATTAATTAAATATCGCTTGCTTTATTGTATTTAATTTGTTGTTTATATATGTGAGTGTGTGTGTGTTCGCATAAAAATCCTGTAGAGTGAGACTTACTGCCTAATATTGGATATGGATATATTTTTTGTGATTTTAGTTTTAAAATATTGCATAATATAGTGCAATGCTGTTACAGTAAGTTCGAGTCATCGCTCTGTCGTTGTGTGCTTTTAGTGATGAGATAATATTTAGGGAGTTCCTAATTTGCCTAAGACTATTTCAACACAATATGTAACACTTGTAGCTGGGTCGGAGTGACATCATGTCTCTTATTAACTCTGACGTGAGTGTAATATGTGACAACTAATGTCGATTTAAAGGACTGTATCCTAAAGCAGCTAGTCATTTGGAGACAGCTGGAAGGAGAGTGACAGTGACAGGGATACATAATCGTCAGTGACCTAATAGTTAGGTACAGTATGTTCGGAGTGTGTTTCGTGTATCTGTTCGGTCGAGTTCTTATGGCAGTTCGGTGACAGCCGAATATTGAGTAGTCGTAATGCAGACTAACAGTTATCAGTGAGTTACTTCTAAAGTTGATTGTGAAGTGTGAATATAATTTGAAGCCATGCTATATCTCGTTTGTGATACTGAAAGGATACATCACCAAATTAGGTTTGAGACACCTACAGCAGATGAGAATTCAAAGGAATACGTCGTAATAACACTCAAAGTGTTCAAGGTACAATTAAGTGAACCAGTGAGGGATACATTTCTTATACAACTTTTAGATGTCCGGTCAAGATGATTTCAAATTTAATACCTAGAATGTCTTTGATTTATAAATTCGGAATTTTATATTATCATCTATATTATCGCAACAAGTCTTGCCACTTTAATTATAAATTTAAAGAATATATTTTGTTAAGTATCAAATACAATTAATTGTTGTTTTATGTCCGACTCGTTGGCTGAATGGTCAGCGTACAGGCCTTCGGTTCAGAGGGTCCCGGGTTCGATTCCCGGCCGGGTAGGGGATTTTAACCTACATTGGTTAATTCCAATGGCTCGGGGGCTGGGTGTCTGTGCCGTCCCCAACATCCCTGCAACTCACACACCACACATAACACTATCCTCCACCACAATAACACGCAGTTACCTACACATGGTAGATGCCGCCCACCCTCATCGGAGGGTCTGCCTTACAAGGGCTGCACTCGGCTAGAAATAGCCACCCGAAATTATTACTATTATTAATTGTTTTATTTCAATAGTAGATCAGATAACCTCAAATTTTAATGGGAAAAACAAACTTCAATGTCATTTCGAGGAATGTATATGTTATGCTGTCACAGTAAGCTCATTACCTCACACCCTAGAGATATTCAAGATTCTCATTTTATTATCGTTACATTTATTTGTAGCTGGCACCCACCAACAATTGTGTGTGTGTAAGTAATCACGTAAGCACTAAGTGTGAGTACATAGTCCGACGATTGAATAAATTATTTCATGAATATTTTAATATTGTTTCATTGTAAAATCAGTGACTAACCACAGCTTATCGACGAATAAAGCATACTATTGTCTAATATATTATACTTCAGTTAAAGAGCTTAGAAATGAGAGTTGATGATTCATCTGCAGTATGTGTGCGCGCCTATTATGACAATTCACCGACGGAGCTGGCCGTGCGATTAGAAGCGCGCAGCTGTGAGCTTGCATTCGGGATATAGTTGGCCCAAACCCCACTGCCGGCAGCTCTGAAGGTGGCTTTCCATGGTTTCCCATTTTCACACCAAGAAAATGCTGCGCCCGTACTTTAACTAAGTCCACGGCGGCTTCCTTCCCATTCCTAATCCTTTCGTATCCCCTCGTTGCCTTAAGACCTATCTGTGTCGGTGCGACGTAAAGCAGCTTGTAATAATAATAATAATAATAATAATAATAATAATAATAATAATAATAATAATAATAATAATAATGTCACGCTCAGCAACAATAGGCGAGATATTATTCTAATTGATAAATCAAAACGATCTGCATCCCTTATAGAAATTGCTTGTCCAAACACCTCCAATCTACAAACAACAATAGCCACAAAGATATCAAAATACACAGAAATGGCAATAGAAATACAACGCCTATGGAAACTAGAATCAGTCACCACAGTTCCAATAGTAATATCATGTACCGGTGTTATTCCAAAATTCTTGCACAGCTCTCTGGCCGCATTAAACCTGCATCATCAAACATCCGTAGAACTACAGAAAGCCACCCTCCTGAGCACTTGCCATATTGTGAGAAAGTTCCTAGGAACGACTTTTCCTCTGACTCACGCCAAACAGCATGAAGTTCCAGGCCGCAGTTCCAGTAATACTGAAGAACACATTCCCAAAACGGGGACATAAGAAGTCTGAAGTTGTTTGTATTTATTGTATAAATGTATATGTTGTAATTATTTCTGTTGTAAATATTTGTAGATATATGTACCTGTAGTTTCATAATCAAGAGGGTGACTCCTTGCTTAGGCCGAGTCAGCACATTATGTTACCGGCACAAGCCGAGCCTTCCTAAATTGATAATAATAATAATAATAATGATAATAATAATAATAATAATAATAATAATAATAATAATAATAATAATAATAATAATAATAATAATAATAATAATAATAATAATAATAATAATAAATAGTTTCGTTGAATATTGAACGTGGTAGTTCACAGTAATCACGACTCCTCAATTCCCCCAGGAGCTAAAACAAATTATGAACGTGCTGACTCTTAAAAATTCCAATTGTTAATGGAAAAAAATTAACTATCTAGAGCATTAAGTCGGATTTGAAGCAAATTTCCCTTTATGAGGACATTTTCAGTCTAGTTTGTATTTAGGTTACTATTGAAATCGTATATAGTGTGGCCATTGAATGAGAAATTTTGACGAAATCTTGTTCAGTGAAAGATTAGTTGCTGCCCCGTAAGAGCCGTGATTCACATCTATTGGCGATATTCAAAAGAAATGAAGAAAATAAAAAATGAAAAATATCGTTTGAATATTGCCAGTCTGCTGCAGGCATTGTAAGACAGACCTTCCGACGAGGGTGGGTTGAGTCTGTCGTGTATATGAGACTGCATCGCTCTTCTTCGAACTTTTCCTAGGGAGTTCATTAAACCTAAACTGTACGGATACCAGCCCGCAGATTCATATTCGGGAATCGGCATTACTAAACACTTATATGCTTTTGTGATGGGCAATTCAGAAAACCATTGAACATGTAAAATTTGCTTGTAAAGTCTGGTTAAAGTAAATGTCAATTTAGCCGGCCATACACTTTAACATTTATCAGATGCATGCTATGATATTTTGTCTCTGAGGGCATTATGTGACAGCAACTACTTATGCAGGATGTTCGAGTGTCCGACATCTGCCACACGAGAAGATAAATGTGCCACCGCTCGTCAGTAATCGCCGCACGGCATCTGGATCGTCTGGATTTTATTGAATGTTGGAGGGAATAAAAGTGAAATGACTGTATATTTTTCATTTGCAATCCTGGTCCTGAACCTCGTCCTAACAAAAGAGATGTCAATGCTTACAATATGGTACCTGTGTTAAAAATGCAACAAGGGCGACATAACAGGACTATCTGCCCCAGTAAAGAAAGCGTTTGCAAACAAAAATAACTTATTGACTAGGAGACTCATGCATATGAAAGTGGAAAAATGTGAAGTCCTTTGTTCAGAGTGTTATATGGTAGAGAGAGGTGGACGCTGGGGACAGCATGTGAACAGAAGCAGCAGAGGTGTGAGTGAGCTGAAGACTAACCCATGCAAGGTGGACAGAGACAAATAAATTCGAAGTTTAGGATGTGTATCTCAATGGCTAAATGGTCATCGTGCTGGGCTTTGGTCACTGGAGTCCCAGGTTCGAATCCCGGCCGGGTCGGAGATTTTAACTTCGCCTGGTTAATTTCTCCGCTTTGGGGGCTGAGTGTTTGTGACCGTCTTAAATGTATAAATAAGTTCAGTTCATCAAAGACGCCGACGGCCGTATCCGTGTTGAAACACCGGATCCCGTGAGATCTCCGAAATTAAGCAACATTGTGCGTGGTAAAGATTCTATTGGTTGCCACGCGCTGTTGGTGGTGGGTAAGGGATTAGAGGTACGGAAAAGAACTGGCCACCCTACCGTACGTAAACTCCGGCTCGGTCACACCTCTGCGAAGGTTCGGACCTGCCTGCGGACAGAATGCAGCCTTACCTTACTGTTACCGTGTTTTTGTGGTAGTTATGCGTGAAAGAAGGTGCGGGGTGGTGAACAGGTCTCAAGCTACTAAAGTAAAATTAATTTAAAATTTAACAAGGTTATATTTTCTTTTTTAAAACAAAGAAATAACAAGCATGGCAGGTACAAAGTAGCAAGTCCAAAGGGTAGTTACAATATTTACAAGATTTGGGCTTCGAGCCCTGAAAACACAATGCTTGGGCAATCAGCGCAGTTTTACCTCCAAACACAAGTTTCAACAGAGGGGCAGAAGACCCCATTCATGCCTAGGAGCCCTAGCTCCAAATTACACTGAAAAGCCTCCACGAGGCATACAACACTCAATTTTCAAAAGAGCCACTCGCTCTCAAATTTAAGCCTCTCCCAGGCCACACCAAACTCCACCTTCAAGTTGTCCTCAACGGACATAAACACAGGGGTAAAATACCCAATCTACTGAGGTCTATTAAATGAAAAGAAGGTTACTTAAATGACCTCTAAAATAACAATTTGAGAGGAGGCGAACTTGCACTCCTAATACACTTTGATAAAGACCTACTTGGCACTAGGCCGTTAATACAAGGGCTAATCCCATACTAAAGAGGTGACTTAAGAAGAGAACAATTTGTTTTACGTTAACGAAGAATAGGTTGAGAAAAATAAGTTCACCTCAAAACAATATGAGTGGGAGCTCGAGAGGGTTAGCACTCTCTATCCCAGTATGTAGCTTTAAAAGATAATATATAAAAGGAGTAGTTACATTTAGGAAAAGGTTACATGGTGGAACGCTTAGAACCCGCCCCGAGAGTTAAACTGCTGAGCAAGCAAAGAAAGAAGTTATTAATCGGCCATTACCTTGTTGTTTACCGCTGCAGAGGAAAGAGGCGCTTCCCGCCTCCTGCTATGTACCTTATACACTGAAAGATGGAACAGAAGTGGCCCGGAGACCCTAAAATCAGCAGTTTATATACTCTCGCGGAAGTTTCTAGGCATTAGGGGAATGAGAACACCCTCCCACGAGGATTTTATTGGTTCATCCATAAACCCCCTACACAATACAAAGAAGAAACACATAATTGGTGGAAAATAAATTTAAGAAATTCGGGATAGGCTAGATTTAACACAAGGGGAAAGAAGGGGTTAATATTGCCAACTTAACCAATGACTGAAAGAAATTTAGCAAAGAACAAACATTTGAAATAAACATTTCTCCAACAAAATAGTTCTTTGACTTCGCACTAGGGTGCACTATTGTTGATCTTCAGTAGTGTCCTCTAGAAGAGAAAGTTCACACTTCTTACTTCAAGCGAAACAAAAACACATCAAAAATGACACAGTTCAAAAACTCAAAATTTTCCACGTGGTGACATCTTCTGAGAAAGTAGAGAATTAATAGCGTAAATAAAGTTCAGACTTCCTCCAGCAGAGGAGTTTCAACAGGCGCAAATTTTAAATTCGCGGCGTGGAGGTGTACCGCCCGGTACACTTACCATTAAAGAAAATTAATAATAATCATAACCATGCAAAATTGTCAATTCATAATTAATCACGAACATAAAAAAAATGTAGCTGGCTAAATGGTCGTTAAGACCGAAAGCCAAAATAAAGAAAGAAGGTTAAAAGAAATAAAACACAGGGCGATATCCGGAAGGCTGAAGCTTTCAAATATTTAGCAGAGTGGGCAGATATGAGGAATAATTGAGGCGAAATTAATTGAAATGAAGGCAGCCTTCAGGCATTCAATACGGGAGCACTACCATGGGGAGCTAACAAGGAGAGGTCAGACTGCGTTCAACCGATTTCGACGAGCTTCAGTGTAAACCTACCTATTGGAGAAAACTCAACAGAAAATCGTGTAACAGGGTTTAGGTCAATACGCTTTCGTTTTGAAAAAAAAAATATCAGTACAAATATCACGACGCAGGATTCGCTTCGGACCAAGTGAACTTTCACTTTAAAATGTCAGGTCCGTCACTTAATAATTTCCCAAAAATTGATGAATCTCCCGATTCTAATGCGATCCATATATACTTGGAGAGTTACACACAGTGGTCGAAAGGCTATATTTTACTGTACAAAATAATTGATTATTCGCGAGGACGTGAAGATAAAAGCGCGGATAAAAATATTAAGCAAACTGCATCGAACTTTATTTTCTATCTCAAATTAAAGTATATATATATATATATATATATATCCATACACACACACAGAGAGAGAGAGAGAGAGATTGGGATACAACAGTAACTGTGAGAAAGTTTATGCCTATATTCATTTCAGGTAGACAATAAAGTGTACTGGGTTTTGCATAATTTGTTTGTTCTCATTTTTATCTTCACGTTTCCTTAAATTTTAATTTATTTTGTACAAGAAGTATAGCTGCGACGAGACTCGAACTCATGTCTTCGAGGTTCGCTGACGAGTACGGTATACCACAAGTACGGTAACCACTAAGCCACCACCCCGGCTGTAAGTCTCCAAGTACCCTGCATATACTGTACTTTGCATTTGAATCGGGGATCCATCAATATTTCGGAAATTATTAGGTTGCGGACCAGTCAAGTTAATGAAAGTTGTTGGCCTTTTCGTGTTCTATCACATTCACTTGGTCCGAAGCGAATCCTGCTTCGTGATATTTGTACTGAATTTTTTTCAAAACGAAAGCGTATTGCGATCCACGTGTTCCTGTTGAGTGTTCCCCAACAGGTAGATAGACATAGGTTGGCCGCAGTGTCTGGCCTATCCTTGTAAGATCTGACACTATCAGTCAGTTGTAAGACCATAAGTTTTATATGCTTTAGATACACTGAGATTGAGAAGTAAAACATTAAAACGAGAATGGGGGAAACTACTGTAGAACGAAGGATGGGGGGAATGATTTTAGGACCCTTTAAAGAGGAAGGAATATAGAAGGTCAGAAAAGAGAATGAAGAGCATAACAAGGTGAGCAAAGTAACGGACGTCATCAGGAAAAAGAGGCTGATTTTTTCTGTCACTTGTTCCGTATATGTAGGATGTAAAAGAGAGGGGATATAAGTCTCTGGTAAGACCCCAACTAGAGTATGGTTCCAGTGTATGGGACCCTCACCAGGATTACTTGATTCAAGAACTGGAAAAAATCCAAAGTAAAGCAGCTCGATTAGTTCTGGGCGATTTCCGACAAAAGAGTAGCGTTACAAAAATGTTCCAAAGTTTGGGCTTGGAAGATTTGGGAGAAAGGAGGCGAGCTGGTCGATTAAGTGGTATGTTCATAGCTGTCAGTGGAGAGATGGCGTGGGAGGACATCAGTAGACGAAAAAGTTTGAGTGGTGTCATTAAAAGTAGGAAAGATCACAATATGAAGGTAAAGTTGGAATTCAAGAGGACAAATTGGGTCAAATATTCGTTTATAGGAAGGGGAGTTTGGGATTGGAATAACTTACCAAGAGAAATGTTCAATAATTTTCCAATTTCTTTGCGATCATTTAAGAAAAGGATAGGAAAACAACAGATAGGGAATCTGCCACCTGGGCGACTGCCCTAAATGCAGATCAGTAGTGATTGATTGACTGATTGATTGATTGATTGATTGATTGATTGATTGATTGATTGCTTGCTTGCTTGCTTGCTTGCTTGATTGCTTGCTTGCTTGCTTGCTTGCTTGCTTGATTGCTTGATTGATTGATTGATTGATTTGATATCTGACAGCAGGCTGACGAAACAGATCCTAATACAAGATTGGGATCTCGAAGGTAAACCCGGATGGTAGCAAGGATTGGCTGATTTTTTGAATTGCGCGGGATAACGGAACAAGGTGTCCTAGATAGACGCATCTTCAAACAAAAAATCCAGGATTGGAGGGTACCTGAAGATGAGATCAAGCCAGCGAAACTACTTCCCTGGTCTAATAATCATATTAAGAGAATTAAGGATTTGTGGACAATGATACGTAAACATGGTTGAAAACCAAAATAAACGTGGTCCATGGAGGCCGATGTTAAAAAAGGTTGAATGGTCAGAGAGGTGAACAATGACCGTGCGGTATTCATTACAGTGAGTAAAAAGAAACAGAAAATTCCCTGGCCACACTGTTTTGGCATAAAGAATTTCTTCTGAATGTCACGGAGGGGAAATTTTCCGAAAATAGGGGATACGCGCCTCTGTGGTGTAGTGGTTAGCGTGATTAACTGTCACCCCAGGAGGCCCGAGTTCGTTTTCCGGCTCGGCCACGAAATTTGAAAAGTGGTACGAGGGCTGGAACGGGATCCAAATAGAGACATCATCTTACACCGGAACAGTGCACTTGAAGATGACACAGTGAAGCCCTAAGAACGAATGGTCAGTTACTCTCTGAAAATACTAATCATTTGACTTCGATTGTTGTTGTTTGAGTCATCAGTCCATAGACTGGTTTGGTCCACCTGTCCAGGCTGTGCTAAACATTTCATATTCACGTAACTACTACATTCTACATCTCCTCTAATCTGCTTGTTATAGCCCATACCGTTCTTACCATCTACACTTACCTCAACAACCAACTGAACAAGTACTGGGTGTCTTAAGATATGCCCTATTATTCTGTCTGTTCTTCTCGACAAATTTAGCCAAATCGATCGCCTCTCCCCAATTCTATTCAGTACCTTTTCATATTCGCGATTCGGTCTATCCATCTCACCTTCAGCATTCTTCTGTAACACCACATTTCAATAGCTCCTGTTCTCTTTCTTTCTGAGCTAGGGTAGTTATCCTCCATGTTTATATTTTATACATTGCCACGCACCACACGGAAGTTTCCAGAAACATCTTTCTAATTCCTATATCAATGTTCGAAGTGAGAAAATTTATTTTCTTAAGAAAGGCTTTCTTTACTTGTGCTAATCTGCATGTTATGTCCTCCTTAATTTTTGCATCTTTGGTAATTTACTGCCCGAGTAACAATATTCATCTACTTTTCAAAAACCAGTTTTCTAATCTATTATTTTTTCTATCGCCTGACTTCATTCGACAGCACTCCATTACCCTTGTTTTGGACTTTTTCATCTTGTACCCCTTCCCGAAGATTCTGTCCATACAATTCAGTAATTTCTCCATACCATCTGCAGTCTCAGATAAAACTACATCGTCGGCAATCTCAGGGTTCTGATTCCCTCTCCTTGGATTGTGACTCCCTTTTTTAATTGTTCTTTCATTTTCATTACTGCCTGTTCTATATTAATATTGAAAAGGAGGAGGGACAAGCAAACCTCGATTATAGGACCATTAAAACAAGAATCAAATAAGTCAATGTTTGTCACTACTGTAACTCAGGTCTGGCAGGTCGGTCGTATGACGTCTCAGCGATAGGTAGACAATATCCTTTCACGATGATGACATCGGTAATCATGATGGAGATAACGATGAGACGACAGGTAGATTGGTCATGTCAAAACTCACTGATAGAAAGATCATATTCGTTCAAAAGTTGTTGCCACTGATGGTGGTGATGATAAAGAACTTAAACGTGTTCTTTTATAGTTGTAACGCACTTATTTATAAAAGAGGTAATAATTTTTGTGTGTTTAGCAAGAATTCTTTCACTTTGAGGTATTAAATATGAATAGGCCTACTTTTCATGGAGTGCAGTTGACATCACATTGAAACATGGATTAAACCAAGTGATTTCGTAATGACGGCTCAACATGTTTTCGAATTTTGAATGGAATGCGTGTCTTCTGAATATGTGTCACTGATGACAGCGACATGAATATACCTATTTAAGCCGTCACTCGTCAAATATGTCATTCTTCTTTGTTCATTTATTGGTTCGGAGTTTACCGCCACTGTTCTTTGTAACACGTGATGACAGCATTTCTGATTAAATGTTTTCCTTTATGTATCAGTATTTCGAATAGTTTTTCACAGCACAATTCTTCAGAGCAACTCTTGCGGCAAACAGCGCTCAACCTTTACAGAGGGTCTTCCTAAAATGGGCAAAATGCAAATAATAATAATAATAATAATAATAATAATAATAATAATAATAATAATAATAATAATAATAATAATAATAATAATAATAATATCCGCCTCTGTCGCGTAATGGTTAGTCTGATTAGCTGCCACTTGATAACACTGTAGGACAGGGCCTCTCAAACGCCCGAAATCTCACGCGTGCAGATCGAGGCGCACTGTGCATCGGTGCCGCTCGGCATGGCTCGGATCAACGCTTTGTCTCTGGGCTACTCGACTAAGCTCGGCTCTACTCGGCTATACTCGGCTCAAGTCAGCCCGGATTTGGAGCGCTACGGCGCAAGTGGGGCAGAGGGAGACAGGCGGAGCGAGCGAGACAGGCGTGAGGAAAGAGAGAGTTAGCGCTGTTGCTCCAAATGGGGTCTGCAGTCTGGTGAACCAAGTCAAGCCGTTCTTTTGCACCGTGCACAGTGCATGCACCACGCGCATGCACCCTGAGAGGCCCTGCTCTAGGACGTAGGACGCAGAGTTTCCTAATTCCTTTCAACACTCTGGTGTACCCCCACTCTGCTTCCTCCCTAATAGCCTAGTTCGCTGCGTGTCTATTTCGGTTGCCAAGGCATTACGGCCAAGCCCTATATGTATTATAACTCGCGCTCAACTTAACGAACGTTTCGTGGAACAGTTAACCACCACACAGAAGAGGAGAAACATTATTGGGTTCATATTCACTGCTTTTCAAACAGCAGCAACAACAACAGAGAGAAACAGTGCGACTGCGATAGAAGCGCCATTGGTGGGAAGAACATAAACATCTGAAATATTAACATGAAACTGAGAAGAAGTCGGCAGACTTGTATGTTCTCCCTGGATGACGACCGAGATAAGATCTATTATGGCCTGCCGTGACCGTTTGTACAGACAATTCAGACGAACAGACAAAGATGACTTTGAGCAATACAGGAAACTAAGAAACAAAGTTAAACAGCTAATTAGAAACAGTAAATGCCACTACTTTAAACAGTTAGCGGGAAATAATAATTTCAACCAAAGCTGGAAGAAGTTACGATCTTTGGGCATAGGCAAAGCCGTAGAAGAGCACATTCCCACCATATCTCTAGATACCTTACATGATTATTTTTCTCAGCCTAAAGTAGGACCAGTTCCATTACCGGCTAATCCCACAAACTTAGCATGCCGTTCCGAATGCGACCAGTTCTCTTTCCACACCGTTAGCGCAAATGATGTTAAACGTGTACTGTATTCTATCAATTCCGATGCGACAGGTAATGACGGTTTCTCGATAAAATTAATTAAAAACACCATCGGGGCTGTACTACCAATACCGACTCACATATTCAACTACTGCCTGACCAATGGAGTATTCCCTAACGTTTGGAAAGACGCACTAATAAGGCCTATCCCGAAAAACAATACCTTGGATTCTCCATCAGATTACTGCCCTTTGTCCATCCTGCCACCCCTCGCAAAAGCACTCGAACGACTGATTCATGCACAAATCACTGTATACCTGACCCAACATTCCCTCCTTGACCCTTTTCAATCCGGTTTTAAAAAAGGACATAGTACCGCCACAGCATTACTGCGAGTTACGGACGATATCACACAAGCGATAGACCAACGATTTGTGACTGAAGCAACACTACTAGACCTAAGCAGCGCCTTTGAGACAGTTAGCCCTGGGTTACTACTGCTGAAACTCCGTAGTCTCAACTTTAATATGACGTCTCTTAAATGTTGTAGCCCCTACCTCACTGACCGTCGGCAACGAGTATCAGTGGGAACAATGTATTCAGGATGGTACAACAAGTCAAGAGGTGTCCCACAGGGGTCGGTTTTGGGCCCACTTTTATTTGTTGTTAGTGTGAACGACATAGCGGACGCATTGAAATATAGCAAGTACCGTATCTATGCAGATGATCTTCAGATTTATTATCACACATATCCACAAGACATAGGTGTAGCCATTGACAGAGTAAATTTTGTCTTACGACGGCTGAATGGCTATGCAAAAAATAACAGATTGTTAATAAATCCTAACAAAACTCAGGCTATTATATTTGGTACCAAAAGAAAACTTAACTTGCTAAAAAGTGGACATGTACCCCCAATCATTTTAAATAATATTGTCGTGCCCTATTGTACGTCAGTAAGAAACATGGGCGTTATAATGACTGAGACACTAAATTGGACTGAACAAGTGACAAATACATGCTGTAAAGTGCAGAAATCCCTTTTTCCTCTCAAACGCTACTCAAATATATTTCCAAAACATCTTAAAATACAACTGGTAAAATCCCTAATCTTACCAATTCTAGAGTACTGCGACACTGTACTTACGGATATATCTCAGGACAGTAACAAGATGCTTGAATGGAGTTTAAACCTGTATTCGATTCATATTTAAGCTGCGATATGTTTCTCACATTTCACCTTATTGCAGGGAGTTGCCATGGATTCGTGTTCATGAGGGTCGCAGTCTCCACATGTTGTCCCTTCTGCATGAAGTTCTAAACACAGGTGTATCAAATTATCTCTCATCAAAATTTAATCACCTCTCCTCCTATCATAAACACGATACACGATCTGGCTCCTGTTTAACAATATCTCTCAGTCACTCCAGAACCTACAACTGGTCCTTTGTAGTCACTGACGCGAGGCTGTGGAATACCCTACCTGCTATCATTAGGGATTTGCGTTCTCGTAGGAGATTAAAGATGGATTGCCGAAATCACTTTCTGAATACTTCTAGCTGACTTTTCGATGCGTGTAGCGTGAATGAGTGCATGAATGAGCATATTTTTTAAAAAAATTAGAAATATATTTGCTAGTTATAGGTTTTTGCTGTGTTTCCGTCTCTTATTATCACTACTGTTAGTTTTATATTTATTATCATGTACATTTAGATTGTCATGTTGTACATTCTATAATCGTTTTTTATTACAATCTCCATATTTTCTATTAGTACTATATTATTTTAAAAAGACTTGTTGTATTTAAATATTATATGTATGTTTAATTATTTTAGATATTGTGGTTAAGTGCAAGAGAGGGCCTTGAGCCCTAACTTCGCCGCGAATAAAGACGAATTACTTACTTACTTACTTACTTACTTACTTACTTACTTACTTACTTACTTACTTACTTACTTACTTACTTACTTACTTGATATCGTGATTGTAGCCACGGAACGTTAAGTTTTAAGTGACAATTGATATCGGAATTGTAGCCACAGGAACATAAGTTTTAAGTGACAGTTGATATCGCGATTATAGCCACAGGAACATAAGTTTTAAGTGACAGTTGATATCGTGATTGTAGCCACAGGAACATAAGTGACAGTTGATATCGTGATTATAGCCACAGGAACATAAGTTTCAAGTGACAGTTGATATCGTGATTGCAGCCACAGGAACGTAAGTTTTAAGTGACAGTTGATATCGTGATTATAGCCACAGGAACGTAAGTGACAGTTGATATCGTGATTATAGCCAGGGGAACATAAGTTTTAAGTGACAGTTGATATCGTGATTGTAGCCACAGGAACATAAGTTTTAAGTGACAGTTGATATCGTGATTATAGCCACAGGATGTCAAGTTTTAACTGACAGTTGATATCATGATTGTAGCCACAGGAACATAAGTTTTAAGTGACAGTTGATATCGGGATTGTAGCCACGGGACCCAGGTTTTAAGTGACAGTTGATATCGTGATTGTAGCCACGGGACTCAGGTTTTAAGTGACAGTTGATATCGTGATTGTAGCCACAGGAACATAAGTTTTAAGTGACAGTTGATATCGGGATTGTAGCCACGGGACCCAGGTTTTAAGTGACAGTTGATATCGGGATTGTAGCCACGGGACCCAGGTTTTAAGTGACAGTTGATATCAGGATTGTAGCCACGGGACCCAGGTTTTAAGTGACAGTTGATATCGTGATTGTAGCCACGGGACTCAGGTTTTAAGTGACAGGTGATATCGGGATTGTAGCCACGGGACCCAGGTTTTAAGTGACAGTTGATATCGGGATTGTAGCCACGGGACCCAGGTTTTAAGTGACAGTTGATATCGTGATTGTAGCCACGGGATGCAGGTTTTAAGTGACAGTTGATATCGGGATTGTAGCCACGGGACCCAGGTTTTAAGTGACAGTTGATATCGGGATTGTAGCCACGGGACCCAGGTTTTAAGTGACAGTTGATATCGTGATTGTAGCCACGGGACCCAGGTTTTAAGTGACAGTTGCTATCGTGATTGTAGCCACGGGACTCAGGTTTTAAGTAACAGTTGATATCGTGATTGTAGCCACGGGATGCAGGTTTTAAGTGACAGCGGATATCATGATCACAGCCACGCAACCTCATATTTTGCGAAACAGGATAAATCTCACGGGAACTTTTGCTTTACATGAAATCCGAACCACAGGTTGTTAATTTTCATTGAAGCATCTCAGATAGATTGGCCTGGATTCGAACCACTGATTGCATATAATATCCAAATGGCTTGATTCTACTTGAATTTAAAATTAATAAGACACCCCATTATGCATTTCGGAGCTGACTTGCTCAGTAGCGGCGTTTGGGTTTAAGGGATGTGGCAGGGTATGTGGGAGGGCGTGTATACATCTATATAAACAAAATCATAACGACCACGTGTCTCTCCATTGACTAGTTTGGCGAATTTTCCGTACAGTTATCTGTTTCATGTGTAATAATGACTCTCTGCATACATTTTTTTAGCTTTGGTGTCTGCTTGTTTGATTGTTTTTCTGAGTTCTTACAACTTGAAAACAACTGGATATCTTTCTACCAAACTTGATATTTAGAATACACATGTCCTTGGGTAGGTTTAGGGCCAATAATATATCTGAATATCTAAATTTACTGGAGGTGTATCCGAAACCGAATCCATGATTTTGCACTCCCACAAAATATGCATATCCAGAATTAATAAAAATCTACCATCCTTAATAGAAGTACATTTTTTTAAAAAAAATTTCATGCGCATCATATGCATAGGAGGATTAATTAGGGAGATATCATGAACGGACGGTTTTTCTGCACAAGTCCCAACGGACTTAGCTCAAAAGTGGTTGAGCGTTACCGTATTTCTTGTAACTTGAAAACTACTGAAAATATTTCAACCACACTTTATATTTAGCATCCACCTGTCCAAAGGTAAGTTTTAAAGTCCATACCATTTCAAATTCCATGAATGGACTGGGGATATATAAGGAACCGTAACAGTGATTTTACTCTCTCACAGTATATAAAAGACCAACCTGACTAGAAATCAACCAACTTTGATGGGAATCCATTTCTAAAACTCCTTTTTCTCATGTGCATTTTTTCGACAGGAGAATTAATAAGGGAGAAATCATGAACGGTCGGTTTTTCAGGCTATGTCCAGCGACATAGACCAAAAGGTGTTGTACGTGGACCTGATTCCCTATCTATCTGTATAAATAAAATCGTAACGACCGTGTGTCTGTACATTGACTATTTTGGCGAAATTTTCGTACAGATATGCGTTTAAGGGGCAATAATGACGATCTACATATTTTTTGTCTGTAGGTTCCTGAAAGTCCAAATTTTTACCCCCCCCCCCCAAATCAAAATTGCGGCACAATCTACCAGACGAGCTAGAAAATTGAGATTTGGCAAAATTATACATTTTAGCCTGTAACCGACGGAACATTTCTAATATCCTGACAATTTTCAGTTGTTATCCCTGGAGAATACCGAAATATGGAAGCAATTTTAATGGCGATGCAGACCTTCGTTTCGAGGTATTTCGTAGCTATACAGTAAGCCCTATCATAAAACGGATCGCAGAATCTCCGTTCAATTTGGAGTTATGTACAACTTTGGTTCAATTAATCTTTGTCGTATCACATTCCCTTACGTTATAGTTGTCTCTATTTCTCGATTGTCACTAAATTTTGGAATTTCTGCTCCAATAATTCACACTTTGAATCACTTAGAGGTACGAATGTGTCATCGAATTCTACACGAACATTGGCCTATTGGGTAGCCATATGTGAGTTATATGCTATGTTTGTAGCTGTCACACAATTATCCGAGAAGTAGTGCAACGTTTCTAACTCTATCTGACCCATGAATAGATGAGATGCGAGAAAATGTCATAGGACCTGCCATTTAGACCGCTAAATACGGTGTCTTGTGGTACAATCCGTTTGTCAATGTGACATACCGTTTAGCAGCAGTTAATCTGTAAATGAAAGTCTGCAATACTGTAAATATGCATATTCCTTCGTATGTCGACTTTTATATATTCAGTGATGTCGATTTGTAGCTATCAGGAAAAGGTATGTTCTGCTAGTGTAATCACTACTCCCCACATCGTCTTTGACTGGCAGGAGGAATGGGGTCCTTCTCCAAATTCTGTGTAACTGTCATTAGTAAGGAGGGCCTGGATTTGATTTGCAGAAGGCAAAGGAGAATGCAATTTTGTTCAAAACTCCTCTATCCGATTGTGTTTGGCTGTAGACAAGGGTGCCCGCCATTATAAACAAATGTACCTATCTATAATATGACTGGCTTTAGGCATAGTGGCCTGATATTTTAATGGAAACTCACCAGCTTGGTGCGACTGGTAGTAAGCTGGCTGGCAGTATGAGAAGGGACTGTCATTATAATGATAACAGCAAAACTCAATTTTGACTGGCAGTAGGGAAGGTGGCTGCCATTAAGATAAAAAATCCTCAACTGTAATCCGTCTGGAAGTAGGAAAGGGGGCTTGCCATTGTAACTAAAACTGCCCAAATCGCTTGTTACTGCGCAGTAGGCAATGAGACGTGCCATTATAGTGTAAACTTCCCAACTCGACTGTGAATGGCAGTAGGCAAGAGAGCCTGCCTTTATCATCACAACTCCGCAACTCAGACTTTACATTGGAAAAAACGTATGGGGACTTGCTCATGCAGTTCTTCGGATAATTATAAGAGACATACAATTTAAAAAACCTTATTCGTTTCATATACAGTAATTTACCGGGCGAGTTGGCCGTGCGCGTAGAGGCGCGCGGCTGTGAGCTTGCATCCGGGAGATAGTATGTTCGAATCCCACTATCGGCAGCCCTTAAAATGGTTTTCCGTGGTTTCCCATTTTCACACCAGGAAAATGCTGGGGCTGTACCTTAATTGAGGCCACGGCCGCTTCCTTCCAACTCCTAGGCCTTTCCTATCCCATCGTCACCAAAAGACCCGTCTGTGTAGGTGCGACGTAAAGCCCCTAGCATGTACAGTAATTTACTTCGATATCCGTATACAAGATAAAATACAGTAGCGATGCAGGGGTACATTTGCTGGTATGAAAATAAAACTGAAAAATGGTAAGTTTCTTTGATGCTGTCTGAGCGAATTTCGGTGGAGAGGTAAAGCTTGGCAGTTTACCACCTTAAGTGCGGTAATAATAGTTTTTGATGTTTTTATTCAATACTATAGAATAAAACTTCCACCAACGGTACAATATTTCACATCTATTACAATTAAATAGAAGTACGGCGTAACTATACAATTAAAAATCATCATCATATTCGGCTACACACTAAGAAAGTAAAACACAATTAAGAGCCTGCCAGACTGATGAATGCGCGCGGCAAGCGGGTGAATCATACCTCAGAGTACATTATTTTGACAAAACAAATATACCCCTGCTGCTTTTCTTCACAGCACAGGCAGTCTCTACTACTTTCTGTAGCGCTATACAAATCGTTTAGCCGAGAGGTGCGACATTTTATGCGTATCTCCGCTAACAATTTTGTTAATTATTAATTAAGAAAGGAATAAAATACTGTAGCTTATAAGACTACAGAGCTTCTATAAATTGTTTTTTTAAAATAATTCCTATTTTTCCTAGTTTGAGTCGGTTAACATGGAATAAAAGTGGAATGATTTCTCGTCAAGGTTGGGGAGGAGGGATTGCCCCTCCACTCCGCTCGTCCTCCCCACCTAATCGACACTACTGCACTTGTTAACAGGAAGAACGTAAAAGGAAATCCATTTCTCTTGAACATACTTAGTAACGGTCTTTTTCCCATACTCGCAATTATTAAAATGGATCTTAATCTAGAGCTTCAAAGATGTTATTGGCATCTGACTTCTGTGACGTTCCGTCATTGATGTTATAATCCACACCAATATGCAAATGAGCGACATGGTTGGACAAAGAGTCAAGATGAATTACATTTCGCTGGCTAACAGCTTTTTGGCGTGTCTGATGGCTTGATCACTGAATACGTTCTCTGTATATGTATCCAAGTGCGTATGGATGGATACGTGTTTCGAGTTTAGATTTATGCTCGGAGAGTTTCGGCCTTTATCCTTACGCGTACTTCACGTGTGTCAGCTGGGGTTTTCATCAATGTTCACTGCCATCCAAGCGCTCTCCTCTTCTCTTCAGCTGGCTTTCACCATCTCTGTCTCCCTTTCGGATTAACCCTCTGCATGCTCAGCTGACAGCAATATATTGTGAATCTCTAAAACCGGTCAGACAGTGCAGACTTCCCTGGTGCTTTCACCGTCCGTTGTTCCGAAAGCCAGCGGAATCAAATGTGGAATATCACTTCACAGATTTTAGTGCAGCTATAAAAATGGAAACAACGGAAACAGCTATAACACAGTGTGAGAGACAAGCCGAGTTTTGAGGGAAGATGAGGCTTATAAGTAGCGGCCCGATGTTCTTGAAATGCTATCTTTTCTCCCTTTGTATTAGGGCGTTGCTCAGTAGTATAGAAATAGTTTTACGTCATAACAAACGATAACAACATATATTTATTTTACATTTTTTGCCGATTTGGCATGATCAGCCATTGTTTTAACTTTCAGCAAAGTTTTAAAATTTTGAAACATCATGTTTAATTTACGCAGACCGATAAAAAGCCACGAATAACAACATAAAACACATATTTCTTACAAATTGTTAAATTTACTAAATATATTTCATGACCAAGCAAACTGACGAGCACTTCTTAGTTACTACGAAAGGGTGAGTGGATCTTGCATTTCCAAGATTTGTGCAGGAGCACAATACAGAACTCTAACGTGTCTCAAGCATAAGGAATGCACCAGGATTCGCACCCGCCTCTAAAGTCAATCATACATCCCATCTTACATCGTGTGAAATTGAAATAAATGTGTAAATATCTGATAGTAGAATTAGCTTATAAGACAACAGGGTGTGTACGAATTGTTTCCTTAACAATTCCTATTATTCCCAGTTTCAGACGGCTAACGTGGAATAAGTAAATGATTTCTCCACAAAGTGGTGGAAACTGTTCCTCCAACCCCTTGTCCCCCCTAATCGACACTATTAGACTTGAGAATAGGAAGAACGTGAATGAAAATCCAATTATATATTGGCAGAAAAATTTGCAATGCCATGACTAGGCATCTCACTTTATACAGTTCAAGCTGGGAATGTCTGGCTCCGTGGGTAAATGGTTAGCGTGCTTGCCTTTGGTCCGGTATGTCTCGAGTTCGTTTCCCACCAGGTTTTAACCATAATTGCTTAATTCCGCTGGCTCGGGGGATGGGTGTGTTTGTGCTGTCTTCAGCATTAGAATTCATCACAGGTAAGGCCCCATCCTCACAGACGTGCAGGTCGCCTATACTGTGTCAACGCGAAATACCTGCACCAGATCTCTTCCGAGGCCACAGGCCATTATTATTATAACCTAAAAGTAATATAGCTTGATGACTTTACATGAGGAACAGTACAGGATAGACTAGGCAATAAGCGACATGTACTTAGCGCCTCGTCAATATGCTGTGTACACCCCACTCCTCCCCCCGGGTAGCGTGAGAAGCTTGTAAACCATCATACAGGTAACAAGTGTCATTCTGAAATACAGTGCTCCAAACCTCTTGCACATGTCGTAGTTGTGCAAGGTTAGTAGCTGTCCGTACAGACTGGGTCAAATGTCGTCCTATTATGTCCCCTTCAATGGGAGAGTGGTCTGGAGATAGTGCTGGCCAGAGCAGTTGTCCATCACTACGAAGTGTACTTCCTGTAGTAGCAAGAGGATGCGGACGTGCATTATCCCGCTAAAACGTTACACCACCTTCGGGTTTGAGGAATGGCAGCAGGACTTGTCGAACAATGCCCTGGATGTAACAAGAGCGGTTTATCGGACCCTCCACAAACACGAAAGGCGAACGGGAATTGTAGCTTATTGCTCCCCACACAAAGATGCCAGGATATGTGGAAGATAAGGCTCACTAGGCCCACGTCATACACGTTAACGGCTATTACTTGAATGGAGGCAGAACCTTATATCATAATAGAGCATCATTCCAATTACCAGGCACATGAGACGTACACGACGATTTTGTGACAGAAGAGGAATTCGGGCCAAATACACATCCGTTCACAGATTTACAGTCCTGCTGCAAGTAGACGTTTCGCAATGGTATGTGTGCATCTGTGGTGTCACATTAGCTCAGATCTCTGTTAGGGATACATTACGGTCAGCCAGTGACGCCGAAAAATATGGTGATCTTGATCTACAAGGATGTGAGCCTGTTCAACTGACTACCATAGATAAAATCACCATATTACGGATTTATTATCCGTCAAAATGTCCGTCCTTGCTTGCTAAGTGCCACGATGTGACCTCTCTCAAATGGCTGTAATTGCAGAACAGGTGCTTGTGTGTTACACACATGAACAACAAGAAAGCTTCCAGGTGCACGCGAAACTGTCTGGAGCTTGGCTTAGACGTGGAGCAATGAAGTGACGTCGGTCGATTCCATTGAAACGCTGATCAGGTTTTTATTTTATTTTCTTTTACAAGTTGGTTTACGTCGCACGGACTCACATACGTCTTATGGCGATGTTGGGATGGGAAATGGCTGGGGTGGGTAGGATGCAGCCATAACCTTTATTATGCTACAGTCCGAGCATTTATGTGGTGTGAAAATGGGAAAGAACGGAAAGTCATCTTCAGGGCTGCCGACAGTGGAGTTCGAACCCCGCGATCTCGAGTGAAAGATAACATCGACGTTACTCGAACCGCACCGCCAATCACTCGGTAGGAATGGGTACTGCAGGATAATTTTGATGTCTTTGGAAGTACTGGAAAGGTAAGGAAATACCTCATCCAGTACTGGTGAAGCCACCAGCTCTGCTGTAGTAGAAAATGACAACGTTGTCTACATAATCGCTTACTTTCTCCATCCAAGCAACTGGAAAGTAACGATTAGGAGGATATAAAGATTACAATATTTCATTTTAGGAAGTGAATTCAAGTGAAGTTTATATGTTGCAAAATATAACGATTGAGATTGGCCTTAGTTCCCCGAAACCACGGGAAGGGATCATTACATCGTACTCAGTTTAATTCCGTATCAGTATACACATATCTCGTTAACGGGCGATCATCTTTGATCTGTCCGGCTCCATGGCTAAATTATTAGCGTGCTGGCCTTTGGTCGGAAGGGTCCCGGGTTCGATTCCCGGCATGGTCGGGAATTTTAACCATCATTGGGTAATTTCACTGACGCAGGTCGCGTACGGGTTTCAAATCAAAAGACCTGTACCTGGCGAGCCGAAATTGTCCTCGGACACTCCCGGCACTAAACGCCATACGCCATTTTATTTCATATTTGATCTGTTGATCCACGTGTTTTCCATAACTCTTCTGTATAGCTAGTTTCAAATCAAATCAAATCGAATCGAATCGAATCGAATCACATCACATCACATCACATCACATCACATCACATCACATCACATCACATCACATCACATCACATCACATCACATCACATCACATCACATCACATCACATCACATCACATCACATCACATCACATCACATCACATCACATCACATCACATCACATCACATCACATCACATCACATCACATCACATCACATCACATCACATCACATCACATCACATCACATCACATCACATCACATCACATCACATCACATCACAATTTGCAAATGAGGTGTCTATTTCGGTGGCATATGGTACACAAAAATACAGTGTTATCAGGCAGTAAATTTTAAATTAACAAGAGAACAATACATTTTCCTAAAACACAGCATTATACAATTTACTATAATAATTTTTCTATTAAACGCACAGCTCATCCTTAATAAATGTATGTTATTTACTAAATTCTACTCACAATACCTTCTGTACGTACAAACATAATCAACTCATATACAATGTGTGTAATCACTTCAAATAATACTATAGAACTGCCATACATTACATTTTTAAACCCATTTTAGTACCTAACAAGCATAATGACCTGCTGCGTCTTAACTAAAGCCCCTTGTGCCAACGCCTTTCAGAGTTCCTGAAGGGCCTTCACCACTACCGAAGCAGTCCCAGGGCCCTCGAAGTCCCCACTGCACTTCACCCGTATACTCATTCTTCGGCTGCCCAATCTCCATAGACCAGGGGATGGAATTAATTTATTCACAAAAGTAATTATTTATAATAACTTGTTTAGGTAGAATGCCCTGCATTAATGTGTTTCAATTCATAGATAGTTTCAAGTCCTATTGTATGATTTTCTTGTCTAGATGGCTGTTATTTCTGAATACAACCGGCCTCAAATTCAGCAATTGCCATAGTTTGTATTTCTTGCTAGATGTGTTCGTATTGTTACGATACTAGAGTAAATATTACAAATCCGTTGTGCATTACGATCGTATTCTATTGCATACCGTATCTCTTTTGAGTTCAATTTAGACGTGTAGGGCTTGAGCTTGGATTGCGGATTACCTTCTAAGCTAAAATGATTACTTCTCTTGCATCTCGTTTGTCTTTACCCATTTTAGTTCGACTGGTATCTCCCGGAATGGATTTTTCAGAGCTTCCTTTTCCCAAACACCTTTCTGTACGTCTTGTTGATTAACGTCTCCCCCGAAATCAAGGTCTGACACATTTTCTTTTCGTTTTGCAGAGATAGCTAGGATTCCGCGTGTCATAAGATCTTCAGATTATTTCATAACATGACCATACCCGCGTAAGCGAGATTCGATCACCATTTCAGTAGAAGTAATTTTCTTTAGTGCTCGCCCTATAGTATTATTTTCTTATCGGCCTATGCTACATCATAACTCCTTCATTTATTTTATCTCTGTAACTTGGTGTATCTGCTCCTGTTGTTTATTAAGGAGATAACATTGCGATCATAGATCAGTGCTGCTTTAACAGTTGTCTGGTAAACGAAATCCTTTTCTCAGACAGGTTTGAGCTGTCCACAATTGTCAATTGTCCCCACGCCAGTGCTCACACTATACAGATATTGTGAAGTTTTAACGTTTTACTTAGAATAACTATGGTGCAAGTGTGTAAGGGATTCCAGATGACGAAATATGAATGACAGCGAATTATATTGAAAATTAAGTGAAAATAATATAAATTATGAACCACAACAAAGCCAAATTTTATATACAGTTTTGTCATGATTTTACCAATGCTGAATCACGTTAACAGGAAGTAAGGGAGCCAAGTATTATTTAAGCGCCTGTTAAAGTCTAGTTTGTGAACGTTGTAATAATATCAGAATATACATACAACATGGTTTTAATTTATTATAATAAGGTTATAATGAAACCATTTCGTTTACATTTGAGTGTTTACACAAGGGGTACTCATGTTATTGCATGGCTAATTGGAAATGTGTACCGCGGTTAGACAATAAATACATCACTATGACCTGGGGGTAGATTCTTGACTCGTCCAAGAATTTAATACTGGAATGTGAGCTGGAAGAGAGGCTCTCAACCTCGTCAGATCTCATGATGTGATGAAAGAGAAAGAGTACGACCTAATATCGCATGTGAATAGAACTCTATATAGAAATGTACATTGCGCTTCGGATTAGTTCTGCGTAGTTACCAGAGTTATTATCTACTTTTGTCCTGCATTATTGCATGTTCTATCTTTGTTTACTGGTTAAGTTAAACGCAGTTTTGTGCGGCTTTATTCAATGCTGTCCCTCTTCAATGGTAACCTTAAATGTACGTTGATTTTTTATATATCCTGCCTATGTTAAGAGGTTAGGTTACTTTAAGTCCTTTCTACTAGATATATGATTTCATTTTTCACGTTACTACATCACTAACGATTTATTATGTTGATGGTAAATACATCTATCTTAACAAATATCACGCTGACCGCATGGGATTCCAACATACATAAGCCATCTAGATGGGCAACAGTTACCTCGGCAGGCCAAAGCTATTAAGGGTCTGTACGAAGAATTAAACAACTTAAATGTCATTCCGGTTCCTTATTGGCAATGTACACTGAGTGACAAAACACCACGGGAAGGGTTGTCCCATTGGGAAATGTGCCGTGCATGACCCCTGAGTGTTGCGACTAGCTGCGGCGTAGCTGAGCAGCCTGCCACAGACACCAGTGCCGTGAAGATGGCAACACGTCGCGAGTGATGGGATGATCATCGGCGCACGGCGCATGGGCTATAGCATTGAGGAGATTACACTCGAATTCGGGTTTCCGAGGTCAACAGTGTCGACGGTGGATCTTCACTATCGCAGAATGTTACCACCCTCGTAAACCGCCGCACGGGAAGACCACAGGTGTTTAACGAACGGACATCACTTCGCCTCCGCAGAACCATACTGTGCGCTCGACGGGCTGCTGTGAGTCAGGACTGCAGGGAGGCAACTGCACCGCATAAGCTTCCCCAGCCGACGACCAACTCGTATCCCTTTGCCTACACCTCGACACATAGCTCAACGACGTGCATCGTCCCGCGAACATCGGCAATGGACCATGGAATTGTGTCGGCGCGTGTTATGGTCCGATGAATTCTGGTTCCAGTTGTATCCATCTGATGGGCAGGTGAGAGTATGGTGTATGCCCCATGAATCTATGGATACTGCGTGTTAACAAGGTTGTGTCCAGGCGGTAGGTGACTCAGTTTGGTCTGGGTGGCGTTCATGTGGTCGAAATCAGGCCCCATTGTCAGGCTGCAGCTAGCGCTCACAGGTACACGTTATGTGGACATTCTTTCAGACCATCTGAATCCCTTTCTGACTCTAGAGTACCCTGATGGACATGTTGTCACGTTTCAATAGGAAAATGCGTCATATCATCGCTCTATGGTGACATGCAGGAGATTAGAGGAGAACTCCATTGAAGTTAAAACTATGGATTGGCCCTCCAGATCGCCTGATCTTAATTCAATCGAACGTTTATGGGATGCTGTCGATGCAGGTTTGCGATCCATGAACCCCGCACCAACTATACAAGACCAATTGTTGGTAGCAGTGCATGATGCGTGGGCCCTGATTCCGCAAGAACATTTCCAACACCTTGTAGAGTCGATGCCTCGCTGTATTGCTGGCGTTTTGAGGGCTCGTGGAGGAGAAACTCGTTATTAATATCGCATTCAGTGTCTTCTCACGAGTTTTGGCCAGTCAGTGTATATATAAAATTTTTATTCTTTTAAAAGAATTTACTAAAATGTCCACCTAGGCAATACTTGTCAATTGCTATTATGAAAATGGCTTAAACATCAGTACATGTTTCGACCCATCATCGGATCATCTTCAGCTGTTACACAAAAATGTAATTTAACACTTATTAAAAGTGAATTGTCAAAAAAAATACAGGATAAAAGCACACAATCACAATGAGGAAGAAAGCCTGTTAAAATCTGCACTTTAACTGACGATAAAACGTTAAATTGATAAGCCTAGCTTTGTTGATGTTAAGGTGATATATTTTCGTATTTTGCCACAATACACTTGTCAAGGTCATTGGAATCCATTGTTCTAGCTACAATACCACTAGCACACTGCTACAAACCTGCATTGCACAGTGCGAAACCCTTATTTGAGCCACCCAATTTGACAAAAAAGTATTACTCGGATATCATTCTATTTCTTTGTTGTTAAGTAAGAATCCATACTTTACAGTGCCGACTTAGAAAATGCAACATAATATATTCAATCTGTCAAACACACAAGAATTTCAAATAAATTATAACACTATAAACATGCATGTGAAAATATACGCACTGTTCTTTTTCCACCGTTTTTCTCACATCTGTGGGGTCGTGGATGCAAACTGCATCGCACATGTGCATTTGTCCCTGTTTTACACCCGGATGACCTTCCTGGCGCCAACCCTACGTGGAGGGATATAAATATTGCTTGTTTCTGTAGTGGTTGGTAGCGTGGTGTGTCGTCTGAATTTGAAGGTGAAAGTGTTGAGACAAACACAAGCGCCGATTCCCTGAGCCAGAATAATTAATAATACGATATCAAAGGTCCGTCTCTGTTGTGTAGTGCTTAGTATGATTAGCTGCTACCCCGGAGGCCCGGGTTCGATTCCCGGCTCTGCCACGAAATTTTAAAAGTGGTACGAGGGCTGGAACGGGGTCCTCTCAGCCTCGGGAGGTCAACTGAGTAGAGGTGGGCTTTCCCACCTCAGTCATCCTGGAAGTGGTTTTCCGTGGTTTCCCTCTTCTCCTCCAGGCAAATTCCGGGATGGTACCTTACTTAAGGCCTTCCTTTTGAGGTATTTGGTGGCTAAACGGTAAATCGTATCACAAAACGGATGTCACAATATCCATTCAAGTTGGAGTGATCTACAACTTTGGTCCTATGACTTTTTGTCGTATCTCTACCCCTTCTGTTAAATTTGGCTCTGTTTCTGGATTTACCTAAATTTTGCACTTTGTACACGTATAATTGATGGTTTGATTCACTTATAGGAAAGATGGGATCATCAAATTCTACACGAACATTGGTCCACCCAGCCAAATTCTTCAAACATAGCTGTCGCGTAAGTATCTGAAAAGTAATTCATTGTGTGAAAACCCTACACAAATTTCACCCTATTCAACGTTTCTAAAATAATCTTGCCTTTAAATAGGTGAGATGCGAGGAAATATCATAGGGCCAGCCATTTAGATAGCTAAATGAGGCCAGAGTCGTCTTTTTATACAATCCGCTTTTCAATATGAATGCACCATTTAGCAGCAGTTATTCTGTAAATGAAGGTGAACATGCATATACTTCCGTATGTCGATCTACATTTATTAATTTAAGTCGATTTGTAGCTATCTAGAAAGGGGTGTGTCTTACACTGTACAGGTCGCTAGTATGAATAGTGACACTCCTGAATTTTTAAAAGTCCAAATTCAGCTCCCTTTGGGGTGTGGAGCGAGGG
Source organism: Anabrus simplex (assembly GCF_040414725.1). Classification (NCBI taxonomy): domain Eukaryota; kingdom Metazoa; phylum Arthropoda; class Insecta; order Orthoptera; family Tettigoniidae; genus Anabrus; species Anabrus simplex. The sequence continues at coordinate 1,762,375,750 of NC_090265.1, read as the reverse complement.
AGGTGTGATATATATAAATAATCGAAAATAGTGTCGAATCCATACTTTTAGGGATTTCTGAGATGGAAAGTGATACTCCGGATATTTTTAACGCACAAGTTCGGCCCTTTTTGGGGTTGGGGCGTACAATTATTACCTACTATCTGGAAAAATACTCTTGGGGCAAAACGCCCCTGTAACCCCTAGGGTAGCGGGCGAAATATAATCTATATTAATAAATGGAAGTCGGCTTGGAGCGATCTCTCTCTCTATATATAAATTAAGGTGTAGAAATAAGATGGACGTGAATTAATGAGGCATTTCCAGGCACCTTAGAAACTTAAAACTTGGTACCAGAGATGTTAATGACTTCAGGATCGCTAAGAAATCGAAAATTCTGAAAATTTCTTGTTGCACCACGCTGGGGGCTTCATTTTTTAAATATTGCTTTACGTCGCACCGACACAGATAAGTCTTATGGCGACGATGGAATAGGAAGGAGCTAGGAGCGAGAAGGAATCGGCCATGGCATTAATTAAGGTACCGCCCCAGCATTTGCCTGGTGAGAAAATGGGAGGGGGTTTCAAATTTGGGGCTCAGCATAAGAATGCAATCGGATATATTTATCCAAAACGATAACCTATAGGTTTCATGGGCTTAAAAGTTTTCTGGAAGTCCTAATTTTTAACCCCCTCCCTCAAATCAAGTTTGCGGCACAATCTGCCAGATAAGAAAATTCAAATTTGGAAAAATTATAGCTTTTAGCCTGTATCCGCCAACAATTACGAGATGATCACATTTTAACCCCGGAAGACTATCGAAATACGGAGGAATATTTAATTAGAGTGCAGACCTTCCGTTCGAGGTATATGGTGGCTTAACGGTAAGTCGTGTCACAAAATGGATGGCACAATATCAGTTCAATTTGGAGTTATCTACAATTTTGGTCCTATGACATTTTGTCGTATCTCTATCCTTTATACGTGAGATTTGACTATATTATTAGACTGTACGTATATTGTGTATTTTTACACGTATATTTCATAGTTTGTCCCACTTATTTTCAAGATATACTCATAAAATTCATCACCAACACTGGTCCGCCCAGTGGCCATATGTTAGCAAAATTCTTTATGTCTAGCTGTCACATCTGTGCCTGAAAAGTAATGGACTCTTCGAAAACTCTATTCATACTTTGCCCTATTCAATGATACTAACTCAGTAAAACCCATAGAGGAGATACGAGAAACTTTCATAGGATCAACCACTTAGACCGCTGAACGTAGCACCTTATGGAGCAATCCGTTAGTCGGTATGACGTACTGTTTAGCAGCAGTTAATCTGTACATGAAGGTCTGCAATATTGTAAAATGTATATACTTTCGTATATCTTCATTGAAGTCGATTTTGTAGCGTTCAATAAAGGGGATGTCTGCCATTATAATTGATACTTTACAAATCGATAGTGACTGTCAGTAGGAGGGCGTCTGCTATTGTGATCAGTACTCCCCATATCGACTTTGACTGGCAATAGGAATGGGGTCCTTCACCAACTTATGTGTAACTGGCATTAGTAAAGAGGGCCTACTATTCTAATGAATAATTCCCTCCTAGATTTAACTGGCAGAAGGCAAGGGTACCCGCGGTTTAAAAATGTGACTGGCATTAGGCATAGTGGCCTGCTATTATAATCGAAACTCACCAACTCGATTGTGAATGTCATTAGAAAATTGAGGCTGGCGTTATCATAACAACTCGCACTTTACATTTGAAACAACGTATGGGGACAACCCCATGCTTTCTCTCAGATAACACTAAGACACATGCAACTTAATAAGTGTTTAGTTAAATTACTATTTTGCATAACAGCTGAAGATGGCCTAATAATGGGTCGAAACCTCTACTAATGTTTTAGCTATTCTTATAATAGTAATTGGCAAGTATTGACTAGGTGGACCTTCTAATAAATTCACTTAATATAATTGAAATTTTGTATATATGCACCTCAGGCAATACAGCCACATCACGTTGTAGAATCTTACACCTCGATGGATTTTTTTTGTTGCTAGTGGATTGGTAGCTGACATAGTGAGCCATAGTGATAAGTATAGGAAATAATTAAGTTGTGTATGAAATTGTACAGGATGCTGGATTTATAATTTTAGTAGTATTTCTTGTAATAGGCCTATTTTTTTCATGGAATTGCTTTTTATGTACTCGATTTGTTGTAGTTTTTGGGTGGTTATGTTTCTAACTTGACTTTATTGTCACGTCTAGTGTTAAGCTAGCAGTAAGTTCAACCTATAGCATTGTAACTCGTAGTGTTAAGTACTGGAAATACTGAAGTTGCGTGTGAATTTATATATGATGATGCTGGATTTTAGAATGGTAAACTCGTAGTAATTCTTGTAATACATTCTTTCCATGGATTTGCTTGTTGTATTCTTGTTGTTTGTTTGTTTGTTTGTTTGTTTGTTTGTTTGTTGTGGTTGGGAAATTATGTTTACTTTATTGTTAAACTACTGTAAGTGACCATTGCCACCGGGATATTTCCCATTTGCAATGTACTTCTTAATAATAGTAAGTCTCGAGATGTCTTTTAGTAGCACTCGATTGATCTGGATATATTTGGGTGGTAGTGACACTCCATTTTTGTAAATCATCAGGGGTATGTGGTAAATTGTCACCGCGGAGACTGAGGGGATTGTAATAAGAGCCAGGGGGAATTCATGTGTCAGTGGTTGATATTCACACGTACCGTGTTCAATCTGGTAGGAGAGGCATTCTGTCATAAATTTCAGCCCATCGCAGTGTGTACTGACGTGAGGGGAATTAAACATTTTGATTTGTGATAGTTTCCTATAGTAAATTAAATACTACTACAGTTAATAAGATCGTGGATTGGCACTTAGAGTGCAGGCAGCCATGCAACACAGAATTACCTCCAGTTCGTACCCCAGAATAGACCCCGTGATGGGCTAGGTCGACAAAAATAAATAAACTTAATACAGAAATTGCGTAAGGGTGAAATATACAACAGTGCGCTTCCACAGAGAGGGAATCGTGAAGGTCACATTCTGATCACTTGGGGAAGCATTAAGACAGGTGTTAAGTAGACATTCGCATGAAACAGCTATCTTTTAATTTGTCATCGTATACATCGTGCAGATAGGACACGCAGGTGTAAAGTATGTAATAGAAAATTTCCACTCGGGGAGAAGCTGAAGAACTTAAAATACACCTCCACAAATACTCCGAGGTGAAGCCATGCAAAAACGAAATACGCAGGGGTACGCTTTCAAAAACTAGGAATCTCAACACACCTTGGGAAGAAAACTGTACAAGTGGAAAGAATAGTACGTAGAATAATACGTTTTCCAGAACTGTTTATCTCGAAAGGCACAATTGCATGCACTCGGAGGTGAGACTACACAATTCTACAAAATGCAGTGGTACGTTCTCACGAAACAAACTATGATATACCCTATAATAACAATGCTCCTCAGGACCTGCTCTCCTGATGAGTTAAACTAAGCATTGTCCCTGCGTTGCAGGAGGCCATAACCCTGAGGGATTTATAGGGCTTTTTATTTATTTATTTATTTACTTATTTAATTTATCAGCACAATCTACAATATTTTTATAACCTATTTTCGAAAACTTAAGTCCATCATCGGTAAAATGCAAGATTTTTAAAAATATCTACATAAAACGTGTCGTTGGATAAAACAACATGGCGACCAGTTCGGTTTAGTCTGAAGACACTGGTCACCGATGTTGTTTTATTCAACTTTATTATCTCACCCTTTACCAACTTAATCATATTTTACGTAAATTTTTAATATTTTTAAAATGTTAAATTACGCATGTTACTGATAATAGAATTTAGTTTTCGACAACGGATTCTTTATTCACTTTCTTCTTAAGTTAGTGCTTACACATGGAACCGACCACTGCCAGTATTAGCAATTTTCAAACTACGGCAGCTCGTAAACTGCTTGTACAAGAATTATGAAGAAAACATAATTGACATTGTAGGCATGATATAGCCATGAAATGTGCAAGAGGAGATGGACACATTCAGAGTCACCTTCAAGGGTAATGGTTACAGCGACGTAGAGATTCATAGAGCTTTGCATCCAAGGGGGGAACAACTAAGGAAACGTGTCAGAAAGACATTCACAATACCACAAACCGAATTACCAAGGTTCTCCGCAAGCACAATATTCAAACTCTGCTTGGTACCATCAGTAAAATTGCTCACATTTTAGGCAAAACCAAGCAAGAATTGTCCCCACCCTTACACACTAGAGTGTACAAAACTTGTACTTGTGGCAAGGTGTGCATAGGCCAAATATGTCGGTCCATATGCACCTATATTTAGGAATATGAATGGAATTTTCTTCTCGAACAGCCAGACAAATCAGCAGTAGCTGAGCACGCCCTATCGTCGGGTCATGATGTCGTGTTCCAAGGTGTTTACTTTAAGCTCTTACCAACACTAAACACTACAGGTGTATGATTATACGGGAAGCTGTGGAAGAAAGTAGAAATACTAACAATTTAAACAGAGACGCTGGCTGTCACTTAAGTAATACGTGGTTGCCAGCCATTAGGGATTTAAGAAGGTAGTACTCTTCGCTCTCCTTTCAAAATTGTTATTTCGTTTCAGTGTTTTCCAAATTCGTACGTTTCTCATCACCAGATGTTCCATTCTAGGATTGTGTTAGTGTCGTACGTTCATGTCGTAAGTACACCTGGTATGCCTCCCTCCCAGACCGACTCTAGATATGCAGTCAGCTGCCACTTGGAATACTAATGCTGTGCCAGTGTACAGCTAAATTCAAACTAATCATTACTGGAGAAGTCTTTATCGTGAACAGTCGAGATTTTCTTCTGAAGAAAGTTCTCAGTGAAACGTAAAGAATTTCACCTTATTTTTTGACACGATATAATCCCAAAAAGCCTATAGCATGTTAACAACTAAGGGTCGTGAAATCACCAACGGTAACACCACTGACATTATAATTTACTCTGATTTTATTAAGTTAGAAGGCATTTTTCAATTTAAAACAATGTCACGTTCCAAAATAATACACATTCCAATAATTATTAAAATCTGTGTATGGTTTAAAATTATGAGCCCGAAGTTACTAATCATTTCTATGGGACCGAGCTCGATACCTGCAGTAGTTTAATTGCGGCCAGTATCCAGTATTCGGGAGATAATGGGTTCGAACCCCAGTGTTGGCAGCCCTGAAGATGGTTTTCCGTGCTGTCCCATTTTCACACCAGGAAAATGCTGGGGATATACCTTAAATAAGGCCATGGCCGATTCCTTCCCACTCCTAGCTCCTTCCTGCCCCATCGTCGCGTCGCCATAAGACCTGCCTGTGTCGGTGCGACGTAAAGCAACTTGCATTTCTGTGAAAATAACACATCAATATCACCTTCCACGTAGTTTTAGTTGACTCACCCTATATAGTAAGTTATTCCTGTGGCGAGGCGCCCAGCGTGACTTGTTACTTCGAAATAAATAATATCAATAATATAACAGCCTTAAGAATCAAATAACATTGCATCCAAAACCCAGCAGAACAATCCTTCACCTGTCCCCACCCATATAGATTATTTTTGTCCGGAATACTCACACTTAAACTCTTCCTCGAATTTAATACCGTATTATATATATCAACTCCTATGACTTAGCTGTTTGTGTTGTGTTATAAATTGAGCTCCAAGACGAATAAATCAGTTCTATATTCACATTTTTAACAAACAGACATTAAAAATAGTGCCTTCTAACCTATCCATTTTTTCCTAACTTTGCATACTTGATATGATTAACACGGCACGAGAACAGATAGCAATATATTTTATTAATATCTCTTATGACACAAAGCTACCGTTTGTACTGGGATATTCGCTGATATAACGACAAGATCAATATCCGCTCTTAGTGAAATGGGATGGGGATCTTCCAGGAATATTGCTACGCATAATCCCCAAGATGAATAGTCCAGAGTACTATATAGAGAGGGAGTATGTATCATGGAATAAGCATCTGACGTGATACGTAATGGGGTAATTCAAGGATAAAATATTTCCAAGGCTCAAGCTCTTTATCACAAGGAGTTTAATCTTTCGTGGCACATTGTAAAAAAAGATGGTTCGCTGGTCAATTTTTCCCGGAGCAAACATATTTGACTATGTTTCTCTCATGCTTCTTTAAATTAAAATTTACGTGAATACAAACATAAATGTTGAGGAAGTTACAGTAACATGCCGCAATCTTCTATTTTTGCTGTGATTCCCGAGACGATTTGAAAGCGTTACGTAGTTCTTTTGTTCATCCCAGTTTATATCAGTGCGCACACGAATAAGTAGATGTTGTGGATTGATGTAATGAACATTTCTTGGAGTGGGAATGATTCCTCGAACGGCACTGATGTGAATTCGAATACGATTCTGCTCGCACAAAGTTGAGTGTAATCGTACATACTATTTACGGGAGGGTTTAAATCCTCCTCGAAAGAACTGAGGTACGAATTCGTGTCAAAAGACGGCACGCTAATATACTAATCCTTATGGAAATATGGCGATCGATTTTGTCGTTATAACTTGCCAAGCACACTGAAACGTAGTGCCATGATACTGCATAAGCTTGCCAGTTATCCTACTTTGTGAACAACTGCGACTGTTACTTCAGCAGTCTGATTCAGACAATAGGCCTGTTCCTGTGCTAACGAACACTGTATGTGGAATACATGTATAAGAATGTGTGCTTAGGAAAATGATTTGGCCATCATTCCCACTTCCTATGAACCATCAACCCTGCAGAGTAAAACGGAAGAGTATCCACGAACAGTTTTCTGAAAGAAAACAAAAATGTGCAATGTATTTATGACAGTGTTAAGATTCCGAAGAAAACCGTTGCAGCAACTACCCGAAAATTCAGTACATTTCCGGAAAAGCAGTTGTACTGATAGTAGAAGTGCTCGGGAGAGGTTGGACGCTACAGCACAGAAACGATTGAATTCGCGAGCATGTACTGTACACCAAATTCAGATATGCGTGTGACAAAATACCCACAATTCATTACTTTATTTCATTTCTTTATTTGTCGAGTCAGAAGCACTAAAGTCGACAACATGCATAATACACATTTTATGACAAAGACTTATACACAGATTAGAAACAATAAAAGCATAATATGTGAAACGAAAGAGGGAAAGAATGAATGAAAGAAAGAAAGAAAGACAGAAAGAAAGAAAGAAAGAGAAAGAAAGAAAGAAAGAAAGCCCAAGGTGGTGGATATGAGCAGTGTAGATGACTCCGTATCGAGCATAGTGCTTGGTGAAATGTTGTATTGGTGTGTTGAATCCTTAATATGAGGTTTGTCTTCGAAGGTGCCCCATTCCGACAGAAGGAATCTGAGAAGGACAACAGGCATGGCGGACGAACAATCATACATCGCTTCTTACAATACTACAGTCAATATGTTCGTGGACTGGCGCTTACAGCGCAGGTAACACAGCGTACAATTATGTACGTATAACAGTCAATATGTTCATGGACTAGTGCTTACAGCGTAGGCAACACAGCGTACAATTATGTACGTATAACAGTCAATACGTTCGTGGACTGGCGCTTACAGTGTAGGCAACACAGCGTACAATTATGTACGTATACCAGTCAATATGTTCATGGACTAGTGCTTACAGCGTAGGCAACACAGCGTACAGCAATGTATGTAATACAGTCAATAACTTCTTGGACCGGTGCGTGGAGTGTAGGCAACACAGCGTACAGCTATGTATGTACTACAGTCAATATGTTCGTGGACTGGTGCCTACAGTGTAGGCAAAACAGCCTAAACCTATGTACATAATACAGTCAATATATTCGTAGACTGGCGCCTACAGTGTAGTCAACACTGCGTATACCTGTGTACGTACTACTGTCGATATGTTCCGGGACTCATGCTTACAGTGTAGGCAACACAGCGTACACCTATGTATGTAATACAGTTAATAACCTCTTGGAGAGGTGCTTGGAGTGTAGGCAACACAGCGTACACCTATGTGTGTAATACAGTCAATAACTTCTTGGACTGATGCTTGGAGTGTAGGCAACACAGCGTACACCTATGTGTGTAATACAGTCAATAACTTCTTGGACTGATGCTTGGAGTGTAGGCAACACAGCGTACACCAATGTATGTAATACAGTCAATAACTTCTTGGACTGGTGCTTGAAGTGTAGGCAACACAGCGTACACCTATGCATATACTACAGTCAATATGTTCGTGGACGGGTGCTTACAGTGCAGGCAACACTGCGTACACCTACGAATGTAATGCAGTCAATGACTTCTTGGACTGGCGCTTACATTTTAGGAAACACAGTGTATGCCTACGTACGCACTACAGTCAATAAATTGACGGGCCGGTGCTTACAGTGCTGGCAACACACCGTACACCTTTGTACGTAATACAGTCAATAACTTATTGGACTGGTGCTTGGAGTGTAGGCAACACAGCGTACACCTATGTATGTAATACAGTCAACAACTTCTTGGACTGGTGCTTGGAGTGTAGGCAACACATCGTACCCCTATGTATGTACTACAGTCAATATGTTCGTGGACGGGTGCTTACAGTGTAGGCAACACAGCATACACCTACGTACGTATTACAGTCAATATGTTCGTGGACTGGTGCTTACAGTGTAGGCAACACAGCGTACACCTATGTATGTAATACAGTCAATAACTTCTTGGATTGGTGCTTGGAGTGTAGCCGAAACAGCGAACACCCATGTACGTATTACAGTCAATATATTTGTAGACTGGCGCTTACAGTGTATGCAAAACAGCGTATAGCTATGTACGTACTACAGCAAATATGTTCGTGGACTGGTGCTTACAGTGCAGGCAACACAGCATACACCTACGTACGTACTACAGTAAATATGTTCGTGGACTGGGGCCTACAGTGTAGGCAACACAGCATACACCTACGTACGTATTACAGTCAATATGTTCGTGGACTGGTGCTTACAGTGTAGGCAACACAGCATACACCTACGTACGTATTACAGTCAATATGTTCGTGGACTGGTGCTTACAGTGTAGGCAGCAAAGCGTGCACCTACGTACGTATTACTGTCAATATGTTCCTGGACTGGTGCCTACATTGTAGGCAACACGGCATACACCTGCGTACGTATTACTGTCAATATGTTACTAGACTTGCGCTTATAGTGTAGGCAACACAGCATACACCTACGTACGTACTACAGTAAATATGTTCGTGGACTGGTGCTTACAGTGTAGGCAACACAGCATACACCTACGTATGTACTACAGCCAATATGTTCGTGGACTGGTGCTTACAGTGTAGGCAGCACAGCGTACGCCTATGTATGTAATACAGTCAATAACTTCTTGGATTGGTGCTTGGAGTGTAGCCGAAACAGCGAACACCCATGTACGTATTACAATCAATATATTTGTAGACTGGCGCTTACAGTGTATGCAAAACAGCGTATAGCTATGTACGTACTACAGTAAATATGTTCGTGGACTGGTGCTTACAGTGTAGGCAACACAGCATAGACCTACGTACGTACTACAGTAAATATGTTCGTGGACTGGTGCTTACAGTGTAGGCAACACAGCATACACCTACGTGCGTATTACAGTCAATATGTTCGTGGACTGGTGCTTACAGTGTAGGCAGCAAAGCGTACACCTATGATTGTAACGCAGTCAATTTCTTGGACTGGTGTTTGGAATGTAGGCAACACAGTGTACACATACGTATGTACTACAGCCAATATGTTCGTGGACTGGTGCTTACAGTGTAGGCAACACAGCATACACCTACGTACGTATTACTGTCAACATGTTCCTGGGCTGGTGCCTACATTGTAGGCAACACGGCATACACCTACGTACGTATTACTGTCAATATGTTACTAGACTGGCGCATACAGTGTAGGCAACACAGCATACATCGTCGTACGTATTGCAGTCGGTATATTCGTGGACTGGTGCTTACAAAGTGGGCAACACAGCGTACACCTATGTATGTACTACAGTCAATATGTTCGTGGACCGGTGCTTACAGTGTAGGCAACACAGCATACATCTTCGTACGTATTACAGTCGGTATATTCGTGGACTGGTGCTTACAAAGTAGGCAACACAGCGTACACCTATGAATGTACTACAGTCATTATGTTCGTGGACCGGTGCTTACAGTGTAGGCAACACAGCATACATCGTCGTACGTATTGCAGTCGGTATATTCGTGGACTGGTGCTTACAAAGTAGGCAACACAGCGTACACCTATGAATGTAATGTAGTCAATAACTTATTGGACTGGTGCTTACATTTTAGGAAACACAGCGTATGCCTACGTACGAACTACAGTCAGTAAATTCTCGGGCTGGCGCTTACAGTGCTAGCAACACACTGTACACCTATGTACGTGCTACTGTCAATATATTCGTGGACTGGCTCTTGCAGTGTGTGTGAAGCTCCCTCCGTGTGTTGAGTTATTTACTTCTTCTGGGTGGAACGGTGCTGTTGTTTTCTATACATTCCGTACGGTTTGCCAACGTTTCGAAAACGTTGCAGTATTCTTTTCTAATTGACAGAATCGAGATATTAGCATTTATAGCTTCGAATCTCGAAAGAAAAGTCCGACGGGTTATCGAAATTTGAGAAACCCGCCAACACTATGAATTTAGAGGTAGGATACAAAATAAGCAATTCTTGGATGCCTATTATATATACTGTTTGGTCCAAAAATTATCCCCGCAATTCCTTGAAGACAGGTCGTTTTCCTTCCTCTTAATTTGAAAATACACCTTTTTATTACAATCTTTTACAATTCATCTGTTGAGAGAATATTTATAAAATTCTTATCTTTTCCCAGAAATCTTCTTAATGGATAACAACAGTTAAGAAGAAGGCATTTGTGAACAGTTTTAAAGACCTGTGCAACTTCTACTGACTAAACAGCACATTTACCAGCAGGTGGTCTGTAGGAATTTGTAACTTAATATTTGACGTTGGAATGGTACTAAATTAATTCGCGAATATTACTTATATAAAATGACCAGAAAGTAATTGACAGCCACATAAACTGCAAGAAAAATATATGTATATCATGAAAAATAAATGTGTAGTAAGTAGGACCTGTTTCAAACATAAATCTCTAAGGATACTTAGTAATAAATGGACCAGACTGTAGATTACAATATGCAGGTCGCAACATGAACATACAGGAGGAGCCTCAAGTTACGTAATAACACCGGCAATCCCCAGCTATCTGGCAAGTGACACACACGTTCCAGACATTTCAAGAGGACCCGTGGGGCTGAAGTCAGCCAGAGAGGGAAGACTATTTAAAGGCCAGTACAATTACTAACTCATAGAGTCCGGTGTTGTATTCATAAGAACTCCCATAGTGCATGTTGGGCACAGACTGCATTGAAGGAGATGAGGTGTTAACTTACTGTGGTGACCAGCATTGAGTCTACTTCAAAACGAGACTTCAGTCAGTTGTATTTCCATCTCGTAACACGGAGTGCAGTCTGTTCATCGCCTTCCATGTCGACCCTCCTTCTGTATGACGAGGAGGAAGTTTCTCGCGTGATGTCATCCATTCTCTAGGACTATTGAGTCGCCCTCGCCATTTAAAATGTCGGGTTTGGTGTGTTTTCCCTCGAAGAAGTGGGCGAAGAAACAGTTATCCTTTTGTAAATTGCCAATTTGAAACGCAGCAATTATTTCGTACACCTGTTCAAATGTTATCTGCAACATCATGCGAGAAGGTTCGATTACTAGGCTGGTGGTTAATCTTGACACCACCACGACGAGCAGTGTTTGCATTGTACCTTAAACGTTCTTGGAGTTTCATTATTTTTAAAATGTACACTGCAGAGGAAGCAAAAGTAACTATTTTTTTTGTAGGGCGATGTTTGTGAAGCATGAAGACATACAAACGCTGTTACAGGAATTATCTGATGAGGAGGAAGGATCTGAGGGTGCTGAAATTTGTGATTTTTCTGATGGTGAAGTTGAAGTGGTAAATTATTCAGACATTGATCATAACAGTGAGAGTGAAGAAGGTGATGTAGGCGTTGATAGCTATGACCACGACGAACTAGAGTGGGAATTTTTTCCTTTGGGAAAGACGAAACAATGTGGTGCACCACTAGCTTTTCAAGGGCTACCTCTAGGATTGAAGAATATTTCGTTTCATCTCATGAATAAGTGGTTGGTTGAACGAGATAAGATAGGAACACTACCTCCGGATATGCGAGCAGTGTTATCCCCATACCATCAGGGAGAAACATCAGGAAAAATAAAGGTGCCATCGAAGAGAGGATGATGCATTCAATATGAGCGGAAACAAAATCATGTCACCACATTGAAGTGTAATCACTGTCATAACTTTTTGTGCAAAGCACACTATAAAAGATGCATTAGATGTGTAAGCTGTGAGAACAATGATAATGATTAATGAAGATTCTCATGAGTTAAGTGTTCATCTGTTTCAATTTTATTTTCAGCCTTTAACCCATGAATATTTTACTTTTTATTATATGTATGTACTGTCACTTGTAATTTGTGTTGTAATTATTATGTCTAAGGATTATGAAGCACATAAGCGTTAGTACTTGCTAACCACTTGCTAAGACTAAGAAAAATGAATGGTGAACGAAATTTACTACGCGCTCGGCAACGTAACATTTATAGGCGCGCCCGCTTTAGGGCTAAATTAAAAATGAGGAAAGAACGTAAAACAGAATATATAAATTCTTCAGTTACGAAGAGCCACATTAAACTATGAGAGCCCAAAACCTTGCGACATCAAGAGCATTTCTCTTCGCTTTCACCATGTCTTCTATTGTGCAACTGAATGGGCATGAACTAAATTGCAGCAAAAGGGCTGTGGTCTGCTCTTCTCCACGTACACGCAAGGTAATATTCTCGTAAATAATACACTTTCAGTCGTCAAGGTAAAGGCGACTAAAGGTGCCATTCAAAGCGTAATGTTTAGTTAGCACTCCTGCACAATTCAATTGCTTGTTTTCATATCAGGACGCCTCGCAAAAAAGTTTACGTCTGCTTTCAGGAAGCGGGTAGTAAATTTGGCAAAAGTTTAAGACAGGCCACAACGTCACGAACCTCCAAATATTGAATAGACTACATCAACAGTGGCAAGACGTCAATAGCTCACGTACGTCCTGGATGCGAAGAGTACTTGAACTAGAACTAAAGGGAGCATCACGACTCTTGCTGAATTCATGGTCTAGTGGAAACGATACAAGTTTTACGAACAAACCCTTCGGGCACATAGGTGTAAATTTTCATAGGTACATAAAATCACATCACCTAAATGTACAACATCTTAAGGTCTCTTTCGCCAGTGTAAACTATTTGGGTGACGCACGTAAGAGTACATACGTCATGATGAGGTGAATGTCGCCAAAATGCTTGACATGACCTACATTTTCAATTCCATTCTTCCATATAGACTAATTGTTTTTGAGTGGACTACAGTACCAGCACGTATTTCATAAAGCGTGGAAAGCATCAGGATATTTATCACAAGACACGCCGTTTCCATTCGGTAATGTGCTTGGACGTATGGAGCAATTCTGGATGTGATTTCAGTGCCGTAATTATTTTCTCGTGGTGTGAGATGCTAATTTTGCAGCACTCTCTTCTCAAACAATATTACCAGGATATAGAATGAGGTGTGTACTGTATATAACCTTCGAAAAATAAATATGGCAGGATTAAAGCAATATATAGCAGATATATTGGATTCTGGAAGTCAAATGGACTGCATCGCGATTGACCTATCTTAGGCATTTGGTAGGGTGGAACATGGGAGACTACTGGCAAAAATGAGTGCAATTGGATCACACAAAAGAGTGACTGAAGGGATGTCTGTATTTATAGAAAATGGATCTCGGAGAATTAGACAAGGCGAAGCTTTATCTGACCCTGTAATAATTAAGAGGGGAACTCCTCAAGGCAATATTATTGGAGCTTTATATTATCTTATATATATAAATGATATGAGTTAAGGATCCAATCAGAGATAAGGCTTTTTGCGGACGATGCTATCCTCTATAGCATAAAAGATTAACTTACAAGATTGTGGGAAACTGCAAAATTACATCGATAATGTTGTGAAATGAACTGCAGGCAATGGTGTTAACGGTGTTAAATATCAGGTTGTGAGTTTCAAATTAAAGAAAGTCCTCTCAGTTTTAATTACTGCGTTGATGGTGTGAAAGTTCCTTTTGAGGTAATCACATAAACGGGATTGTAAATGAAGGGTACAGATCTCTGCAGATGGTTATGAGTGTATGTACGGGTTTTAGAAATGATGTAAAGGAGAGGCACATAAGTCTCTAGTAAGACCCCAACAAGAGTATGGTTCCAGAGTATGGGAACCTCACCAGGAGTACTTAATTCTAGAACTGGAAAAAATCGAAAGGATAGCTGCTCGATTTGTTCTGGGTGATTTCCGACAAAAGAGTAGTGTTAAAAATATGTTGCAAAGTTTGGGCCGGGAAGACTTGGGTGAAAGGAGACGAGCTGCTCGACTAAGTGGTATGTTCCGAGCTGTCAGTGGAGAGGTGGCGTGGAATGACGTTTGTAGTCGAATAAGTTTGAGCGTTGTCTTTAAAAGTAATATCCGTTGATAAGAAAGGGAGTTACGGATTGGAATAACTTGCCGAAGGAGATGTTCAATAAGCATTTAAGAAAAGGCTAGGAAAATAAGGGATAGGGAATATGCCACCTGGGTTACTGCCCTAAATGCTGATCAGAAGCGACTGATTGATCTAAATATTTTCATGTTTCACAATACAGTAAGTTTGACATGCTCTGACTGCGGATTTTACAGCTGCTTGCCCTAATTCCACAAGCCTTGCTTTAGGGGTTGCGCGATATTACCAAATGTCGTCATTGGCACCAGTTGCTTAGGACTTTCGCTTGTGTACCCCAGAATGTTTCGTGTCGATTATCTTCAGGTGGTCAGGAAACTCCGCTTGTAAGGCGGAAGAAAACTTTCTAACCATGAGGAGGTGCAAGAATACGTGTGCAATTGCTTACGCTGACGTCCAACAAGAAGGAGTAAAAAGACTGGCGGTAGATGGTAGACATTAGTGAAAAGTATGTAGATATGCATAAGTCAAAGGAAGGGCTTAAAAGGATATCTCAGGTAAACTTTTCAGAACTGTGTAATCCCACATACGAATTTTCTCGCATTATTACGCCTGTGTATGGCTGACAACCTGTTTGTAGCCAGATCACCTTTCAGACGTGAAATTTCATGTGACTGTTGTAGATTTATTAACACTCTCCGATTTCCATGCAATAAAGCATACGAACTACTACACAAATTACCGAGATATTAATCAAAAAGTGACCGAGAACTTCTCATTAATTAGACAACCTTCATGAAATTGGTCCTGTCCTTCTCACCTGTGAATTACTAGCTCGAACGTATTACAGCATAATTGCTTTGTGCTATGTTCGCATACTCGACATTCATCTGAGACTGTCTTATGAGAAACTGTGTACAGTGTAGAAGTGAAATCATTAGCGACGATGTAAAATGCCCTGCGGTTCTTGAGTTTTATTGAGAAAATGAAATAAAAATTAAAAATTATAATTAAGTAGCTTTTACCCGCAGCTTCGTTCGTTTGAAATATCTTTTACAGTAGTGTCCAATCATAGAACTGATGAACACTGGAAAGTGTATGAAAACGTGTTCAATATCTACTTGTGAGAAACAATGGAATATATTTTGGGACAAATGAATTTCCCTTTCTCTTGACGAACCGGCGCAGCAGTGTACGGGTAGCGTGCTTGCCAGAGGCCCCGGGTTCGATTTTCGGACAGGTCAGTGATGTATACCTCTGTCTGAGGGCTGATTTGAGGACCACTCAGCCTACGTAATTACAAGTGACGTGCTATCTGACTGTGACATAGTGGCACCGGTATAGAAAGCCAGGAATAACGGCTGAGAGAATGCATCGTGCTGACCACACAACACCTCATAATCTGCAGGCCTTCGGGCTGTGCAGCGGTCGCTTTATAGGCCGTGGCACTTCGGGACTGTTGCACCGTGGGGCTTGGCTTAGGTTTCTTCTCAGGGCGCCTTACATTTTCATTGCCTTAAACTAATTTGCGGGTACCGGGCAAGTTAGGGTCATGCAGCTGTGAGCTTGCATCCGGAAGATAGTGGGTTCGAACCCCACTGTCGGCAGCCCTGAAGATGGTTTTCCGAGGTTTCTCATTTTCACACCAGGCAAATGCTGTGGCTGTACCTTAATTAAGGCCACGACCACTTTCTTCTCACTCCTCGGCCTTTCCTCTCCTACCGTCGCCATAAGACCTATGTCGGTGAGACGTAAAGCAAATAGAAAAATCTAATTGGAGGATAACGGGGTATACGATATCAATAACAACGAAGCTTGCAGGATACTTACGAATATAATAATGGCATGTAGCACCCGAAAAGGTCTGGTGTAGGTCTTTCAAGTTCACGCCGTATAGGCGAACTTGACGTCCATGATGATGGGGTCTTACCTGTGATAAATTCTAATGATGAAGACGACACAAAAAACACACACACATAAGAACACACTCAGCTCTCCGATTGCTCAGAGTTAACCAATAAAGGTTAAAATCTTCGAACCGGCCTGAAATCGAACCCGAGAACTTCTGGACCAAAGGCCAGCACACTAACCATTTAGCTACAGTACTGGACAAGCTCGTGCCATCATGCAGAGCTAGCGCAGCTCTTTCCAGGCCACATAGCAGCCATCCTGCCATTCTTAAATTTCTGGCAGTACGGGGTGTCGACTCGGGCCGCTTTAACCGTTACGGTACGGAGGCGGACTATGTTCATGAATGACAACGTCTCTTATTAATAATAACGTAATTAATTATGATGAGCCCGATTACAACGTAGGCATGAATAATAAACAAAAGTATAATTAAACAACGAACATTCAAATCCACGTTGTCTCTACAAATTGTGCCGGCTGCCGAGGCGTGACGTACTCCTCTGGGGTACTGATTAATGACTAACAGAAGAGATGAAATGATAGTGGAGAGTATTGCTGTAATGAAATATGACAGGGAAAACCGGAGTACCCGGAGAAAAACCTGTCCCACCTCCGCTTTGTCCAGCACAAATCTCACATGGTGTGACCGGGATTTGAACTACGGTAACCAGCGGAGAGAAGGCCAGAGCGTTGTCGCCTGAGCAACGGAGGATCTTGAACATCTATTTACATTTATAAATATCTACAACAAAATAAGAAAAACATTACTGTATACAACCATACAGTGGGAAATCTTTAAGTTCTTTGCTAAGCGCTTGACTCAGCCGGCGGGACAACAACAAAGCAGGTTAAGAGTGAGGGTCTTAGTCTGCAACAAAATCCAGACAGAGTTAGTAACTACGTACATCGTCCCTCCAGAAAATATGATCGATCAGCGAGTCACTGCATATCTAGATAATCCGACGTGCATGGCACATGTCTAGGGGAAAAGAAACCAAAGGGCAATTAAAGGAGTATTCTGACTCTACGATGACTAGTAAGGTAAATATCACGTTGTACTGTACATGGCTATAAACGTATAAGTGTAGCACAAAGTAGAGCACATTCATCGTCCAACAAAGATACATAACACGTAGAACACATAAGTTTAAACTTATCTGCAGTTCTTTTTTCTGACTGCTTAATTACCTGAAATTATATTATTTGAGTACTGGTTTTCTGTTTTTCTAATCTACATCTAGTTTTCACTGTATTCATTGTTGAACATATTTGTTCACAAATACACGTTTTAGCGAACTTGACTTCAATAGAACAGGCAAATGAACGAAGCTTCGGATACTTACTTTTGGATAAAGTATCGACATTTTCCAGGTCCTTATATCAATCTTACGACATTTGCTGCACGTTAAATATAATGGAAACAAGGTCGACTTTCGGCGACGGAGAGTTTATAAGCAAAGTCATCTCCGCTCAGGCTATCAAGGCCTTTGGCTGTGGGGAAGGTAAAGACCATTCACTATCCGTTACTTCGACACTTGGTGGAGTAGAGAGGTCATCTCTACGTCCAGCCTCGTTTGCCCCAAATAATTAACCTGGTACACATTTATGTTATAGAGTGAATGAACTTCAGGGCCACACGCACCTCCGGAAGTAGAAAACTCTTTTCTTAAATTTCTCAGATACTTCACCGGGAATCGAACGCACATCCTTTTGTGTGAAACGAGCACACCTTTACCACCACAGCCAGGCAGCCCCACAAATGTATAGCGAGTCACCATGCAATCGCGAGTAACGTTTTCGCCACCAGAGGAATAGATGATCATGATACTAACAACTGGAAAATGATTTCAAAGTAACTTTAACAATCATCGTAACAGCCTAGATGGCATGAATACAATAACTTGAACTACGTAAATTAAACTTATTTTGAGGAGCATACGGCCGAGACAAGATTTCGCCATCTGGTTCTGTGATGTGCCATGTGTTTCAGCTCTCCCCATGTATATACAAGCTGCTCACTGTCCAGCTCCACTGACATCCTCTATGTCATCTTAGGTCTTCCTCTCCTCCTCTGGCAGTGAGCATTCCACTCCAGAGCTTGCTCTGCCATGCTGTCATCAGGTCTACGCAGTGTATGGTAAAACCACTACCACTTTCTTTTCTTGATCTGCTATTCAGTTGGTAATTGTTGCGCACTCTTCCACAAGCCGTCGTTTGACAACTCTTCTCGCCAGCATAACCCTTAGATGTTCTCAAAAGCATGAATCTTCCATGTAATGGGTTGGTCACTTTCCAGGTTTAACACTCATAAATCAGTACAGAATAAACATTGCTATTGAAAATCCGCTGTTTTGTTCTGATACTGAGTTATTTAGACCTATACATGGGACAGTGTTTTGCGAACGCGCCCTTAGCTTTCTTCAAACGGGTGGATTAATAAAATAATGTACGGTTTATTAAGTAGGAATACTAATATACTTAAAAAAGGACATGGTAATGTACATGTGCAATTGCAGCGCATCATCGTCAAATACGAAAATTATGCGTGAAGCTTGCATGTTGAACTTAGGGTTCTCTGCGTGTGAAGGTTGTCATTTTTCTAAAAGTTCATCTTCCTTTTTACTACTAAAGGGAAGTACATATTGCAGTATAAATCAAATTATCTCGCTTAAGCCCTCGGAAGTTTTTACGGTATTTGTTCTTACAATTTATTTTTCGATTAACCATAAAAAGAGAAAACAGCTTATTGTTAGTTACAAATTAACATATTACATACATTTATTAAGCCCTGTACGGCCACTTCTACACTGTCTCCACCGAAATGTTATATTTTGCACTCATTTACAGGCCATGTAACATACAGTTTGTTGTTTCAGTATATTAGTCATCCGACTTTGGTGCAGCTGTTATTTGTTACATTTTGGCGCCAAATTTGGGGCTTTGAAGGCCATGTTACATACAGTTTTTAGTTACAGTTCATTTGTCACCCAACTTGGTGCAGCTGTCATTTTTTACATTTTGGCTCCCAACGTGCGGCTTTACAGGCCTTGTTACATACAGTTCATAGTTACAGTACATTTAACACCCAACGTTAGTGCAGCTGTTACTTGTTACATTTTGGCTCCCAAGCTGGGGCTTTACAGGCCATCTAACATACAGTTTATAGTCACGAAGGGCATACTACATTATTTTACACTTAATTTGTTTCTACCCAAATTATGTACATTACGCATCAGTTATTACGTCCACCTTCTAAACATAATCTCCTGGTAACTGTATGCACTTTTGCCATCGATGTGTCAGTCTCTCCAGACTTTCCTGAAACCATTATTTTGGAGTACTGCGTAGCCATGCCTTGACATCTGTGTCCTGTTCTGCAAAATCATCAAAAATGCGACCACGAAGAGGTTTCTTCATGTTCCCATTTCCCATGTTCGACATTTCCTTGGTAGTAGACTGCCCCTATGCTTCAATTGCATTGATTGTTGTTTCGTTTGTGGCTCATGGTAATGCAGCCATGTCTCATAACCAGTCACACGCCTAGCAATGGAGTCGGCTGGATCTTGATCATTGCGTTGCTAAAGTTCTCTGCACACGTCCACATGCCTGTGCTTTTCGTCTGCAGGCGAGAGTCTAGGCACCTACGTGGATGACACCTTCCCCAATTGTAAGTGGCCGTGCACGATCCGCTGCAGGCTGTTTCGGCTAATTCTCGTGGCTGCCTCCATTTCCGTAAATATCATGCATTTGTTTTCTTGGATGGGCTGTTCGAACCGGACAATGTTCGCTGGTGTTGACACTGTCACATTCCTTCCAGAACTGGTTCGCTTGTCTACCGATGTGCGCCCTGTTTCCCAATCATCCACCCAGTAGTAAACTGATTTCCGTGACGGCGCATGTTCTCCACAGACTGCCACCTAGCACCGATGAATGTCTGCAGTGGCCACGCCTTCTTTCCATAGGAACCAAGTCGTATAGCGCTGTCCCTGACGGTTGCTTTTTACGTTGTCTGCTCCTATGCTGAGAGAGTTGTTATGAAAAGGCTATGACGAGTGCATTCGTTGGCTCCTGTGCGTGTGCTGCTACCAAACGGTGGGATAAGACACGAGTTACGCGTCACTACCTTCAAAAGTGAAATGTGAACCATGCCCGGAGGTACAAAAAATGTAAAACAATATAGTACGCCCCTCGTATATTTGTCACTCAACTGTGGTGCGGTTATTGTTTGTTACAGAACGCTGTTGGAGACATTGTATATTGTACAGGATTTTCCGTATAAAACTTGACCGGATAATCCGAGGCCGGCAGGCCAGCTTACTTCCCCCACATCGGCGGCCCATCTGGCTACAGGCCACCTGTATTCTGTCCTCGTTTCTGAAATCTACGTAGTACAGTCATTAAGTGGTGGGGTGGCCATGTAGTGTCATTGTGGTGCGCGGTTGTACCGCCAGATGTCGCCATCACAGTTCTTCACTAGTCGCATCAGGAGGTAGTTGTGTGCATACATTATTAGCAGCAATACCGTCTCAGTAGTGAAGTATACTTCAATCACAGCTGCATAACTTCAGAAAATATTGTAGTTTGAGCAACGGGCAAATTTAAATTTTTGTCAAAACCGGCAGATCCCTCAGTGAAACCTTTGATGTGGTGAAGACGAAATCGCCAACATCGCCACGACGGACAAAAGCCGCGAAAAGGCACGTTAAAAGACTATGTGATCCTTGAACTGTAGGGGCCAGTCCACAAACATAGAGGCTGAAATACGCATTTGTACGCTGTGTTGCATACATTACAGGCGCCCGTCTACTAACTTAAATGAATCTAGTGAAAAAGTGTAAGCTGTATTGCCTATACTGTACCTTGCAGATCATTATAAAATTAATTCCTCACATTATAAGTTAATTGATTAAAATAAGTTATTCAAGAAAATAAAAGTTGTTACATGCTTTTGCTATTTGCTTTACGTCGCACCGACACAGATATGTCTTATGGCGACAATGGAATAGGAAAGGCCTAGGAATTGGAAGGAAGCCGCCGTGGCCTTAATTAAGGTACAGCCCCAGTATTTGCTTGGTGTGAAAATGGGAAACCACGGAAAACCATATTCAGGGCTGCCGACAGTGTGACTCGATCCTACTATCTCCCGATTACTGGATACTGGCCGCACTTAAGCGACCTGCAACTATCGAGCTGGGTAATAAAAGTTGGAAAATTTGATTAATCCTATTACGATTACTAATGGAGTAAGAACGAATACCGGAAGGCACAAATACATTATAGGAGAGCCAAGAAACGCATTTTGTTTGTTCTAAAAATATCTGCAGGGGTGTAAAATGGGTAATTCCTAAATCTAGCATATCCAAGGTAATTGCACGTGCCAAACACAGTTAAATGACGACAGTGAAAATAAAACAGTCGTATAGCTAATAATTTGAAAGTCAGGTGGTTACTTCTCTGACTTCTTAGAAAGAGATTCCGATTTTGGTTAAGTATCAACTGCCTATTTCGCCTCAGACAATGAATTACCTGCACGGAATTCGACTGTGCATAACCAAGCGAATGATGATATTGATACTAGTAGATTGACTGGGAAGAAAGGAATGTTACCAGGACCAAACTGCACAGGCTTCACCAAAGTTCCTGGACTCCTTAGTTCTTAATTTTCTTCTCTCTTACACCACACTTCGTACACTTCGATGCCATGCTTTTACGAGTCGCGGGGAAGCAATTCATGGAATTTAAAATTTCGCTCGAAATTATCAACAGTTAGAAAAAAAGAGAATGTTGTCAGAACATGGTAGCTTGAATTCTCTTTAAAGGTCATGCCAAGATCAGGCGCCATTTGTGGTCTAGAAGCCTATGAAGGAATAAAGAAAGGAAGCGCCTCTCAGAGCGACCCTGGCAAGTTTTCTCTTTTGTCTCGCTGACAGCGACTCTGGCACTGAGAGAAATGAATCTAGTACGTAAGTGTGAGCTCTATTGCCTATACTGTACGCACAAGTCTACGAACATATTGACGCATGTAGTGTAAATCAGCGTATACAATATAAGAAACTAAACTAAACTCATACCTTAAAGCTAATGCTGTAAATATGGTACTTCAACATCTAAAGAGGCACTGTACTGAATACAAAGTAACTTTAAACTTAAACACCTCAGTCTTCGATACGGCTGGAGGTGGAGGTCCATTCCTCTATCAACTCCTTCTGAATCTTCTGGCACCCAGGAGTTTATATTTTAATTCCACCAGAATTTGAAATAGTACGAACAGTATTATTCAAGATAGAGGGAAGAAGGAAGGTTTCGGTACACTTGGTATAATTTATGCTATAATAATAATCGGTCCCGTAGGCTTTGCAGTATGAGCTTAACATATATGTACAGCAGGAATAGACGTTGACACACGACCTTATTTCACTTCAGCTACCACGATTAATGTCGTCCCTACAGGAATTAAAATCTACAGATGATTAGCAACCCTTCATGAAACCCAATAAACTTACATCCAATCCTTACTCTGAGTTTTGATTCGATTGACTGATTACAGAAACAACTCGCAATAACACACACGTGCCCCGGGATCAGCCGGTTTTCAATTATAGTCACCTGTGTATTTGTAAGGTGTGAGTTTCAATAATTTTGTAGCTGGATGTGCAGAAACTCAACTTACTGTGTTCAGTGCGAGAGAGATGTTCATGATTAGCAGCCCTTCATGAAACCCACTTAACTTACAACCGATCCTTACTCTGAGCTTCGATTCTAATTGCCTAATGACAGTTATTCAGTTAACACTGTGCGTCTCTGCGTGCGTTTCCGGTTTAACAAACGAAGGCAAACTACTGACTACTGACTGCGGAGTGAGAAGTGCAGGACAGGAAGCGAGCCGGACAGCCAGGTGGCCCGTCGTGTGGAAGAAGTCGTCAATCCAAGCACCAACAATAGAATCGTCCATTAATGGGAGTAAAAATCACGATTTGGATGTGTATATTATAGTTTATGGTAGTAGTAAACATACTGTTTAAAACTGGATATACTACGAATAACAATGATAATTTCAGTCCAGTATTCTTGTTACACCTTATTTGAGGGAATAGACGAAGGCAATGTATGTAATTTCTTCCAGATTGAAAATGTATTTTAATTTGGTATTAAAAAAAGAACAATGAAATATGCACAAAAATAATGTTTAAAAATAAAAAAATTTCGTCAAAATCAAAACAAGAATATTTCTTTATAACACAATTTCATTTTCCAGTCCGGTTAATGACGTAGTTTTAGTAAACACATCTTACACACAAAAACAATATTATTATATATTATAACGAACGCCACGCGTTGAAAAATTCTTCTCACGGTAACACCCACATAGTTACAGAAAATAAGAAAATAAGCCATCATGCACATTCGTGCGCAACAAAACCACTACAGATCCTGAATATACATTAAATTTCCCATCGAATGATGTTGAAAGTAAAGTGGCACGATGAGGCACTCATAAAGTTTTTTCGAGCAAAATCTAAAAACAATCTAATTTTCTACAACCACTTCCTTTTACAACGCATTGTGAATAATTTATTTAGTACATAACGTTTGTATTACGCATAAAAGTGAGAACACATACCTCCTTTCACTATTCCATGAACCACAGAACTCTTGAACTCACTAGAAACACAACGTTCGGTTCACTCCGTCACCTCCTATCAACTGAGCCTGATAACTGCTAGGAAGACGTTTCAGCATCTGTCCCCTCCCTCCTACGCACCAGAAAGCGGAAAGGAAGACTGAAGGTCACCCTCTGGTTTGTTCACTATCGAATGAGCCAGGTTTCACGTTGATTTTCACCAGTGAAATTTTCCCAGCTAGATATGGGATTCGACACACTGTGCGACGTGAAGACCTCCACGTATATGAGCGAGCTCACAAATGTTATGCCTTCATATTAATAGTAATATTAATAATATTAATAAAATAATAATAATAATAATAATAATAATAATAATAATAATATTAATAAAATAATAATAATAATAATAATAATAATAATAATAATAATAATAATAATAATAATAATATACAAGACATTTTGTGAGGACTTATCAGGGCACAAACCACCAACACTAAGTTTTCGTCGACCTAACGGATCACTAGAGACAAACAGTAAAGAGAACAGCAAGATACTGGCTGACTATTTGTGAAATCTACTGAACTGCAATCCACCAAATGAAAGACTACAGTTTGAAAAAACCCCACCGAACCCAGACTTACGGCCCCCAACAACTCAAGAAATAAAAGAGATAATCCAATCGCTCAAAAATAATAAAGCCCCTGGGAAAGATGGCATAACTGCGGAAAGGTTGAAATAGGAGGAGATGACCTCATCAGAAGAATTCTTACTCTCTTAACAGAAATATGGGAGACCATGATGATTCCGAAGGACTGGAGAAAGGCCATTATCCATCCGTTACATAAGAAAGCCGATCGAGCGGACCCGAACAATTACAGAGGCATATCCTTTTTACCAGTTATATACAAGGTTCTATCTCAAGCGCTATTAAACAGTGTAGAACAACAAACAGATCATTTGATTGGTGAATACCAAGCAGGCTTCAGAAAAGGTAGATCGTGTTCTGAGCAAATTTGGAGTCTGAAGACGATATTAAGGATACTCCACAGTACCACCACATTTGTCACCTTTGTGGACTTCAAGAAGGCGTATGACTCTATCGACAGACAAACTGTTGTGGACATCCGAGGAGAGCTCAGTGTGGACAAGAAGACCACCGAATTAATCCGCCAGACTCTCACAGGCACAACATCTCAAGTGAAGTTTCTAGGTGAACTATCAGAACCTTTTGAAGTGCATACAGAAGTTCGACAAGGAGATGGCCTCTCTTCAATCCTTAGTGTTAGCAAAGTCATCAGGGAATGGGGAAAAGAAATCGAAGGTATAAACATTGGCACTTGGGGACAAATAATTAACGTGAAGTGCCTAGCTTTTGCTGATGATCTAGCTATCTTTACCATGACTAGGGAAGAAACCAGGTATGCCATGGACACCAGAATATCCAAAGATCCCCACTACAGACAAATTATGGAATAATCACACAGGTCCCTTCCTTCAAATATCTAGGAGAAATCATTGTACCATCCGGATTGGACAGGAAAGCTAATTTAGAAAGAGCCACCAAACTCCTGAAAGCATACCGAATAACATGGAACCACTACAATAAAAGAGTGATGTCACGAAATGCAAAACTTCGGCATTACAAGACTGTTGTTCTTCCGGAAGCCTTGTATGCCTCAGAAACCACATCTCTAGGAGGCCACTCTAAAATTGATGAAATTGAAAAACAAGAAAGAAAAATTCTGAGGAAAATATATGGCCCCGTTCATGTAAATGGTATATGGATCAAAAGAAAAACTGTAGAGTTGCACAAAGCAATCGACAAGTTCACCGATACCGTACGCAGGAGACGATTGAAATTCTATGGCCACATCTGTAGAATGGACGACACTAGATATGCAAAAAGACTACTTGGTATAATTAATTCAAAGAAGGCAAAATAAGCTGGTTTGAGGAAATAAAGCAGGACTTAAAAGAAATACACATCACAGAAGATATCATCGGGGATCGCAGGGCTTTTGGGAATCTGGTTGCAAAGCACACGTTCACGGAAAAGGCTAAAAGAACCACAGGAAAACAATGGACGGAAGAACGCAAGAAACAGCATAGCGAGTTCATGAAGAAAGAAAGGAAAACCTTCATCAAGCTAACAAGTTCCAACGCGCTCTGTAAACGGGCATAACGAAGAAAGAAGAATAATAATATACCTCGTGGAGTAGAGGTATCGCACCTAACTTTCACTATGAGGTCTCGGGGTCAATTCATAGCCAATGTAGTGTTCTTAGTCCTGTACTGAAATCACAGTCTCATAAAACCAACCGAGATACGCAAGGCATCGAAAACGACCAACAAAGAACACTGTGACCGTACCACTCTGCTATTAAGCATCATTTGATCACAAGCTATTCATACACTGTGTTTTTATGATGCCTAGGTATACAGGCTCTCACTTGTCCAATTTGTCTCTGAGATGCCTTGACATTTACCTTTTCCCTCCAGTGTTTATCGCCATGATTACTCATTTTCTCATTAGCCTTCATCTTGCATTCTTTACAAACCTCAAACTTATAAAACAATTGGCTATTGTTAGATGCATTGCGGAGGTGTATTTTCATTTCAAGTTAGAGAACGTCTTTTAATATGTAACTCACTACTCGCAGTCCTGTATTTAATGCATGGCACAATGAAGTGAAGTCCGCTGCTAAGAAACAGAGGAAGTGTCTCATTTAGAAGTAGCAAGAGAAAAGAATTATCAATTCCTTAACTTTTGCTTTTAACAGAAGTCATTTCATAACTCATGTAAGAAGGAACGCTGAATTGCACAAGTATTCTCTCTCCTTCCGTACCGATATACGTTTGTGAATTTAGCGTACTTTGTATGAGGGGGTGAGATGCAATATCTCACACGTGAAATTTATAACATTTTAAGAAAAATGAGAAAAACGTATAACTTCTATACTATTATACGTACAAAGATCAAATTTGGTGAATTAATTGCCATTTGTGATCTCTATAATTATCCAGATAATTCAAAGATCTGAAACAATTGTTGTCAAGAATTTTGTGTATTATTTATTTGCACTTTGTCAGTTTTGAAAGTGAAATTGAAGGGAACAATGAAAACGTGTGTTTTCATAATCAATGAAAAAATGAAATTTCGTATGGCTTTTAGTGCCGGGATATCCCAGGAAGGGTTTGGCTCACAAGGTGCAGGTCTTTCTATTTGACGCCCGTAGGCGACCTACGCGTCGTGATGAGGATTAAATGATGATGAAAACGACACATACACCCAGCCCCCGTGCCATTAGAATTAACCAATTAAGGTTAAAATCAGCGACCCGGCCGGGAATCGAACCCGGGACCCTCTGAACCGAAGGTCAGTACGCTGACCGTTCAGCCAACGAGTCGGTCCATAACCAATAGCATTATGCTTTATTCTACCCTCAGAATTAACAATGCGAATACAAAAGTGGTTATTCAGGTTTAGGCATTAAGGTAATTGTCCTCTACATCAACACACTCAGTACTCACAAAAACTAACTGATTCTTCCTCTAACACCCTATAAGCAAGGCAGCGAGAGTGGCGCGACCTGACGCGAAGCATTATGTCTGGTGCATACACGTTGCAGGTCCTGAACGGAAAAAAAAGAAATGGTTCTGTTCACGTTGCAGTATTTGAAACTCACCCCAATATTCAAAGCCTTAATTACAGCACACTGTTGGCTTGTGCAAGATTATATTTCAGCATATGGCAGAGTTTGATTTTGTTGACCGGGTGGCATGGATAACTCAATTTGACCGAAAGTGTCACTTGGCAGGTTTTGAAATTCACCCCCCACATATAGAATAGTTCATACTGCTATTGCTGTTGTTGTGCCGCTGCTCCACATGAAAGGCTTAAGGGTCAACCTGTACTAGAAAAACCGGATCATACTGTACCGTATCCAAGGGTAAATACCCTCTAGGACGATGCCTCCTTTCCTGTATGAACATCCGACTAACTCAGGGTTGGGCAGAGTGTGGGTTGGTTGTCGGTTGGGTCAGGATAAAAAGTCTAAGTTCATACTCTAAAATATCAGTCAATGACAGGACATGGAGGTATAACACGAATGAGAAAAAATCATAGGGGGTAAGATGGATTTATTGATAAATATCCCCGATCATATTACGAGAAAACAATTAAATCAAGAAAAAATTATATGTCAAAATGAACTCAAAGTGTAGAAAATGAATGGAAATCAAAACGTTACTTGAATGATAAGACAAAATTTGAAATCAAAAATCAAGTTCAACAAAGAACATTTGTATACATCAAAACTGAGCTTCTTCTTATAGTCCATTGTTTATATTGTCTGGCAACAAGTGTACGCAAACACTGACATGTGGTATTTCCGTATGGAGTTACACACTATCGCATCACAACGATACGGTTTCCAAATTTAAGTTAAAACGAGAGTCGCCGAAATACAACCGTTAAATAAAAGTTACATTATAAAGAAACGTTACGACGGAAAGGAAAATAGTTAAGACGCAATGGACGCTATGTAAGTTATGCAAAATACTAGGGGCATATCCTATACTATATTTACAACAATTTAAATAATCAAACTAAACACATCTATATACATCGGATATCGAGTAAAATCTTAAATGCTACACAGATTCTAATGTGAAACACGGTTCACTGCAAAAGATCTAGACAGAACTAGATAAACCATCAATACTTCAGCACTCGGGCTGTTCCCGTTTAAAACAACGAGACAAGTTATACAATCACAAACAACAATGTAAAACATCATCCCGTAAGGGTAAGACATATAAATAACCCTTGATATCATGAAGAAAGCAATGGGCAACATTGCCTCCTTCTGCTGCATTTGAGCTCTCAACAGCGTGGTCATCCGTCATGTACTTCCGGGTAGATTACGAGCTGAAAAGAAATGTTGAACTCAACACTACGCTAAAGTTTGGATTCTGTCTCCCGAGGCTGTCACAAGGAAGTATCGTCTCATTCACGCCTAGATAGACACAGGCCAGAAATCAGCTTGCCATGAGATAACGCCTTTCACCGGCTACACAGAAACTCGCGTATATTCATTCATTCTTAGCATGCTTTTACTATTGGATATTATCAGACTCAATAGTCTGGAATTAATACTGTACATTCTGATCACAATATTGTGCAGATGTGTGTGCCTGCTAAGTGTCTTCTGAGTGTATATCCTTCCCAGTTGTATCCCCGACCCAATGTATCACGGTCCAGGACACTGCTCTTGAGATGGTAGAGATGTCATCCCTCGTTGAGTCCGAGGGAAAACCAACCCTGGAGGGTAAACAGATTAAGAAGCAGAAGAAGAAAAAGACAGCAACTAGAGTATGGTTCCAGTGTATGGGATTCTCACCAGGATTACTAGATTCTAGAACAGAAAAATCCAAAGAAACTCAGCTCGATTTGTTCTGGGCGATTTCCGACAAGTAGTAGCGCTACAAAAATGTAGCAAAATTTGGGCTGGGGAGACTTGAGAGAAAGGAGACGATGAATAAATTTCCAATTTTTTGGAAATTATTTAAGAAAAGGACTAGGTAAACAACGTGGGTGACTGCCACAAATCCAGATCTGTTGTGATTGATTGATTGTTTGTTTGTTTGATTGATTGATTGATTGATTGATTGATTGATTGATTGATTGATTGATTGATTGATTGATTGATTGATTGATTGATTGATTAACGAGATCGCTGATGGTGGATTCATAACTTAACCGATCAACAGTGCTTTCCACACCGATGATGGGACCTAGGAAACACCAGGAAAACATTCCCCAGACAATAGCACTGCCCCACCGCCTGGTGGTAGTTCATCAGTGGTTTTACGGTGTTGGTTCTTCGACGTTTCTCGCTGGACACGGTGATATCCACCAATTCTATGCAATGGAAAACCTGAACTCGTTGGAGAAGGCTATTCGTCGCCAATCAAGGGCAGTTCAGTCGCCAGTCATTTTCGTCGATACACGTGTCCGTCTACTCTGGATACCCCTGGTTAATTTGGACGGCGAACTTTTCAACTGTAGCTCATCGGTTGGCCTTTATGCACCGTCGTATTCGACGTTCACTTAAGATATCAATAGCGCGTGGATCTCCGGAATTTCCACAACAATTATTCCAAAAAAAGCCTTTCGTCCACTCACGATACACATTTATCATAAAGGCACGTGGTCAATTTACAAACGTCAGTATTTCGAAAATTCTGCCTCCTTGGCCCGAAATCCAGTGATCATCCCTAGCAGCGCTTTTGACGCTGTTAATACTAACATCTTGTTAGCTAAGTTGCAAGAATTTCATCTCACTTCTACTGCAGTACGACTCTTCTCCTCATACTTCAATACTTCACAAACAAACTACATCGTGGAGTGTTAGGCGATTTAACATCAGAAAAGATTTAAATTGTAGGCATCCAACACGGTTCTGAATTTGGACCATTACATTAATGGTGTCACTAATGATTTACACAACTGTACTCACCACCTCTATGCAGATAACCCACTTTAAAATTTAAGATATTGTAACTGCCTTTCAGCGAATGAATATCATTATAAACGTAATAAACTCGTAAGTGGACATTTTCCTTTAGTTAATCCAGAAAAGAGAGAGGCTATATTTATACGACCAATAATAACTGTACCTATAATAAAATACTTGCCCCCCCCCCCCAAGTCATGATCAACGGCGTGGTAATATCACTGAGTAAGACCGTGAAAAGCCTTAGAGTCATTACACACGAAACCTGAGAGTGAACAAGTAATTGACAAATGCAGGAGAGTATATAGGCTACTTCGCTTCACCCATTAAGAATTCAGCAGTGGCTTCTTACCCACACGATGAAAATGTTATTAATTCAGACCCAACTACTGCGATGCTGTTTTAGTTGACGCTACCGAGAAACAAAAGTAGAAACTGCAGAAGGCAATGAACACATGCGGCCGTTTTATACTTACATTAAAATTTACAACTTATGTTACCACTGTTACGAGACATTTGGATGGTCATAAAAATATAAAAACCTACAACCTGTTTTCTTGTCATTGACCAGGGCAGGGATGGAATTAATGAAGCCCCATCTTGCGGCAAGGATAGGAACTGTACCGGCTGCAGAGGCATGTCGCACTCCTCCGGGGCAATGATTAATGACTGACAAATGAAATGAAATGATAATGGAAAGTGTTGCAGGAATGAAAGATGACAGGGAAAACAGGAGTACCCGGAGGAAAACGTGTCCCGCTTCCGTTTCGTCGAGCATAAATCTCACATGGAGTGACCGGGATTTGAACCTCGGAACCCAGCGGTGAGAGGGCGTAGCACTGCCTCCTGAGCCACGGAGGGTCCATTTGGCTGGTCACATCCTCTTCAAATGAGATACCCACTCATCAGCATTACACTCAATTCAATTCTTCGCTTACTATACCCATACATCGTACATGAATACGTTACCGTTCATTCCATGTGTCTGGTGCCAGGCTATGGAATTCTCTCCCATTGAGACGAAATTATCCTCTTTTAAAATATGTTGCTGGGATTTCCTCCTCAGTACGTAGCCAGGTTGTATGAATATACGGGTTAATGTGAGAATGAATACCGTAGTAGGTTATTATTTATATTACCGAGCGAGTTCGCCGTGCGGTTAGGGGCACGCGGCTGTGAGCTTGCATCTAAGAGATAGTGGGTTTGAACCCCACTGTCGGCAAGCCTGAAGATGGTTTTCCGTGTTTTAAAATTTTCACATCAAGCAAATGTTGGGTCTGTACCTTAATTAAGAACACAGCCGCACCCTCCACACTCCTAGGCCTTTCGTATCCCATTGTTGCCATAAGACCTATCTGTGTCGCTGTGATGTAAAGTAAATTTTAAATAATATGTTTTTACATTAATTCGTACTTGCAGCCGTAGCAGTGAGATCTCCGAAGTTAAGCAACATTGGACGTGGTCATGATTTGGATGAGTTGCCACGCGCTGTTGGTAGGGGGTACGGGAATGGAGGAGCGGAAAGGAACTGGCCACCCTGCCACATGTAAAACTCCGGCTCAGGTACTTACTTACTTACTTACTTACTTACTTACTTACTTACTTACTTACCTTACCTTACCGTACTTGTATTAAGTTGCACAGTCACGTAGGTCATTAGTTTCGTACTTGACTCTAAAACGAATGGTGGTTACTACGTTACAACTTAGGCCTACTTGTTCATTTCTAAATTATTGTTATAACCACCGTTATTACCCAATTTAGTCAATAAATTATATTCTCACTGCAGATTTTATGATAGAATCTCCTCTCGCCCCCCATCACCATCATCATAATTGTTATCATCGTTGTAATAGTATACAGGGTGTGGATATAAAAAGTAGGGCCTTAGGCCTGGACGAGGCATTGGAAGAAAAGAGCAATGCAATAGAAAGTAGTCTATGTTAGGTATTCAGCCCTAAGACTGGCTTGATCCTCTACAGCTCCACCAACAGCTGTCATAGATAGCCTAGGTGTCATTGAAGAGGTATACTAGAGAAATGAGGAGTGAGGTAGTTTCCTGTTGTTTTATTCACCGAGCCAGAATATGCTATTACATATCAGCCCACCTAGCCTGCTGAAATGCATGCACCAACCCAACCTATAGCGATATTCTTAAACCATTCATAACAGGGACTGGCTGTATAAGGAACGGTATTACTAAATCGCTCACACCTTGGTCACTTTCATATTGTCAAAGCCAAGGATAAGACTGAGACAGTTCAATGAAAGTAACAAATTTATTCTAGCCCATACCAGAAGACATAGTGCACTCTAAACACTAGATCCCGTCAGCAAAGGCATAGCAAATAGTGCATTGTGCCATAATTTCTTAATTCCCTTTCTGTGTTTTTCTCTTCCTTCAAAGTTAATAACAAGAAATCGGATAATTATATATAGGCCTAACCATAGTCAAAAATGTTTATAATCATTAACAGGATTAATGCTCTCAGAGCACTAGAATTTTCCAGGGAACAATTTAGTTTGCCACATTACAAAATATTAAAATAATAAACAAGAGACAGAGTGGTGATAGTGAGTTCGAGCCCCATGTCGGCAGCCCTGAAGATGGTTTTCCATGTGTTCCTATTTCCATACCAGTTAAATACTGGGGCTGTACCTTGAATAAGTCCACGGCCACTTCCTCCTCACTTCTAGCCCTTTCCTATCACATCGTCGCCATCAGACCTACCTGTGTTGGCGTGACGTAAAACAAAATTGTAAAAAAATGAAATAAGAAAGGAAACAAGATCGGCCTTGGTGCCTTCAGGTACACAACGAGCACAGTGTCCAAACTTGTTAGCTATTCAACACGGTAAGATAGGTCATTTCAAAAGAGGAGGGACCCCCAGAAAATAAACCGGAACAGAGCTCAAACTAAAACAGGCCATAATAAATTAAACCCAAGGAGAAGCAGACATTTCGATTTAGAGAAACGACAGCTACACAAAGAGAATAGGGATGTCGGAAACACAGCTCTGAGAAATATCATGTGAACAAAATTTAATAGAGCAACATATGCCCGATGACTCGGGTAATAATCCCATTCTAACTGCGATTAGGCGGTGAGAGGGAGCAAACTATGAGCGAAAACTGTTACATAAGGTTAAATTTAGAAAACTACTAGTCGCAGAGAAGAACATTTTAAAAAAAGGAAACGGGGGTTCAAACTAGTGCTTCCTTTAGATGTATATAGCCATAAAGATGGAAAAGCCTACATTATTAAAATAGGAAAAATTGAAAGTGACTACGCTAAACTATACATTAGAGGATCACTGGAGGGATATCTGTCCTATTTTAATGGTTGCTTTATGGTAAGAATCTCGTAGTTGTCATTGCCCTCATTGGGCAGTCGCCCGACCTAGAGAGGTCCATACTCCAGCAGACGATGACCAGTAAGACCCTAGAAAGCAACAGCGGAATCCTCTTTTTTATTTGCAGTGAACTGACTGTTGATTGGGTGTAGATAGTGACAACTCTATAACAAAATATAAATGTGTGTCAATTTATAAAGTTACATTACTGTCAGTCATGATAATGATGATGATGCTTGTTTAAAGGGGCCTGACATCTAGGTCGTCGGCCTCTAATGACATGAAATGAGACGAATTATAATAACAATTTAAAATTCCAAAATTCATCCACTGACAAGAATTCAGAACTTGATGATGAATAATGAATGGATGAAAAAAATCCTCAACCTGTTTCCAGTCATTCAACTGGGTCACGAATGGAATGAATGAAGCCCCATCCAGCATCTAGCGGCGAAGGTAGGAAATGTCTCGGCTGCCGAAGCCTGTCGCACTCCTCTGGGGAAATGATAAATGACTGACAGATGAGATGAAATGTTAATGGAGAGTGTTGCTGGACTGAAAGATGACAGGGAAAACCGGAGATACCCGGAGAAAAACCTGTCCCACCTCCGCTTTGTCCAGCACATATCTCACATGGAGTGACCGGGATTTGAACCACGGTATACAACAGTGAGAGGCCGGCGCGCTGCAGCCTGAGCCACGGAGGCACTGAATGGATGAATATGAATGTAAAATCGATACTAGAATTCAGGAAGACGACGATAAACAATGATTATGAACCTAAAACATCATTGGTTTCCACCCGCAATGACCCCTCTTCCCAGAAACTAACAACAATGGTATATACTGATCAAGATCCAAAGGACAATCCTGAATCGAATATGCTTGTAGCCTAAAGTGATACAAAATTCTGGTCAAAGGCCCTTCATAATGGTACTTACCGCTAGTAAAGTAGAACCATGGTATTTCTTATGTAGTGGTACTAATTAACATGTAACGTAGACTCACGGTGTTCCATACATTGTGGTACTGTATTGTACTATAGACAGGAAACGCAGACCTATGGTGTTTCTCACAATGGCGCCACTCATAGGCAACGCAAACTAATGGTGTTCCTCACATAGTGGGTACTAATCACAGGCAAGACAGACCCACGGCGTCGCTGATAAAGTGGTACGAGCAGACCCGTGGTGTTCCTCAGAACGCAGAACCATGATGTCCACAGCCAGATGCTGAAACACCCCAGCGTTTATAGCCTCTTTTTACGTGCTTGAGGTGTTTCAGCCAAACCTGGACAAAGGGGAGTTTCCATCATAGTGCCGGATACTATACACTGGTACTGTAAACCCATAGTGATCCACCCACAGACTATTGGTATTCCTCACATATTGGTACTAATTACAAGAAAAGTCGACTCATGGTATTCCTCGAGTAATGCTACGAACCACAGGTAGTCTCATGGTTCAAAATTCAGCATCACTTCTTCGCCCCTTTTAGTCGCCTCTTATGACAGGCAGGGGATACCGTGGGTGTATTCTTCTTCCGCGCCCTCCCCACCCTTACACTGGGTTATATTACTGTCTATAAACTGGAAACACAATTCGATGTATTAACCGATGCCAATGGGACAGGCAGAGACTCAGCAGTAAGAATACTATTTGTAGAACGGAGTTCAGCTGCTTACCGCTAGATTTCACTGAAGCAATATGTCCAAAGTGTGGTCTAACTTTAGGGTTGGCCTCTACTGCAACCCACCCAATTGGCAATCATCTTATCTGTTTTTAAAAATATACAATCTAACCTACATTAAAGTATGTGGTTAAATGTAAGGAAGAGCCAAGGTACTTAACTTCGCCACTTGTAAATACTGTAAATAAACAAATACATTACTACTAAAATATTTTCATTCCTCCCCTGAAGGTGGAGTTGGTTCTTTTAGGCGGTGACGCCGTCTCTCAGGCCGAAAATTTGCCACGGCAAAGGAGATGCTCGGAGAAGGTGAGGGGTTGCCGGCCGTGGCCTATACTAGGAATTGTCCCGGCGTTCGCCTTAGTGCAGGAGAATGGAAAAACCACGAAAAACCCTTCTCAGGATAGCTGACGGTTTGGGCCAGCCGTGAGGTCCAGCCCTGTCGCAGAGGCGTAGAGCCACGGTAGAGTCAAGGCCACCACTCCTCTGTTCGGTTGGCCGCTTGGAGTGCACAGCGGTCGGACCACGTAATGGCCGTGGCCACTTGTTGGCCGAGACCCACTCTGCATTCACCGACAACCAAAAACTGAGCAGTATATGTTGGGATGTATTCATTGTTGCAGTTTCCATAGAGGTTGGTAGCTTGGTGTGTTGTATATATGAAGAGATGCATATTAAGATGAATACGAATACCCAGTCCTCAAGGCAGAGGAATTAACCACATTATGATAAAATCTCTGGCCGTGCCCAGAATATATCCAGGTCACCTGAACCGAAACCCTCAATGCTGACTATTCAGACAAAAGAGCTGCAAACTACAAACTCTTCAACACTTTCATTAAAATAACTGTAATTAATGGCTGCAGTTATTTCTACAGAGTTTTGTTCTTGTTAGACTGTTGTACGCCTTTTGTTAAATCCCCACACCCACGGACTTCAGGTTGTACTCTGGGGAAGCTGAGATTACAGCGCTCTTTCACAGCAAATGAGAGTGCGCCTTACATATTTAATGTGCAGTCTGGGTCAAGAAACCTGGTGCACGAAACGAAGTAAAAGAAATTCTTCCTTTTTCCTTGTAGTACACTAACACAATTTTGAATGTTACATTCAAGATGAAGACTACCAGGCTGTGCGTGTGGTCTTGAATTCCACCGTCAGCTCTCCTGAGAATGGCATTCTGTGGTTTCCCATTTTTAGCTCCAGGTAAATGTCGGAGAGTTCCTATTTGTGGACCACGACCGATTCCTTCCACTTCCTTATCCAGTTTCATATTCATTCGCTTTTGAACTGAGGTTGGCGCCAAGAAGGGCATCCGGCAGTAAACATTAATATTACCTCATCTCCGATCCCGAATGAACGAACGGGACTAAGAGGTAGACCTAGCTAGAGACATATAAGATTACCGAGCGAGTTGACCGTGCAGTTAGGGGCGCGCAGCTGTGAGCTTGCATCCGCGAGATGGTGGGTTCGAACCCCACTACTGGCAGCCCTGAAGATTGTTTTCTCCGGTTTAATATTTTCAAACCAGGCGAATGCTGGGGCTGTACATTTATTAAGGCCACGACTGCTTCCTTCCCAGACCTAGGCCTGTCCTATCCCATCGTCGCCATAAGACCTATTCTTGTCGGTGCGAGGTAAAACAGTTGTAATAAAAATGAAGATTGTCATTATATTCCTTCACATACGATCTAACCACATGACTCATCACCTGATAGTTCTGATGATCTTGAAAAATCCTGGTTTTAACAGTCACACGAACTCAGAATATGTAGATTCTGATGGTGATTATGTTTCATTTATGAGGGGAAGGACATGTAGGCAACCATCTTCCCTTTAAACAGAAACGGAAACCGACCATCCAAGAAACGATATAATATTGTTGTGAATTAAGCACCGTCTGTTTCGTTACTCTAATTTATTTCAGGATAACTTGCGATTTATTTACAGTATCGAATATGATGTTCATACTGAACCCTTGGTGGTCAAAGGTCATGCATGGGTTCAATATCACCCCATAATATGAGGCTCTCTCATGGTTGATGCCTGATAAACGTGGGCAGCTACACAGTTTAACGTTCGTGTTCAGAGTGTTAGCTGAAAAACAGTCCCTGCATATTTATTCTAAATTCACCTTTTTATCATAATTTCACAACTTAATTACACGTTCCTCCCTTTCTGTTCACCGCACAAATAAAATTAATACATCATTTGTGGTGACCGGCGCGAGATTATGGAATTCTGTGCCAGCTCAGTTCAGAGAAACTAGCTCGTATTAAGATTTAAGGTCGCCTCCCGAGACTACCTGCTAAGGACAGCTGATGAATGATTGAAGTATGGGTGTGTGCGTGCCTGGGGATTAGTCAGTTTCAAGAGTTTAATATTAATTAGTTTTAATATTAATTTAGTCAGTAATTTATTTAAATTAAATTTAATTTTCATCTAAGTAGTCTTAACTATTTTACGTATCTTAGTATTTTAAGATTTCAATTTGTATATTGTTAAATGTAAGAGAGGGCCTCGAGCCCTAACTTTGCCACTGTAAAACGGCACTAATAAATAAATTCACACACATATACCTCTATTCAGCCATGAATGACCACACTCACTAATTTCTGCCTGTTTACAAGTCTCTCTTCTTTACACACAGCATGGAGTCCCAGCTCGTAAGAATTACATGAGAGGGCTTTAATCCCCTTACTTTCAGTTCTCCAAGTCCGCTTGCCCTTCACAGAAGCTCGTGTGTATACAGTCACATGGAGTGAATATCTAAGCAACAGCAGCTCAACAGTGATAAAACAGGACAGTAATCACAAAATGACCATTAGCGCTGTTCAAATTACAATCACTCACTCACTCACTCGCTGACCCACAGCGATTCTCATTCCACAGAAACACACAAACAGTCAGTACTCCAAGATAGTACATAGTACGCCGTATCCAGTTTAGCTACTCACTGGACATTCCCACACACCAACAACCTCACTCGCAGTGGCCTTGAATTTATACCTTGAAGATGGGCTACATCAATATTCAGGTTCGATAGGAGATGGAACATTCCCATTTTACTTTCCAGAAATCGAATGGGGAAACTGGACGAAGGAAAGAATAGAACGGCCGCGGAATGTCCTAGGGCGGGCTAGGAGTAGTGATGGGATGATCGAATGTTTTTAATAATTGAATGAGTTTCAAATATCATTCAGTTGTATCGCATGGAATATTCGGATGCGTCATGGATCAATTTTTCGGGTAAGTGCGTCGGATGGATAATCGATTGAAATATACGAATTGATGAACTCTTATGGAAAAAATAGAAATACGCCTTTTTCGAAACGTATCTCCAAATGTTGAAAATAAATGAGTGAATTAACTAACTTAATAACATCACTTTTCATTCGAATATTTGAAAAGCATTCACTATTCGATAGGGGCGTTAAAGACGTGCTCGGTTCGTATCCCCGTCAGGAAGTCGTAAAATTTAAGAAACGATATTTCCATTTCCGGAGGTGCACATGGCCCTGAGGTTCACTCAGCCTACACCGAAAATGAGTAACAGTTTAATTCCTGGTGGCAAAGGCGGCCGGGCATACAGCAAACCACTCTACCCCATCAAGCGCCGAGGTTACGGATAGTGGAAGCCTTTACCTTCCACCCCTCCAAGGGCCTTCATGGTCTGTGCGGAGATGACTTTGCTTTTATTCACCATTCGATAGACTCACCTAATTTTGATATGGCTGAATAAAGCATTCCTACTGAAGTCGTTATATCAAATCTTAATCTGATTGTAGACTTACAGGCAGAAGCGTTTCCTTGTAAGAGACGACCAAGTTCAAAGTGATAAGCCGCACAGAAAGGGATAGCAGGATTCGAAGAAATTGAGAGAGTTGACAAATTTGTCTTCATAGGAAGCAATCTCAACGCACAGTGGGACCTCGATACCGTAACCAAGCTCCAAATAGAAATCGCCAGATGGACCTTCTTTAAAATGAGACCCTTGCTGTGCACCATCCAGTGTTGTTTGAGGGTGAAACAAACACAACCATCCGAGAGGAGAATAGACGCGTTCAAAATGTGGATCTATAGAAGGCTGCTGAGAGTATCTTGCACGGACCACGCTGTCCTGCACTGGATCGGCCACGATAAAGAGCTGATGAAAATCACAAAGAAACGGAAATTATAAATTAGAACATTTTGGACATATATATTTCTTTCTTCCTTTCTTAATTTGATTACCCTCCAGGGTTTCTTTCTCACTCGGACTCAGCGAGGGATCCCACCTCTACCACCTCAATAGTAGTGTCATGGAGCATGAGACACTTGGTCGGGGAATCCAATTTGGGAGGAGGGCCAGTACCTCGCCCAGGGGGCCTCACCTGCTATGCTGAACAGGGGCCTTGTTGGAGATGGGCAAGGAACGGGGAAGGAAGCATCCGTAGCCTTAAGTTAGTTACATTCCTGGCATTTGCCTGGAGGAGAAGTGGGAAACCACGGAAAACCACTCCGAGGATGGCTGAGGTGGGAATCGAACCCTCCTCTACTCAGTTGACCTCACGAGGCCTAGTAGACCCCGTTCCAGCCCTCGTGCAACGTTTCAAATTTTGATGCAGAGACGGGAATCGAACCCCGGCATCCGAGGGTGGCAGTTAATCACACTAACCACTACAACACAGAGGCGGACTTGGACAAGAAATAAGGAGAAATATGGAATACTCAAATTCATCATGCATGGCAAGGTATTCGTCCTGGACGCCGTCGGAACTCCTGGCTGAGAAAGCTCCGCCAATGGTATGAACTGTCATCTGCCGAGCTGTTCCGAAGATATACGAAGATATAAGATAAAATATAGTTAGCATGATGATCGCCAATATCCGGAGCGGATAAGGCACACGAAGAAGAAGAAGAAGAAGAAGTACAAGAAGAGGAAAGAATGTTCCCTCTGAACCGACTTACTGTACTTTGACCACTCTGCCAACGGGCCGGGCGAAGGAAAAGGACCATGGCAATGTTATAAACCTTGGAGTTCCTAGGTACAGTTCGT
Organism: Anabrus simplex; assembly: GCF_040414725.1. Taxonomy (NCBI): domain Eukaryota; kingdom Metazoa; phylum Arthropoda; class Insecta; order Orthoptera; family Tettigoniidae; genus Anabrus; species Anabrus simplex. The sequence continues at coordinate 1,762,334,937 of NC_090265.1, read as the reverse complement.
CCACATCGGACCAAGGTGTCCGACTCTTTGGCTGAACGGTCAGCGTACTGGCTGTCGGTTCAGAGGGTCCCGGGTTCGATTCCCGGCCGGGTCGGGGATTTTAACCTTAATTGGTTAATTCCAATGGCACGGGGGCTGGGGGGCTGGGTGTATGTGTTGTCTTCATCATCATTTCATCCTCATTACGACGCGCAGGTCGCCTACGGGAGTCAAATAGAAAGACCTGCACCTGGCGAGCCGAACCCGTCCTGGGATATACCGGCACTAAAAGCCATACGACATTTCATTTCATCGGACCAAGGTTAGAAATGTGTTATTTATGGACTGGCATTACTTCTATACGTACATTTCCTATTCTGTCTGTAATTCACTGTCATATTGGGAAAACAGCTAAAATTGCTAAAAGTTACAATTTGTGTATCTTGTTTATAAGGAAAATACAACCGAGCGAGTTGGCCGTGCGGTTAGGGGCGTGCAGCTGTGAGCTTGCATCCGGGAGATAGTGTTTTTGAGCCCACTGTCGGTAGCCATGAAGATAGTTTTCCGTGGTTTCTCATTTTCACACCAGGCTAATGCTGGTGCTGAACCTTAATTAAGGCCACAGCCGCTTCCTTTCCACACATAAGCCTTTCCTATCCCATCGTCGCTATACGACCTATCTGTGTTGGTGCTATGTAAAACAAATCGTAAATAATGAACTTCTCACGACTACGACTTTTGTATTTAAAAATACGTTTCTATCAGCGAAGTTATTCTCACATATTAGCCATGATGACGTGGGTACACAGCTATATCTTTTTTCTTTGGTTTTTCACTCGAACTCAGCGAGGGATTCCATCTCCACCACCTCAAGGACAGTGTCCCGGAGCGTGAGACTTTGGGTCGGGGGATACAACTGTGTAGGGGCGTTAGTGCCTCGTCCAGGCGGTCTGACCTGCTGTGCTGAACAGGGTTCTTGTGGGGGGGAGGGGGTGGTGGGAAGGTTTGAAGGGATAGGAAGTGACAGTGGGCTTAAGTTAGGTACCATCCCAGCATTTGCCTGTAGGAAAAGTAGTAAACCACTGAAAACCATTTAGAGGATGGCCAAAGTGGGAATCGAACTACCCCTCTACTCATATGACCTCCGAGACTGAGTGAACCCCGTTCCAGCCCTTGTACTACATTTCAAATTTCGTAGCAGAGCCGGGAAACGAACCCGTGCCTCAGGTGGTGGCAGCTAATCACATTAACTACTGCACAACAGAGGTGGACCCTCAGCTGTATCTATTTGCATGAATTTGAACTACGTACATCCAGACTTCTATTGACTTCCACAGACATATCGAGCAAACGGGAAAGTTTTAGAGGCTTATTCTAATCTTATTCAAATAGTTATTTCAGTCCTGCCCGGTAAGGGGCAGGCGGGCCACCAGCTAAACATGTAGCTCTTTGGCCGGTGAGTGAGTACATAAAAGTAGAATTTTGGAACCTATAGGCCTACATAGAAGAATGTTTTAGAGACTTGTCTGGTACCAATTATGGTTACAAGATGAACGCTATGATCATACTTGAACTGTTCAGTGAAATGCATACATTTTTTTTTCTGTTCTGGTGTTTATCTCTATCGATAAGCACCTGGCACAGCAGCACACCTGTTGGCCATTGTCGTTAACGCGTCATATCTATAGGGTCTAACACCGTGGGTAACCGTTTCGAGTCCCGTTCGTTGAAAATAGTTTAACTATCCGAATGTTGGCCGACAGGGTAGGAAAGGTGACGGAGTACAATTTGTAATCACTAGATATCCTGCCAAAAGCCTGGATTAAATTACAAACCTCTCCGCAGTGTCCGCTTCTGTAGTGTAGTGGCTAGTGGCCTGGGTTCGATTCTCGGCTCTACCACGAAATTTGGAAAGTGGTAGCAAGGTAGCAACTTGGTCAACTCAGCCTCCAGTGGTCAACTGAGTAGAGAGGAGTTCGTTTCCCACCTCGTCCATCCTGGAAGTGGTTTTGCTTGGTTTTTCATTTTCACACTAGGAAAACCCTTGCGCTGTACCTGAATTAAGGCCACGGTTGCTTGCTTTCCAGTACTAGCCCTTTCCTATCCCATAGTCGCTACAAGAGCTATCTGTGTGTCACTTTGTTCCATTGATCGACCTTCCAAGGTTGGGAACGGAAAAAGTAAAAGAACCATACAGGGGTTCTAAAATACGTTAACAGGCAAAGAATTCGAAGAAAGAAACTGAAGCTACATGAACTTGTATTAATAAATAACAAATTTCTAGTGAGTAATACTGAAGGTAAGATTCTTGGGATAAAAGTAAGAGAAAGCCTCAAAATAACGCGATAGAGGAAGTGATACAGTTAACTGAATGTCAGAAGTGGGGGCATTGTAGATGAGTGCCATTGCCACTGGTTTCTCAAAAGGCCCCCGCGAGTCCCATCGGGGGCAATGGACTTCTGAAAACTGTAACACTGGAGGTCGTGTGGCTATCAGAAATATTCATAAATTTGAAAGTCCGAATTACCAAAGAACAAGAACAACACGAGATACTTTGCAGCGCCAACGAAGATGATGATGATGGTTGAGATGACTTTTATGACCATGATGATGATGAACGTTAAAATGATACAAATTAAACTTAAAATCAGTCCGCCTCTGTGGTATAGTGGTTAACGTGATTAGCTGCCACACCCGGAGGTCCGGATTCGATTGATGGTTCTGCCACGAAATTTGAAAAGTGATGCGAGGGCTGGAACAGGGTTCACTCAACCTCCGGAGGTCAGCTCAGTAGAGAGGGGTTCGATTCCCTCCTCAGCCATTCTCGAAGTGGGTTTCCGACGTTTCCTAACTTAAGACCACTGCCACTCCCTTCCCTCTTTCTGATATATCTTCTCCAATCTTCTTATCAACCAACAAGGCCCAGGTTCTGCTTAGCAGGTGAGGCCGCCTGGGCGGGGTACTGATCCTCCTCCTCAGTTTTATCCCCGACTGAAATTATCATGCTCCAGGACACTGCTCTTGAAACGGTAGAGAAGGGATCCCACACTGAGTCCCAGCAAAAAACCAACCCAGGAGTGTAAACGACTTAATTAAGAAAGACAGAAAAAATATCAAACGAATTTAAAGGCAGTTGAAGTGTAAATGCAAATATTAAGTGACAAATCTAAAATAACCTGTTCCATTTAATTTTATGAATACATCCGGCAGGTATGCCACATAATTTAAATTTTCTTGAGGTAACGGTATAGCCATTATTGCCACGTTGAGGGAAAGTCGTTCTAAAGTGCTATTTTCGCGAGATAAATAATTCATAGTGGCAAATTTTCAACGAGTAAAGCATGTATTATTAGTTTTGTAGAGAGCACGAACTCGGTCGCAACTTCCACGTGTTGATGCCAACAAACATAAACAAAGTAAAAATAAAAAGTTAGACTTTACTCGAGCCAGAAGTTTGCGACGCATTAGCAAAGCCATTAGAGTTATGCAGGATGATTAAGTGATTACAGGCTTAAAAGTAGGGAGCGGATTTGTGGGTTTCAACCTATATTTTTCCTCGTTATTAATTAACAAATTTCAAGATATATGTTCGTTTCACACTTCCTGAAGCAGAATATATGAGAGAACTAAAGCACTTGCTTCATATGCACACCCATTGTATGGATATGAACCTGGCAACCGAAGATTGAGGTCTAGGAAGAGTTTTCTGAATACAAACGAAGATTTAAACGAATCTGCTCAATCCACAAGGTTGAGATTATGGAGAACTAGGAATCCTCAACTTGCTGGTTGGATGCTACCAATTGAACATCTCCCTCCAGGACACGAGAAACATTGGTCTACGTGGAAATCGTTGAACAGGCTTCGCACTGGGGTTGGGAGATCAAGAATCAATATGGTAAAGTGGGGCTTTCCTGGCACATCCAGACAATGTGAATGTGATGAAGACCAAACACAGCCCATTTCATGAACTGTAGTAAATGTCCTTTGAGTTGCACAATAGAGGACTTGATGGCTGCGACACCTAATGCCCGTGATTTGGCAAAATTCTGGGCAGACACTATTTGATATGTATGTCATTAAGTACCATTATGCTATGTAAAATGTATGCTTCTGATACGAATAAATAAATTGTAGCTAAAAATACCTACAAGAGGGGTTGACACCTAAAATAAAATGAATAGCTCTTTCGGATTCTTCAAATGATTAATGTTATTTTCCCATCGAAACCTACCATAAAATTATTTCCACCACAACTCCAATCGTCCTCCATCTACTTGAATAAACACGCCACTGAATAACTTGAAGGCTGCTAAAATTAATTTATAGAACGAAACAAGAATAGTATGTAATAAATAGGCGGATGTTGATGTATCTTACAACGACAAAAAAGATTTTAATTTAAAAAGATAACATAGGTCACAAAATGTAGTATCAATCCGTCAATTCGACATTTAATATTAACAAAAATCTAGTCACGCTGGGTCTCATAGTTAGGCTACTTTTGATTAACACAAGTGGATTTCAATTATATATTGGTGCTTATTTATCAAAATAAAATCTGACCATTTTTCCCAACTGCCTTGAAAGCTGGTAGAAGGAAAGTGAAACTCTAAATGAAATTTGCTATTTAACTTAATGCAATTTAACTTAACTAAATTCCTTTGATATTTGTCTGACTCGTTGGCTGAATGGTCAGCGTTCTGGCCTTCGGTTCAGAAGGTCCCGGGTTCGATTTCCGGCAGGGTCGGGGATTTTAATCGGTTCTGATTAACTCTCCTCATCATATTCAGACAACATACCACACTACCAACCTCCATAGCAGCACGTACCCGCAACCCCACAGGTGCGTGAAAAAAGCGATAGCAAAAGAAGAAGAAGATGATGATGAAGAAGAATGCCCTTAGATATCTGCCATAGTCTCCCGTCTTAGCCCGCACGGTAACGAGAATTGGAATTGAACGCACGGTATATTAGAAGCATTTGCAATTAACGGTTTGCAAAGGAAATATTTTCAGTACTATAAAAGGTAAATATTTTGTAACTGCTATTATACAAATTATACTTAAAACATATGCAATTTTTATAAATTATCGCGGCACGCATTGCTTTCATTATTTAATTAAAAGAAAACGGCTGTGGAAACTCATCGTTTGCTGGTGGGAACATGTGGTGAACACACTCCATCGATTAGAATACCAAGGCCAAATCGCTTCGGCAAGAAGACCATGCTTTGTGTCTGGTGCGACCAGAGCGGTATTGTGTGTGTGTGTGTGTGTGCGAAAAGTTTTCATTCCCCACCCTGAAGGGTTACGCCCTCCCTCTGGCCGAGAGCTTGGGCGGGGAGGAGGAATGTGTGGAAATTGGGAGTTGGGAAAAGGCGATGTGAAGAATGCTGGATGGAAAAGGAGAGGCCTCGTGTCTAAGGGGGCTTTAGTATGATGATGAGTTTTTTATTGTTTCCATTAAATTAAAATAAAGAGATGCAATATGAATGATACAGAGCATTTACATAGCCTATTGATTTATGAGAGTGGGCTAGGGAAAAGGTGTAAGGCGAAGGTATTGTAGAATGAGGAGAAGTTGGTGAGGGAAGTAAGAAGAAGGCGGAGTATATCTGGGGTTGGTGGAATGGGGGAGAAGTAGGGTGGCAGGGTTGGGACAGTAGGTGATCGAAGATGTGGACGAGGTGAGATAGGAGGAGGGTCAGGCCGGGGACGACTGCGAGGTGTGTTAGGACTGTGCAGGGGTTGTGGGGGAGAATGCGAAGGTTCCACACGATGATGGCGACCATAGATGTGAATTCCGGAAGCGATGAGGCGCTGGACAGCGTCTGAAGTGGATAGTTGAATCCGCACCAGGAAAGTAGGTCCGTCTGAGTTATAGATGCGGAAGGCGCCCTGTACAGGGATGTCTGTCTGGCGGAGGTCGTAGGCAAGAACGGCAGGCGCTATGCTGGGATCGATCCCATGGATGACGCAGCTGTAGATAGATGGTGGTGTGTGCTGAGGTAGGCGTACTATGTTCTCCGGAGAAGCGACGGTATGTCCCTCGGCAGATGGCTGCGTAGAAGGAGGGTGAGACGTTTGAACAGTGATGGGAGGGAGGGGGAGAGAAGCTTGCGAGAGGAGGAAAGGATGAGACATAGTCAGAGTAGTAAGAGAAGCAGAGGTATGGGCGACATTGCTGGTAGTGGTGGTAGTAGTAGTCATAGTAGTGGTGGTGACAGATACGATACAAGGAGTAGTAAGGGTAGCGGGAGTAGATACGGTGGTGGTAGGAGGAGGGGAAGGGCAGGAAGACACTGGTAAGGGGGATGGTGGGGACTTGGGAGGCGTAATGTCAGCACTCGCAGCCAGTTCTTCGTCTGCTTCAATCTCAGCTTGGAGGTGAGCCGGTGTAGAAACCACGGAGTAGAGGCGGTGATGGATGAGAGCGCCGGTTTTCTGGACTGAGAGACAGGCAGCGGCAGATGTGTAGTAGAGCAGGACCTCTGGTGTTGGGTCGGTGCCGTTGTAGAGGCGGTGAACAAAGTAGACACCGGTTGAGAGAAGGGCTTCACAGATGTCGTCTTCCGGGATATCGGGATCAATGTCCTGGATGATGCAAGTGGATAACATTGCTGGGGAAGGCCGTCAACCTACTTAATGACAGCCAATTATGCTATTTGGCCCGGCGAGGTGAGATGTATAGTTGAGGCGTCACCCCGGCCGAACAAAAATATAGGATATGTGAGAGAATATCTGAGTCCACTTGAAAGGAGACTGCGACAAAAAAGCCCCCAACGGTATTGTGTATTATGAACTCTTGAAGTCCGGCTAAACCGTTAATGCACAAAGCTATCACCAACAAATTATTAATTTAAATCACGCATTGATCGAAAGACGACTGGAATGGGCCAAAAAATGACAAAGTGATTTTATCACATGACAATTCACCGTCACACACAGCAAAACCAGTGAAAGACACCTTGAAATCGCTTGGATGGGACGTCCTTCCACACCTGTCGTACTGTCCTGGCCTTGTGACAAATCATTCTGTGGAAAATTAACCTAAAATTCGACGAAGAAGTATGGAGTGATTACAGTCAGATTGATTGCTTCAATCGTATACAAAATACTCTTGAACTCCTCTTCGTTTCTTAGTTCTAAAACGATACATTTAGTAAGTTTTTTATTCACTCTGTTTATTCCAAACTTTGTAGACATCGTTTCAGTAGTAGATTTCAGTAATTGAAAAGTCTGCTCTGAATCTTTTACCTCTAATTCATCATTAAGGGAAATAATAACTGCTTAGTAGCAGAAAAATGTTTCTGGTTTATAAAATTGCACTACGTGACGAAGCTTTCGCGATGACTCTAAACAAGTTCCAAGGATAATCGATGAAAGTAGCAGGGATTAAATAATAGATTTACTCTCTTAATAATGTGACGTGTAATACTGTGTATCTTACGGCAATCGGTTAATGATTTCGCAGTTTGAATAATGTACGAAGTTAATAATAATATATGCTTTACGTCCCACTAACTACTTTTACGGTCTTCGGAAACGCCGAGGTGCCGGAATTTAGTCCCGCAGGAGTTCTTTCACGTTCCAGTAAATCTACCGACGCGAGGCTGTCGTATTTGAGCACCTTCAAATACCACCGGACTGAGCCAGGATCGAACCTGCCAAGTTGGGGTTAGAATGCCAGTGCGTTAACCGTCTGAGCCACTCAGCCTGGCAATGTACAAAGTTAACGAACCTACAGGGTGTACAGGTGATGATGTTACAAACTTTCGGAGATGATGGAGAAAGGCAAATGGGTCAGTTTGAGATAAGGAACTGTACTCCGGAAACTGTCGAGTCAAAAGTTATTAGTAATCCAAGTTCTTTCACGTTCGTCCATTCTTGACAGTTCAAACGACACCGGGGATGTTCGAACGGGTACGACAGAACTTTGTGCTACGATGCCATGCCTGTATTGACGCAGAGGGTCACCATTTCGTACGTTTGTTGTAAATGGAGTGGCTAGTGGAAGTTGAGCGCGTAAACGGACTTAAATGAGTAGAATTTGCTTCAATTTTGACTCGATCGTGTCCGAAATATGGCTCCTTATCTCAAATTGAGTCTGACTTGTTGGCTGAATGGTCAGCGTACTGGCCTTCGGTTCAGAGGGTCCTGGGTTCGATTCCCGGCCGGGTCGGGGAATTTAACCTTAACTGGTTAATTCCAATGGCCCGGGGGCTGGGTGTTGGTGCTGTCCCCAACATCCCTGCAACTCACACACCACACATAACACTATCCTCCACCACAATAACACGTAGTTACCTACACATGGCAGATGCCGCCCACCCTCATCGGAGGGTCTGCCTTACAAGGGCTGAACCCGGCTAGAAATAGCGACACGAAGTTATTATATATATCTCAAAGTGATCCATTTGCCTTCTTCTATCAGCCCTGAAAGTTTGTAGCATCATCACGGGTGCACCCTTATACCACCAATTCGCAGTAAGTTTCAAATGTTACCAAACTGCAGTGAAACAAATGTAATTCCTCCGGTTATGTTATTTATTGCCTTCTCGTTGGTAACACTTGCCTTCAGAATTAAAAATATTTTGGCTCGGGCAAAAATTAAACTCAAATTCATCAATGCACTATCATGCAACACGGCAATCTAGAAACTTCCTTGTCCCTAGAATGAATACAGTGAAGTATAGAAATAGTGGTGTATTGTGTAGGGCTATAATAGCATTTGATTCCTATTCCAGACACGTTAATTCCCTCTCAGAATTTCAAAAAATTCAAAAGAAATATTAAGAAACGTTTAGGGAAAAAATTTATGTTTGCTATTTGTTTAACGTCGCACCGACACCGCTAGATCTTATGGCGACGATGGGATAGGAAATGCCTAGGAAAGGGAAGGAAGCGGCCATGGCCTAAATTAAGATACAGTCCCAACATTTGGCTGGTGTGAAAATGGAAAACCACGGAAAACCATCTTCAGGGCTGCTGGCAGTGGGGTTTGAACCCACTATCTCCAGGATGCAAGCTCGCAGCTGCGCACTCCTAACCGCATGGCCAACTCGCCCGGTGGACAAAATTTAATTCTCTTGGATTTACCCTATTTACATGAATTTATCATCATGTTTCATTTCGGGCTATATGATTCTCTTTATATAAACTTTAAAACACACAATTGTATCTTTGTTTTAAGGTAGGGGGCCACATTCCGTCCCCGCACCAAATTTCGTCCAGTTTGCACGTTTGCTACCTATCATCTAGGCTCATAGCGTTGTCTTGTTGAGAGAGTTGATTATATGCACCATGTTCCGTATACAAGGAGGATTCATTTTCCATCCTGAGCTGAGTTAGTGCAACATTCAAATTAAGAGCCTGTTATTCCTAGAGTAAGCACTGATATGTGTGTGAAATACTAGACTGGCGTATAATCGCTACAGTGAGATGGCTGGCGTGAGTTACTATAATGGCCATTGTAGTACATCAGGGCATTTTCGTAAATTCGTCCCCCTTCATTGTATGTGTTATTATGAAGTTTATTATTATTTTCAAATGGGAAAACCCAAGGAGTGGGATAACGGGGTTATGAAAAAGGCTATCAAGGCAGTGAGGGACAAAATAATGGGTTACAAACGTTCAACCAAAGCGTTTAAAATCCCACGAACAACGGTGAAAGATTATGTTAAAATGAATATCTAGAAAACATTTTTCATAAATGGCTTTCACGAATTTCATTATAGGGAAAGTATTGGTATGGTTAGAAAGGAAAAATGTATTAAAATTAATTTTGCTTATGATAAATTTCGTGGGGGACGAAATTACGAACATATTTTGGGTAGTTTAATTTTTTCAGTGTTTGTGTAAAATATTGACTACGGTACTTTGCGTAATAACCGTTTCATTGTAACTTGACCGTACGTGAAGAACATATTCAGTAATATATATACCAATGTCTAGCCTTATCAGTAATATTCCTGAATTTCTACTAGTCCAAACCTGCTAAGCGGACGAAATATGGGATTCGTATCTTACTTGAGATTTAAATTATTATAAATTTTTATCAGCTATTATTAATAATTTATTCTTTAGTATAGTAACTGTGCCAGCTTCTTAATGTATTGTCACAATACGAGCATTAGCTCATGGGATTTAAAAAAAAAAAAGAGTTATATATGTTCAAGAGCTGGTTCATTTAATATTACATTCTATTACCACATAAGTTCATGTCATCATCATCATCATCATCATCATTTCTTTACCCTCCAGGTTCGGTTTTTCCCTCGGACTTAGCGAGGGATCCCACCTCTACCGCCTCAAGGGCAGTGTCCTGGAGCTTCAGACTCTTGGTCGGGGGATACAACTGGGGAGTATGACCAGTACCTTGCCCAGGCGGCCTCACTTGCTATGCTGAACAGGGGCCTTGTGGAGGGATGGGAATATTGGAAGGGATAGGCAAGGAAGAGGGAAGGAAGCGGCCGTGGCCTTAAGTTAGGTACCATCCCGGCATTCGCCTGGAGGAGAAGTGGGAAACCACGGAAAACCACTTCCAGGATGGCTGAGGTGGGAATCGAACCCACCTCTACTCAGTTGACCTCCCGAGGCTGAGTGGACCCCGTTCCAACCCTCGTACCACTTTTAAAATTTCGTGGCAAAGCCGGGAATCGAACCCGGGCCTTCGGGAGTGGCAGCTAATCACGCTAACCACTACATCACAGAGGCGGACTCATGTACAGTATATTATTTCATTATCTCGAATCTTCACAAGTACATCCGTTGGGACATTAATGAACGACATGATACATAGCCTTAGGGTTACTACTAGTATTTTCATAAGGTCCTTTTATACATGCCGGATGCTGCGAAACATAATATTCACTCTACTGTTTATAAGCTCGAATGTAATTAACTCTGAAGAAGGGGGCCTTCGAAGCAATATACTATTTGTTATTTCATTCCATGCTTTTCGTATGTGTTTGCATCGTTATATTACTTACGATAGTTACAATATACAGGTATAGAGACCGTGGAGTCCTGAATCGGGATTGCAATCAGGTAAAATCGCAGTGAGCATTGAGACACTCATCCCTCCGATGCACCAGGTTGAATATCCCCGTGTGGTAAAAGACCGTGTCCCGCTGCACATCATCGTCCGACAGGAAGCGTCGATCCTTCAAGGCTTTTTGAGGGGATCGAAGGCGTGATAATCACAAGGGGAGAGATCAGGATCCATCACCCGCTTATTGTTGTTGTCCGTAATGGATGAGGCTGGCCTCCCAGATCGACCGGCGTCTAGTGTCGAAACGCGACCCACACCATTCCACAATGGTGGTTTCCGACAGACATGCTGCCCCATACACAGTATTCATTCTCGGATGAACTTCCACCAGTGTTTTTCTTCCGGCAGCCAAGAACAGAATAACAGCACGTTGGTCCTGTTTGGACGCATTTGGTTGCCATAGTTCACGTGGCCGCGCATCTCGGCACGACACGATTGCCACACTAATCCCTTTGCCTACATTTCACGCTACGTTGCATGTCCGCCGTAGCAAACAGAAACCTTTTGATCACGACTATATTTAACAATAAGGTACCGCCAAACTTTCAGAACACATACTTCACACTTAGAATAACAACTGTGTTATGTAGACAAGGGTTCAAAATCGCTTTATTTCCATGTTAAAACTGATTTTCTCTAAATCTACGTAGTACCGGGTGTCTACAATTAAACTGACGTTGTTTAGCACGGTGCAATACGGTTTGTAATGATCGTAGAGTCTGAAATTTTGTAGATATGCTAATTAAGGAATGAGCTAGCGAGTTATGCCACAAAAAACTATTTATCCAAAGTCTTGCCACCGAATGAAAATATGGCGCCGTAAGCAGTGTTAGGGTCACAGAGAAAGGCAGGAAAAATTAAAAAAAACAAGATAATAGTGTTCTAGAAGCTTTATTAGGACTTACCGGGTGTACGCATAAATCTCTGCTGATTTTTGTGTTAAATAAAACACGTAATTTTCAAGGGAAATTCAATTTTTGTTTATTCAAAATATTGGCCATCGGCTTCTACACACTTCGCCCATCTTTCAGGTAAATCGTGAATACCATACCAGAGAAACTGCTTGTCCTTGGCGGCAAACCATTCGTCGAACAATTTTCCAACTTCCTCGAAATTACTGAGGTGCTGCTGTGCTAGCGCGTGCCCCATTGATGCGAAAAGGTGACAGTCACTTGACAGCAGATCGGGACAGTACGGCGGGAGCGGAAGGATGTCCCATCCAAGCGATTTCAAGTGTTTTCTGTGTGAGACGGCGCATTGTCTTGTGACAAAATCAATTTGCCAATGTCTTCTGGCCCATTCCGATCGCCTTTCGATCAACGCGTGATTTAAATTGGTCGATAGCGTTATGCATTAACGGTTTCGCCGGGCTTCAGGAGTTCACAATTCAGAATACCGCTCTGGTCCAGACACAATCACGATCTTCTTGCCGAACGAAGACTTTCCGCAGCCTTTTCATTTTGATTAAATCTAGGGAGAATTCGAAGGCTATTGGCATAATGATTACATATATACTACACCCTACCGGGCTTCGAATGGATGACCCACGCATAAAAATGCCTCCACGTAACGGGGTAAACACCCACGGATGAGATTTGGATTGAAGAGCGGGTCGAATTGCTTAACGAGCTTCGAACCGCTCCCCTTCCTACTTTCTGTGCCGGCCCGGCAGCCTGAGCACTTGGGGAAGTGGTACGTTCAAAGAAAAACAAAAACAACAAATCCTTAAGATGGAGCCTTATGTCTATAATATGAAAGTAGGATCTCTGGGTTCGAATGCCTACTGGATACTGCTTACCACTGCTACCAATGACAAGAACCATAAAATAGGGGTTACGAATGCAAATTTATTCAAAAATAACAATTTAAAAAGGTTGATACAGCTCTATACAATGACTCTCCACATATGGGATGAAAAGAAAATAATAATCATTTTAAAATACGAATCGCCCATGGGCGTCGTCTGCATAACGGTATGATTGAGGTTTTGCGACTTGCTATCGTTCATTTTTCCTCATTAATTCATACCGTTCATGAAATTTGTACATTATTCTGTCGATCACACCGTGAGATGACTTGATGTCCCGATACACAAATATCACTAGCTGTTCTAAGCACGAACATAACCGGGGCCTACGCTACATAATATCATATTAAAAGACACATTTGCATAATGCACAAACAAACACAAATACCATTTTTGCTAAACCCCGGACTTCTCATCTGTCACCAAGACCACACGTCGTGCACATAGGTTCTGTTTGAACTCAAAAATATGTGCACATCATTACGAAACATACACAAAACATATGGATATATACACTTCATGCACACCGGAGAACCCTTCCTAGAAAAGAAAACAGCATGGTTATCACAGTCTCCGGCCCAAAGCGCAAGCTTGGAAGCAGCTCGCTCAAGGGCGCCGTCATCATCCGGCGTCGAACTGGCAGACTCCCGACCGAGAGGTACTGTGGGTTTCTGTAGATACCGAGAATAGCTACAATCTCATCTCGCCGGATATCTGGGGGAATCCCTACTCATTTATTAAATACCCTTTTAAAAGAAGTTACCGTGATATTATCATTATACAAGCATTCTTAGCTGAGCCATTTAAACCAACCGAGGGGAGCGCGAGGTTGACCCAGGGCTCCAAGTTAGTCTTAACACAATGGTTTAAAGGGATCCCTCTGTCGCGAGGGCGAGAGCCAGTCATTCACAACAGAAGGAAGGCCGGCCATTCACTTCGCACGGCCGTTCTGATTCTTCTCTCGCTCACACGTCTACCCTCTCATCTCGGGGACACACATATCCACAGCCCGCTTCATTTGTTTATTCATATCATTATGGAATTCCCATGAAATACTCTTTTTATTCACTCCCTTCTCATTATTATCACTGAGACTGTGGGCACGATCACTTCTCAATCATCTCATCGTAAGTTCCTATTCGGCCCTTCCACTACGCCTCATACCGCGTATCTTCTTCCCTTGGGCCTATGGCTCTCATGGCTCCTCGTCCATACCACATAACTACACTTATATTTAAACCTTCTGGCCAAAGATTAGGGACTCATGCCCCTGGGTCTTACCCCGGCTATAGATAAAAAAATACACTCCAAACCATTATGGCCCATTAATCAAAAATCACGGGAGACTTGCACATGGTCCCTCACACCTATCTAGATCACACAGTATGTACCTCTCCCGGTCGGGATTTTCTTCATTCTTGATGTACATGCACGGATTATATCTGTAAGCTAGGCATGCATTATCTGACTGACCCATGAGTTTCCCTGGCATATCCGACAACCACGTGGGACAGTGACTACCAACATTTCGACATATTTCCCTGCTTGCCAGCACTATGTTTCCAACCGCCCCTACGGGAAACTCAAATATTCTCCTAACCTTGTTCCCATATTTGCTAGGACATTCTACATTAAAAATATAACCCTCACGATAAGCTAACCATTAAGAAAGAAATATGAGTCGTCCGGGAATTTAGCTCCCTTAAATTTTACTTCAACATTATAAAATCAATAAAATTTCCATATAGGACATGCATTAACTTACAACATTTTGATATTTACAAAAGAACGCTAATCCTATCCCCGGGTTATGTCATGCTTAGAAATTAAATTTGGACATCACTCATCTGTTTGGTGGCCGTTGATTCTTCCGCCACGGGAGACCCATGGTGAAGTTCTTAGTACTCCATGACCACTCGGTAGGTGGCGGGCGTGCAGTCCTTCATCCCTGGTCCATACAAGTCCGACATCATGGGGAACTCGTCACAGCTGAAATCTTACAGTAATCCAAGTGGGTAACACTTTTACACTCGTCACACGTCCTCTATTTCAGAGTTTACACCCGCGTTCACAGTAAGAATCGGGTGGCTCACGAGATTCGAGCCCCTGATTCAAAGTAACACGTTGGGTGATTCCAAATTATGAATTTGACTGACTCATTAAAGCCGGCACTGTCTCAGCCGAATTCCAATACTTGTTTGCAAATTATGCTCGCGGGTTTTTACTAGTTTGACACGCAGCACAGGAACAATACCTAGGCTCGTTTGGCCTCCCGTTCACTTCACAAAGCGTGCTGGACACAATGGCGCTTTTAATACACGGTCAAGGGTTTCTGACTTAAACTGGGGCACCGCGGGATATAGTGTCCTCCTCACCGACCCGTAAAAGAACAACTGTCTCTACAATGGCCTGCCCGGCTTATATTATCTTACCCGCCGGAAGCTCGGGGGCGTCAACGTTCACGGTTCATTAAGCACAAGAGCTCCTTTCGTACCAAGAATTGACGATATTTGAATAGTGCATCTTGTAGCCCTCTGTCTCCTCTTTCATTTGAGCCTGGCGTGCTGGACCGACGATCAGCAGTTTTTATGTAATTTGCTTCCCGCCTTTGATTAATTCATAGCGTCCTCTGGGGGGTGGAGCTATCTCCTAAGCGCGATTCTTGGCGTGGGTGACGCCGCTGTATCCACATGTGTTAGCGATATGTTACATCTTGACAGCTGGTGACCTCATTTCTTCCCCTGCATAAGTTATTACATATTTTTAGTCTGGAGAACGCAGAAAATTCCGCTCTATTCAATGGTGTGTCTCGCATAATTTTCCTATGTCTGGATTAAAATATCATTCTATTGTTTACGCGCCAAAATCCGACGTTGGCACCCGTGACACGTGCATAAAAAACCGGAAGTTCCTTATGTTCGTTTGGAACTCGGGGAGGCTAGGCTCCACCTCGGGGCGTATCTGACTATTCCAGCATCGCGTCCCCTTCTATCTCTCTCTGCACGTTGAGAGCGTATTTCCGCGAGGGCTTGGCTGTTGCTTTGTCTTTCCATTGTTCGCAGGCGCTCTTTTCGCGGGTTCCGTTCTGGCCGGACGCCGCTCGATCCCCTTCGCCCATACTGCTACCAATGACGCGACCTTTAGGAGTAATTTTAATGGAGTATAGAGGCCCATATCATTCCCATGGAGCTGTACAGGACACTGTACGGTTTCAATACTAACGACTGTGCGGAATAGAAAAGCAATGCGTGTCGCAAGTGTTATTTTTCAGACACAAACGTCGACATGTTCACTGAACGATGCATCACGGACACTGGTGTTTATCGGACTCAACTTTTGTGTGTTATAGTGTAACCGTTCATCACCATGGCATAGGCATGTTAGGAGCTTTAGTCAAACATATAATATACGGTTTTCCGCAACATTGTGCGACATATTATGTCGTAATTAACAATTTACGTTCCAAACCGGGACAAAAGTTGTGATACGCAAGCTCGAAGGGAGCAGGTCTCTGTTCTGTATCGAGAGAAGGGCAGCGCATTACCGCGGAACCTTGAAATAGCGCTCTCACTCGGTGCGAGAGAGGAGGAGAGATGACGCTACGCATGACAATGTTTTTTGTCAGAGAGTTAGGTGAATTAAGGTGCGTTAACCCCCAAGAAATAAAAATATTTACTGATTCAACACCGCATTCATTGGTGCCAATTCACCATATTTAAATAAAAGATGGGAAAGAAGAACACCTTTTTCTGAGATAATCTATGGAAATCTATGTCAGGTCTCATTCGAACCGACGTATTTAATGCAAATTGTTGATGCATATAAACGCAATACTTTAATAGTGGATCGGTAATAACGCATGTCATATAGTGGTGCGCAGACTGAAGCCGAGTGCTAGGATAAGGCAATTTTATGAAAAAAGTGGGCGTACTTACGAGATAAACCATGACGCGTGAATTTATAAAAGGACGCTTTTGAGATTGTGAACGACCCCCTGATCGGATAGACTTAAAACTAGATCAGTATAAAACAGGGGTCTGGAGCTATAATATGACTACTTTCACGTCGCTGAAAGATTACGTATAGCGGAGCCGAATATCGATTAGGGGCGTGGTTTACCACCTCTCTGACCACTCAGCCCAGATACTATAAATAAGAACCGGACCTAGATGCAGGATCGCCTTGTAATTTGTACAGCCGCAGTACTTACGTGTCAGTAATGAACTATGGATATCAGTGTGTGCAGGGCCGGATTAAGGAGGGGCTAAAGGGGCTGTAGCCCCGGGCCCCGCGTGCCAAGGGGCTCCGGCCCATGGCCGAACCTATAATTATATAAAAAGGTCTGCTGCTCAACCTCCGTACATGTATATGAATATTTACGCTCGCAAAATATCAAACATGCAATCTTCCTTTCTCCTTATCTGCTGTCCGTGTTAGTAAGTTATTTCATCACTGTTAGAATCAGTTACCGTCCGGAGACACGAATCCTCGCTACTTACGCACTGTAATTATTGTAAAGGTTATTGTTGACGAAAATTTAAATCTGGCAGCTTGCGAGTACGGGCAGAGAGGGAAAGGAGGAAGTGGTCTAGGAAGTGAGTAGGAGGGGACAGGTAAGCACGGTGGAATGCGCATGCTATACTATATCTTTGCATCAGGAAGAGAACTTCCAGTTTACCTCTGATTATTGAACCATTCGTAAGTTACAACTGTAATGTTCTTGTAAAATGAATAGAAAATATCCTAGTGGTGCCAAACAACGTAAATTAAAAGAACAACATTTGTGAGAAATTGAAAATTTGCCGAAAATATCAACATTTTTTGACAGGAAGTCTACAAATGCATCGACGACTGAAGAGACTGTTACTAGTGAATTGGAATCTTCTACAGGTAAGCGGACCGGGAGAGTTGGCCGTGTGGTTAGGAGCGCATAGCTGTGAGATCGCATCCGGGAGATAGTGGGTTCGAACCCCACTATCGGCAGCCCTGAAGATGGTTTTCCGGGGTTTCCCATTTTCACACCAGGCAAATGCTGGGGGTGTACCTTAATTAGGGCCACGGCCGCTTACCTCCCATTCCTAGGCTATTGCTGTCCCATCGTCACCATAAGACCTGTCTGTGTCGGTGCGACGTAAAGCAACTAACAACAACAACAACAACAACAACAACAACAGGTAAGCGAATAGTGTAATATCTAAGTCTGCTGTTTTAAGAGAGATTAGTTCTCTACGGAATTGGAAAGCATGAGTATTGGGAAGGTGGTTTTAGGAACAATGAAAGGAAACCTAATGGGTATTTTAAACTTCAGTCACATTGTATGGAATACTCGGAGTCGTAAATAATAAATTGCCAATCTCGCTGGTGTAGTGGTAGCAATAATGACTGTCACCCGCGAGGACTTACCTTCCCCAGCGTTGCCTGGGGGGGGGGCTTCGTTACGAAGTAGGGGCCCCACATTTTTAAATAGCCCAGGGTCCCCAATCACCTTAATCCGGCACTGAGTGTGTGAACTGCTGTGTCGAAGAAAAACATATCAGCGCAGTGTAAATATCGCGAAATAAGCTGTGTGGTACGAGATAAAGTACAGTAGTGATTAATAGAGGTGTTATATCAACATTTAGTACTTTAAATATTGGTGTTCAATGACGGCTTATGATGCACTCATCAGAGAACGGGCAAATGCATCAGGTTGTTTAGAAGTAGTGAGACAGCCGATTACATTCAGTAATTAATAGTGGCCGATTTAAAAGCATTTAAACTGTGAGTGACGCTCAGTAAATTAAAATAACGTTGTTTTGTGATAGGAATAACTTTTGCATACTCCACGGACACTCGTGGTAACAATTAGTTTTCATTAACCAATTTTCCCATTTTAGCCTGTACGTTCATGGGTGATCGTCGAACCCAGGATTGGAATCAACGAGAGTCGCGCCTAGTGCCAGAATTCATCTTTTCAGGGATCGTCTAGAGATTCCAATAGTAGAAGACCACAATTCAAGACATGGACGTACCACAAGGGAGAGGAACCAAGGACTATTTAAGAGTGAAGCTGCCGTCATGAAGGTCTAAATATCCCAGATGGCAGCAAATCACACGCAGTATCGATAAGTACATTTTTATATATACTAGAACATGAGATTGGCATGTCGATATATTTTATGTAATTAATATATTAATTGTAGGGAACACTATACGCTTGTGACTGGGAAAGATTATTTTATTAATTTAATTAGGATTTCTTCTGTGATTTAAGGATAATCACTAACATTTCAGCGGGCTTATTTGCATGATTTAGTTCATAAGATCCCATAATGTTTTAGTGCGTGTGAAGCATATACTTTAAGGGAGAATGGCTCTTCAGCTAAATTTATAATTTCTTCCTAATGTTACCGATTGGTAAGGATCTTCATAATAATTGGAATATAGATTATGTGTTCGCTTCACAGGGTAATGCATGTATTTTATAAATCCCATAATAATAAAAATATGATTATTAAAGATGTTCAAGACGAGGTGCAATTCGTTAATTATATAGACACGCGAGTGAGATGGAATTAGTTAAATGACCTGTGGGAATAGAGACTTCTATATAAATGAATAAAATGGATTTGAGATGCTGCAGCGTGACAATGGGGAAGATGAGACTTGTGAAATGTTTGAGATGACAGAATGACAAAGAATTAGAATAATGATGAGTATCGCGACGTATCGAATTAGGCTGTATATTGTCGGAATAATAAATAAGAATTGGCGGCCCTTGAATAAATGTGTACTTAGAAACAAGCCAAAAATGAGAAGGAAGAAAGAAAGAAAGAAAGAAAGAAAGAAAAGAAAGAAAGAAAGAAAGAAAGAAAGAAAGAAAGAAAGAAAGAAATAGAAAGTGTCTTTGTGGCCGCAAGGTATGACACTGACCACTACCAGAGGGAGAGATTTATGATGTAAGGGATTTGTCGGGTCCGTGCGGACCGAGTTGTCTCCAGGGGTTCTCAGAACATTTGCCCATGTAAGTCTCCTTCATTCACCACTGCAATATCAATCCCATGCTAATTATATATTATGAGTAGCGTTGATAATTTTATGATTCTGCAAAGGACGTATTCCTCCTCATTTTTATTTATCATATTAGCTCTCGATAGGAGTTTTCGAAATTTTGTACCTTGGAAGCTGGAGAACGTGGGTTCGACCTGTGTCAGAGCGATGGATTTCACCTGATATCATATGGCTTGAATAGGTCAAGATATATTGTTTGCTATATGTTTGATATTTCTCTGTGTAATGTATTCATATATTTCCGTTATTCTCAAGTGTTTATGGTGATGGGTAGGATACCACCGTTGTGTTGATTCGCTTCGAATATAACAGGGCCAGGTAAACCCTGGATATGTGTATGTGTTCAGCATAATATGTAATTGATGTGGTCAAATAGACCATGTGTTCGATATGGGACAATGTAATGCCGTGTGTAAAAATGTACTAATTTATTCTGCTTAAATTCCACAACCATGACAGCTAACTAATAATGTGATTTAATGAGAGAGTGCCATCCTGACCTTGTGGTCAGTCAATTCAAATAATAAATACCATCGAGTATCATTGCTCAGAGATAAATAAACTTGCGTTTGTGAAAAATGTATATAGTATTAGTGCGCGCTAATATGGCGATTTACCGAGCTCGATAGCTGCAGTCGCTTATGTGCGGCCAGTATCCAGTAATTGGCAGATAGTGGGTTCGAACCCCACTGTCGGCAGCCCTGAAGATGGTTTTCCGTGGTTTCCCATTTGCACACCAGGCAAATGCTGGGGCTGTACCTTAATTAAGACCACGGCCGCTTCTTTCCCATTCCTAGGCCTTCCTTATCCCATCGTCGCCATAGGACCTATCTGTGTCGGTGCGACGTAAAACAAATAGCAAAAAAAATGTGATTTAAATTATGCCAAGCGATAACCAAAACACGAACTAACAATGACGTTGGGCCATACTGTATACAAATGATTTCTTCGTTATGATTTTTTATGTGTAATAATATGGCATTATCTCGTGTATTTTATCGTGTGGTTCTATCAGTTTAATAAAATTCTTAGTAAATATTGGAAAAAAATATTCTCATTTAATAATATTGGTGTATTCCTCTTGCATTATAGAGAACCCTACTTTCGTTATATTTAATGTAGTGTCCATTTTTCTTTTACGAACATTCCGTTACCCGTATGCTTCTGAGATCTAGCCGTTGACGCAATTAAAGTAGATAGGATGGTACTTCGAGCCCAGGAAGTGATTTCCAACAGTTCTCATCCACGAGCTCCATTTATATATATTTGTGAAGCCGAATTATTTAATTGATGCCCTGATATGCCCGGGACGGGTACAGTAGACTAATGTCAGACGAGCAAATTGACGTATATGTCAAATTCATACTCTGCGAACTGTTGGCTGGCGCCATCTCTTAGTGAAGCCAGAAAAGATTTATGCATACACCTGGTATGGTTACAAAAACTGTTCCATGTGGCCTCCCAACTCAGCAGCATGCTGCATACTTAACACGGCATGGTTGCCCGCAGTATATCTGATGAAATCAGAGCGACATATTGTTCTGTGCTAGCCTATAGATCAGGCAGAGACCGGATATGACCCTGATAGACACAATCCTTCAAATATCCCCACAACAATCAAAGATCCCAATGGGCTGAAAAATCATCCGATGTCCCTCAAAGGTCTGTTTTAGGGCCCCTATTGTTCATATTGCATATTAATGACACATCCTCCACCCTTCAGTATTGCAATTACCACTTATATGCAGATGATCTGTAGATATACAACCACACCTCTATAAACAATTTACATGAAACAGTTCAGCATATAAATTGAGATATTGAAAGGCTTACCGCCTGTTCTAAAAACAACCACTTAATCCTAAATCCTCGTAAAGCACAAAGTATTATCATAGGGAACTCTAAATTATTACATGTTATAAGCAATACCAATCCACCTCCAATCATAATCAATTGCATTGCTGTGCCGTACCTTAAAAATGTAACTAATCTTGGAATCTCCGTCAATGAGAATCTGACCTGGAATGAACACGTAACAAATGTATGTAAAAAGTTTCATACAGCTCTATATCACCTGAAACGTCACAAGAATTCTTTTCCTAAAAAACGTAAATTAAAATTAATCCAAGCATTACTATTCCAAATTTTATAGTACTTTGATATGGTACTAATCAATCTAAATGCTGAACAAGCTTTGAGACTTCAACGAGCACAAAACGCATGCCTTCCAACTGCGACATGACACTCATGTTACACCATATTTCAAAACATTGGGATGGCTACGCATAAATGAACGAAAGAATTTTCACCTAATTAAACTTGTTTACCAAGTGCTCTCGACGAACACTCCTACTTACCTATCTTCTAATTTTCGTTTTCTTTCCTCATTTCATGAAATAAGTACCCATTCTGGTTCCCTACTTGAAATTCCACTAAATCGAACGAATTCCTACAATAATTCCTTTTTAGTTACAGCATCTAGACTCTGTAATTCACTTCGGACGGACATACAGCATCTTACTTCTTCTCATAACTTCAAATCTGCCTGCCGAAAGTTTTTTTCTGGGAACATATAACTGTGTTTTGTGAGTCCTTGTGTGTATGTTGTGTGAATGGCTTTTATTCATCTATTATGCACTTCAGTCATTATTCGTATTCCTATATTTCCTATTTATAGTATTATTATTAGTACTGTTACACTAATTGTACTGATATGTAACTTACTCTTAGAATTATCTGTGCGTAGTATTATTTCTTTCTAGAGTTTCTATGTCTTACTTTTATATCTATATTTTTAAATTGTATTGGTTATAGTGGTTAAGTGTAAGACAGGGCCGTGAGCCCTAAGTTCGCCACAAATGTAAGTCAGGAATAAATAAGTAAACAACCAGAAGTCACATGGATTTAGGTCGCGGGGTATTGAAAGCCACGCATCTGGAGAATTCCCAGAGATTATGCGATCGTTACTAAAGGTTTTATCGCAGCTAATTTTTCAATGATCGTGAGAGATATTTGGGGTACCAAATATTAGGGTGAAATACAGTAAGTGTGGACAGACCAAGGCATGAGCTATACGAGTAATTAGAACAAATTTCAAGTGTATTACGGAAGAGAAGATTGAGTTTCCTGGGACATTTGATGAGGATGGATGACAGCATGTTGACAAAGAAGGTATGAAATGCGACATAATTAACGGGAAATAACTGGATGAAAGAAGTTGGAGAGGATTCGAAGGCTATTAGCATAATTATTACATATATACTAACGACTGTGACGGATAGATCTGTTTACAAAATGTTCATCGAGAGTCGCAAATGAATCGATACTAAGATGCAAATCACAGAAGCGGAGAGAAATTGAAATAGTGAAATAATGAAGACGTGCTGAACAAGTCACTCGAGATCCTATGGGTCGGAACGAATAAAAAGAAAACAGGCAATTACTAGTTCAGATACTAATCGCTTCCTGTTCCTTCTTATTCTCTTCTTTACCTCCTATAATAACTTTCTGGGCTGTCTCAGTTTAGTTTCACCACCTTGCCTTTACACCTGTGTGTGAAGAAGCGGGACGCAATGAATTACTTCTCATCATATCTTGAGTGTAGCTAATTAATAACCCGATGACGAGCAACAGAGAAGTGAAAGGAACTCATTAAGGTCTTCATATATCACTGGTTTGACAACTTGTGTACTAGCGACACTTTACTAAATGAGCTTGTCATCTTTAATTGCAGGTATTGAATAGGTCGCTCGATATCTTTTTCAACACGATAGAAACAGGGTACTGTTATTATTATTATTATTATTATTATTATTATTATTATTATTATTATTATTATTATTATTATTACACTGACTGACAGAGCAAATGCATCACCAAGAAGGAGTGGTCAGAACTTTATGCCAATTGCAGGGTAGACTGACGTCACTGAGGTATGCTCATGATGTGAAATGCGCCGCTGTGCTGCGCACGTAGCGAACGATAAATGGGACACGGCGTTGGCGAATGGCCCACTTCGTACCGTGATTTCTCAGCCGACAGTCATTGTAGAACGTGTTGTCGTGTGCCACAGGACACGTGTATAGCTAAGAATGCCAGGCCGCGGTCAACGGAGGCATTTCCAGCAGACAGACGACTTTACGAGGGGTATGGTGATCGGGCTGAGAAGGGCAGGTTGGTCGCTTCGTCAAATCGCAGCCGATACCCATAGGGATGTGTCCACAGTGCAGCGCCTGTGGCGAAGATGGTTGGCGCAGGGACATGTGGCACGTGCGAGGGGTCCAGGCGCAGCCCGAGTGACGTCAGCACGCGAGGATCGGCGCATCCGCCGCCAAGCGGTGGCAGCCCCGCACGCCACGTCAACCGCCATTCTTCAGCATGTGCAAGACACCCTGGCTGTTCCAATATCGACCAGAACAATTTCCCGTCGATTGGTTGAAGGAGGCCTGCACTCCCGGCGTCCGCTCAGAAGACTACCATTGACTCCACAGCATAGACGTTCACGCCTGGCATGGTGCCGGGCTAGAGCGACTTGGATGAGGGAATGGCGGAACGTCGTGTTCTCCGATGAGTCACGCTTCTGTTCTGTCAGTGATAGTCACCGCAGACGAGTGTGGCGTCGGCGTGGAGAAAGGTCAAATCCGGCAGTAACTGTGGAGCGCCCTACCGCTAGAGAACGCGGCATCATGGTTTGGGGCGCTATTGCGTATGATTCCACGTCACCTCTAGTGCGTATTCAAGGCACGTTAAATGCCCACCGCTACGTGCAGCATGTGCTGCGGCCGGTGGCACTCCCGTACCTTCAGGGGCTGCCCAATGCTCTGTTTCAGCAGGATAATGCCCGCCCACACACTGCTCGCATTTCCCAACAGGCTCTACGAGGTATACAGATGCTTCCGTGGCCAGCGTACTCTCCGGATCTCTCACCAATCGAACACGTGTGGGATCTCATTCGACGCCGTTTGCAAACTCTGCCCCAGCCTCGTACGGACGACCAACTGTGGCAAATGGTTGACAGAGAATGGAGAACCATCCCTCAGGACACCATCCGCACTCTTATTGACTCTGTACCTCGACGTGTTTCTGCGTGCATCGCCGCTCGCGGTGGTCCTACATCCTACTGAGTCGATGCCGTGCGCATTGTGTAACCTGCATATCGGTTTGAAATAAATATCAATTATTCGTCCGTGCCGTCTCTGTTTTTTCCCCAACTTTCATCCCTTTCGAACCACTCCTTCTTGGTGTTGCATTTGCTCTGTCAGTCAGTGTATTATTATTATTATTAATTCGATTCTAGTCTACTTAGGATCATGGTAAAGAAATGATTTGCTGGTTAATCATTACTTATTCGTCGTTTCGCTGTGGTTTCTTTCCTCTCCTCTCACCAAATGTTCTTGGAATATTCATTTTGCTTTCCTTGGAACCCCTTGAATTTATAAATTATTACCTCGAAACATATCTGTATAAAGGATTTCTCTTGGATTGATACCAACTTGCTCCATGTCTTTTCTGGTTTCTTCTACCCATTTAGTAGTTGCTTTTAATTTGATTATGTAGTTCAAGCTTTTCTTTTTTTAATCGACTGTCGTTCATTCTTGTTACGTGCCCATAAAACTTCAGTCTTCTCTTACGTATGGTGTCTGTGATATGTTTTC
This sequence comes from Anabrus simplex, assembly GCF_040414725.1. Lineage (NCBI taxonomy): Eukaryota > Metazoa > Arthropoda > Insecta > Orthoptera > Tettigoniidae > Anabrus > Anabrus simplex. The sequence continues at coordinate 1,762,309,392 of NC_090265.1, read as the reverse complement.
GTCCGTCTGTAAAGATCTTCATTTCTACTCTTCCTCTATGTGCCATCCTTTCTCCGGTTCCTAAGATCTTTCTCATGATTTTTCTTTCTTTCCCCTCTAGGTCATCTATTCATTATTCAATATCAGACATTCTGAACAGTATAGTCCCTCTGGCTTGATAACCGTGGTATAGTTTCTGATCTTTGCTCTCTAAGATATCGCTCTTTTATTGTATCTATTCTGTATAATGTATAGGCTAACTCCATCTTTCTGACCTTTCCCTTATTTCTTTATCAAGCCCATTCGGCCGAATCTATTCACCAAGATATTTAAATTAATTTGACCTCTTGACTTTCCCATACTTATTATTAGTTCGCTTGGGCTGCCTGAGGACCAAGGTGCTTGTGCTTTAGCTGTATTGTTGTCAATGTGGAAGTGTTTGATCCTTTTCCAAAATTTGTACAGATATTCAAAAAAGAATAAACAGCAACAGAGAAAAGATATGTTAAGGGGCATTCGACCTGTCTAGGTTCTTGTAAATAAAGAATTTTTGTGAATAAATTAATTCCATCCCCTTGTCTACGGAGATTGGACAGCTGAAGTAGGGGACTTGGCTGTAGGGGTGAAGTACAGTGGGCCCTGGGACCGATACGGTAGCTGTGAGGGCCCTTCAGCAACTCTGAAAAGCAGTAGCAAAAGGGGCTCTGGTTAAGACGCAGCAGGTCGTTATGCACTTTAGGTATCAAAATGAATTAAAAAAAGCAATGTAAATGTAAATCATCTTATAGCAGCCGCATGGTATTATTTGAAGTGATTCCACGTACTGTATATGAGTTGATTATTTGTGTAAGTACAGAAGATATTATGACTAGAATTTTGTAATTAATATCAATTTATTAAGGATGAGCAGTGTGTTTAATAGAAAAATTATAGTGTAAACTGTGTAATACTGTATTTTAGGAACATTTCTTCTTTTTTTAAAAATTTAGTTGTTGAGAACAATGTATTTTTGTGTATCATTTGCCACCGAAGTAGACACCCCGCTTGGAAGTAAAATACTTGATTTGATTTCTTTGTTTTGATTTGGTATGATTTTATTCTGTTTTATTTTACTTTATTATATTTTGTTTTATGTTTGCCGCCTTTGGTGTTCTTGATGGTGGGTTTGGCTGCTGCTTTCTTCTCGGTACATTGAGCTTTTCTGTTGGCCCGGTAGTCCTTCATTGTCTTGTGTTCCTCGGACCATTTTCTGGTCTCATTGTGGTTTGCTTCTGTATGGGTGTTAGGAAGGATCTGGTTTTGATAGTTGAACGGTAGTTACTTCTGTTAATTATTATGACATGATTAGTATTAAGTTCTCCGAGATACTTCTCTACCTTTTGGATCCACAGGGATCTAGTGGCTTTACACTTGCAGGCTACTTTGTAGATCTTATAGGACAGCCTGTGGGAGTCCATTCTGCACAGGTGTCTGTAGAAAACCAGCCATCTTCTTCTTATGGCATCTGTGTGGGGTTCTTGGCATTGGTAGAGTTCACGGTTTGATTTGTACCATCTCCTTCCATCTCAGAGGATCATTGGTACAACTATCTTTCTCCGGAACTTTGTTTTTTGTACTTCGAGGGCTATTAGTGGGGTCTTCTCAGTTAGAGATAGGCACTCTGCTGCGTGAGTATTGAAGGTCTGACTATTGCATTGTAGTGTCCTAGTTTGACGTTCATCGGTAGATTATTTAGTTTATTTTCCGGGTTGAACCGTGTTGTTGTTTTCTGTACATTACGTACAGTTTGCCGAAGTTTTGAATACGTTGCAGTATTCTTTGTCAAGGCGACTGAAATACCCCTACTCTATCAGAGGTAATCAGTCTACCAGGCAGAAATCACACTACAAGAGTGGTTGCTGACCTGGGTCTATATATCTTAGCATTTCCAAGCTAGGCTAGGCTAGGATATATAGACCAAGGTCAGGAACCACTCTTGTAGTATGATTGCTGCCTGGGAGACTGATCATGTCGGATCGAGTTGGGGTATTTCAGTCTCCTTGACAAAGAATACTGCAATGTATTCGAAACTTGGGCAAACTGTACGTAATGTACAGAAGACAACAACGCGGTTCAACCCGGAAAATAAACTAAATAATTCTACACGCCGTGGAGGCTTCACCTCTAAGATTCATCGATAGATGTTTTGAGGCGTACAGGTTTCTGCGAAAAGAAATAAACAACGAAATTTTGTTCAGGAGGAATTCATTTACATGCCAGTAAACCTGTCGTCTTCTTCAAATAGATTGATCTGAATGGGTGGTGAAACCTGCTAGTCGATTTTAAAAGGCCAGTGTTCTGCCAGTTACCTGGAGCAGGCACTATCAGTGAATTAGGCCGAGATTTACAGCCGGATGCCTTTACTGGCGCCAGTCCGTCGTAAAAGATGTATTCACTATTCGTGTTACTATGTTGGTCGGTAATGTGATGTAGTGTATGTAAATGAAGATGTGTGTTAAAAATAACACAAGCACCCTGGCCCTCAGCTAGAGAAATGAAAGAGATGCAATTAAAATAGTCGACCTGTCAAGGAATTGATCTTGGGGTACTCTGGGCTGAAGATTACTACGCCAATAGTTCTTCGCAGTGTATCGTGCATCCTGAGTAGGCAAATATCATCACTGCAACTACTGAACCAAGCCAAACCCCATGGCGCAACAGCCTCGAAGGACCAAGGCCTACCAAGCGACAACTACTCAACCGGAAGGCCTGCAGATTATGAGGTGTCGTGTGGTTAGCACAACGAATTCTCTCGGCCGTTATTCTTGGCTTTCTAAACCGCACTGGAACTGCTACTACTAAACGTTTTTATTCCTCCCCTGAAGGGGAAAGCGGGCCTCTTACAGGATCACGCCGTCTCTCAGGCCGAGAGATTTGTTACGGTGAAGGAGATGTGCGGAGAAGGTGGGAGGGTTGGCGGTCGTGGTCCATAATAGGATATCTCCCGGCATTCGCCTTAGTGCAGGAGAATGAAAAACCACTGTAACGACAGCTGATATGGGGGAACAGCTCCTGTCCGTCACCAGAATACAGAGGCGTAGAGCCAAGGTAGCGCCGTGTTCACTCTTCCTCTGATCGGTTGGCCAGTCAGAGTGCAGAGCTGTTAGACCACGGACGTGAGAAGTAAACGTTGGTCACAAAAGTGTGTGTGAGTGCCAACCGATGCGCTGCAGTGGAGCAGTTCACCATCAAAATGAACAAACGTGTACGAGACATGCGTATAAATTTTTAAAACGACCTGCTTTACGTTGCATCGATACAGGTAGGTCTTATGGCGACGACGGGAGAGGAAAGGGCTACGAGTGGGAAGGAAGCGGTCGTAGCCTTAATTAAGGTGCAGCCTCAGCATTTGCTTGGTTTGAAACTCGGAAACCACGGAAAACCATTTTCAGGGCTGCCGACAGTCAGATTCGAACCCAGTACCTCCAGAATTCAAGATGGTCTAAACAGCCCAGTCACTTGCTTGGTTCTCAAGGTATACTTCACTAAAATATTCCTATAAGAGATACCACGAAAGCCGGCCTTGTGGCCACGATCGTTAACGCCTTAAGTCCATATGGTTTGACAGCGTGGTTTTCCGGTTCGAGTCGAAAAACCGTCACCATCAGAATGTTGGCCGGCAGGTTAGGTTAGGTTATGTTAGGTTAAGTTAGATTAGGTTAGGTTAGGTTAGGTTAGGTTAGGTTAGGTTAGGTTAGCTTAGGTTGAATTAGGTTAGGTTAGGTTCGGTTCGGTTGGGAGAGGCAGTGGCGTATTTTCAATCACTGGATAGCCTGCCAAAAGCCTGGATTCAAATCCAAAATTCTCCGCATTGTTCATATGGAGTGATGCTGATTTTCGTCTGTCGGATGGGGATGTAAAGCCTTGAGGAGATCCTTTGGTGCTATTTGACAGAAGTATGTTATGTGCCGGCACAGATATTTACCCTCTCCCAATATAATGCTTGTTTTTTCCTTACAATTTGCCTTATGGCACATCACTACAGCTCATGGGAGATCATTGTAAGTACCTCGGCTTTATTATAAGGAAAGATCTTCATTGAGGTAATCACATAAATTGGATTGTAAATAAAAGGTACAGATCTCTGCACAAGCTTATGAGGGTATCAAGGTTTGTAGTAAGAATGTAAAGGAGAGGGCATATAAATATCTGGTAAGACCAACTAGAGTATGGTTCCAGTGTATGGGACACTCACCAGGATTTCATGATTCAAGAACTGGAGAAATCCAAAGAAAAGCAGCTCGACTAGTTCTGGGTGATTTCCGACAAAAGAGTAGCGTTACAAAAATATTGCAAAGTTTGGGCTGCGAAGTCTTGAGAAAAAGGAGACGAGCTGGTCGACTAAGTGGTATGTTCCGAGCTGTCAGCGGAGAGATGGCGTGGAATGACATTAGTAGACGAATAAGTTTGAGTGGTGTGTTTAAACGTAGGAAAGATCGCAATATGAAGATAAAGTTGGAATTCAAGAGGGCAAATTGGGTCAAATATTCGTTTATTGAAAGGGGATTTAGGATTTGAATAACTTAGCAAGGAAGATGTTCAATAAATTTCCAATTTCTATGCAGTCATTAAAGAAAAACTAGGAAAATATCAGATAGGGAATCTGCCATCTGGGCACTGCCCTAAATACAGAACAGTAGTGAATGTTTGATGGCGACGATGGGGTAGGAAACGGCTTAGAGTAGGAAGAAAGCGGTCGTGTCCTTAATTAAAGTACTTACTCAGCATCTGCCTGGTGCAAAAATGGGAAACTACGGTGAGCCATTTTCAGGACTGCCGACAGCCGGGTTCGAACCCACTATCTCCCGCACACAAGCACACAGAAGCGCGCCCGTAACCGCACGGCCAACTCGCTCGGTCTGTCGTATGTCGTGTCATTTACTTAGTCTGATAAACATCACTGATTAGGTTGATGTCAGGAAGGGCATCCAGTCGTAAAAACTCGCTAATAAGGTTATTTTATCTCACTTTGTACCCTACCCCATGGAGAAACAGGACAAAAGCTGGAACCGCATTAGAGATACCACGAGTTAATTCACTGGAATCAAATCCTATAACTGAAAATCATGTATGATCTTAGCTGGATATCCGATGCTGTTCTAAAACGGACGTAAGCCTCTAAACACATCGTATAATGGTCAGTGCAGCTCTCATCTCTAAATCTTCTTTGTATGCTGGAAGTAATCAGGGTTAAAGTCAAATGAAAGCTAAACCAACTCTGTAGTGAGGAGATTTGCAAGGCTAAACATATGTAATTTCCTGTCAGTACTGAAAACACAAGGAATTGAATCAAATCCGGTGAATCTACGGATTACGTGCTCGCTTGCTTGTCAAGAGCTGTTTGTTTGTGTTTGTGTGAGCTGTACCTGGACCCGGGGCGGAGAATCAATTATACAGTATCGGGCGAGTTTAAATGCAACCTCAACTCATGCACTGTTCTTCATTAAGTCTACCGCGTCTGTCTTGCCAGGTGTTTGACTATACAAGGAGAACGGGAAGGCAATTTGTTGATACTCTTAGTCAGAGATTTGAATCGCTAATTGCAAAAACCACCTAAGTGCACTTTTTCAAACTGTTGGGAAAATAAAAATAAAACTGTGTTGGAGTATTAGTTGAAGTCTGATCTCCTTCTATTTTTTAAAAATTAAACTGTAATGTGCTAGAAAACGTGTACTAAACATGAAATAAGATTTACAATTTTTTAAATGCCATAAACAATTTTTAAAAAACATTGCACTTAGGTTGTTTCTGAAATAAACAACTTTTCCTGTTAATATTTGTAGCAATTATTTAAAAAAACAGCTAATTGATTAATCTATTCAAGTTTTAACATGAGAGGTTACGTAAATAACACCGTTCTATTCATCAAAATTTAATAGACGTTAATTAATGAACCACGAAATACAAATTAGAACAATAAAACCCTTTCTGGCTTTATTCAGCCTCTGGCATATCCTCAGCAGGTTCTCTCTCGGTTGTTGGCCATTGAATGATACTGTCATAAAAGTCTTCATAACCAACGGTGTAGTCCATTAATTTTTTCATGTCTTCTACTTTCTTTTTGTTGATTGCAACCTAAAATCAAAAACTGCATTCTGCAGAACCCAGTAACAGTTTATTATAAAATTTATTATAGGCTACAAAATAGTTTACTTGCTCAATAATTTTATATCCCTTTAATAGTAATTTACATCCCTTTATTAATATTATTGTAATCAACTTACCTTTCCTAAAGGATAAGGAACGTAGCTCAGGTGGGCTGTCAGTTTTCAGTAGTAAATGAAAATCCTCCAATGAACGTCTTTGCCACAACTTGTCCTGGAGTATCTTTAGAGTACAGAAACTGTAATTAGAAACCTTGAATGGCTCCTTACGTTCTCTTGGTACTTCCCTGCCTGACGTTTCATTAGAGTTTGTTATTCTCCTGTACGACGTAGGCCACCAATGTTAAAAACTGAAGACATTGTTCGAGGTAAGATGATAAACTGTAAAACGTCCGGACACACTTGCCGTTAACATGAGCTCAGCATACTCATCTGCAGTATAAATTCTGTCCACCTTCCTCAAGAGCCGTTTAATACTTCCAAAATCCCTGTCACAAGGCGATGAAGAGTGCCCACGGACAGGGAAGTAATGCGTAATCATCTCAAACTGACCTCTGTCACAGAGATTCAATAAGAACTGCACAACTGTGTGATTCTGTGTGAGTCACAAAACAGGTTATCCTAACAGGACCACCAACCGTCATGAGTGAAGAAATAAATTTACCGCAGAAAGAACCTAAGCGACGTCGCTTAGGTTCTTTCTAAAATAAACACATTATTTACACAGCTGCCTGACAGCATTGTTTATATGGAAACAGAGTTGTTTCTGCTAAAAACAATGTATTTATCTCCGAATAGTACTATCCCGTCAAAAATTAAATTTTGATAAAAGTGTCACAGGTGGTTTCTGAAATAAACGATTCATTTACGGTAATAATAATAATAATAATAATAATAATAATAATAATAATAATAATAATAATAATAATAATAATATAAAATCCTCAAAATACAACACTAGAACATGAATTCCTATACGCGAGAGAATATCTAGTACTGAATTATAAGCTGAGTAGTATAGAAGTACTGGAAAGAAAAATTATACGGAAAGTACTCGGTCCGCTAAGAAGTATTTAAATCAAGAAGTGATGATGTACCAGAACAAAGAAAACGCAACAGATACAATGCGGCAGAGGCGATTTATATTTTTTGGACATTTATACAGAATGGATGACAACAGGTTAACCAAACGGATCTTTAAAAATCTCTGGAGCAAGAAGTTAACAACAACCCGGATTCATGAAGTCAAGAAAGATTTGGAAAGAAACAACACAAGGGAGGAAGAAGCTTTAGAGAGGGAGAGAGAGAGAGAGAGAGGGAGAGAGAGAGAGGGAGAGGGAGAGAGAGGGAGAGAGAGGGAGAGAGAGATTTGAGATAGACAGCGTTTAAAATTGAAGGACTCCAAGGTCGGGAGGGGAAGAAAACAGGTTCAAAATGGTCCAAGGAGAGGAAAAGGAGGAATAGTGAGCAGATGAAGGAGAATTGGAAGAGGAAAAAGGAACAGCAAAGCATGAAACAATGGAATTGTCACGTGGTCCCTAGAAGACTCTAACGGAGAAAGAATAATAATAATAACAACAACAATAATCTAGAGAGATCGCTGCGCAATATATGTTGTATAGCTGTGAGTTTGCTGATCTGCATTTATGGCAGTCGCCCAGGTGACAGACTCCCTATCCGTTGTTTACCTAGTAGCCTATTTTCTTAAATGATTGGAAATAATTCGGAAAAATATTGATCATTTCCCTTGATAAATTATTCCAATCCCTAACTCCCCTTCCTATAAACGAATATTCGCCCGAATTTGTTCTATTGAATTCCAATTTTGTCTTCGTATTGTGGTCTTTCCTACCTCTAAAACACCACACAAACTTATTCGTCCACTAATGTCATTCCACGCCATCTCTCCACTGAACAGCTCAGAATATACCGCTGAGTCGAGCAACTCGTCTCCTTTCTCCCTAGTCTTCCCAGCCCAAACTTTGCAACATTTGCTTTACGTTGCACCGACACCGATAGGTCTTATGGCAACAACGGGATTGGGAAGGGCTAGGAGAGGGAAGAAAGCAAACGTGACCTTAGTTAAGGTACAACCCCTGCATTTATCTGGTGTGAAAATGGATAAACCACGGAAAGCTATCTTCAAGGCTGCCAGCAAAGGGTTTGAAATGAATCGGAATGAATGGAAATATCGTCTGATGCTGAGGAGAGGATTTATCAGAGTTTACTGGTTGCGAGAATGCAAGTTCAGCTTGAGCTTCGTAAACCCACATGGTAAGTACTGGTACACACCAGAATGCTGTGTTGTGAACATTGGACATGAAGTTGCCTCCTGGTTTATACCGATAGTTGATAATGGGAGATGTAAATTAATCCAAACACACGAGTTTCTTAGGTTTTTACTAATAATGTTGCCAGAATTATGTGTTCTTGTTAAATATTGTTCCCACTTTCAACCGAATTGCATTGCTGCAGAATTGCTGTATTATTGTTTATTTTAATAGGGCATTATTCGATATTGTTCGATATGACTCAGAGTGAGATGGTTTACGCTAACAGTATTTTGTCATGTTACTGTATCGCAATTTGGTAATGGATACCATCCAGCAGAAGCGTTAAAAATAGTGAATTTAGCTGAGAATAGTTTTATTTTTTATATTTTTATAATTGGCTTTACGTCGCACGGACACAGATAGGTCTTAAGGCGACGATGGTGTAGGAATGAGCTACCAGTGGGAGGGAAGCGACCGTGACCTTTGATAATGTGCCTGGTGTGAAAATGGAAAACAACTGAAAGCCATCTTCAGGCTGCCGGCAGTGGGGTTCGAAACGCCTATCTCTCGTATACAAGATTATAGCTACGTGACCCATACCGCACAGCCATTTACTTGGTGAGCGTACTTCTATTGTACAAAAACGAATGGCTTCGCAATGCAGAGTTCGACTGGCTACAGTTTATTTTATTTTGAAGCGATTCTGAGAATGGATTCAAAATATCGCTAAAGGAAGAAAACTGCGGTTGGAAGTTCAAGAAGAGTAAAATATGCATGGTAAGGCAATGTCTTCTACAATAATGAGGGTTTGAATTTAAGAATATTTTTAGCGTTGGCGAATTGTAGTGTTACGGTCGTTCGTCACCAGGCGCCACCTCATTATTGTAGAAGTTTTCCTCGTCGAGATTTCCTTCTGAAGACGCGGAGCAAATTTCCCTGTGAAACGTAAAATGATTCACCTCGTTTTCTTGACACGGCATAAGCCCGAAAGCCCGTATCATGTCTACAAGCGCGGGCCGTGAAAGCATCAATGTTAACAAGAGTAAAATAAATCCTAAACTTCCTGATCTTGCCCTAAACCAAGATTTAAGGTGGAGTGTGCGAAATGGTTACTTTACAGCGAGAATTGGCTATAAGTCGCACCGACACATATAGGTCTTATGGCGATGATAAGATAGGAAATTCCTAGGAGTGAGAAGAAAGTGGCCATTGTCTTAATTAAGGTACAGCCAAAGCTTTGCCCGGTTTGAAGTTGGAAAACCACGCAAAATCATTTTCAGGGCTGCCGAAAGTGAGATTCGGTCCCAGTATCTCCGGGATGCGAGCTCACAGCACGTTAGAACGATTTGCGGAAGATTGTTGGAGGCTGGAAGAAGAACTTGTAGACCGAAAGAAAACAAAATTCTGATGGACGAAATACACACACACACACACACACACACACACACGCGCGCGCAAAAGCGACTGATATCGGCTGAACTCCATAAGAAATTGACTGTGACAGATTGGAAGAAAGTCGTATTTTCTGATGAAAGTAATTACGAAGTTTGTGGCCACTGCTTCCCTTTAAAGTGTAAAGAGCAACCAGAGAAAATATCACAGCCTATATTCAACAAACATCTATTTATCCATAAAAGGGGTTGTTTTACCCACACGCGTCCACAATGTTTGGCTGTTAGGGGAATGATTAACTGTCATTACACGGACGAAGAAGAGTAGTGTATGAATTCGAAAAGTTCTCTTGAGATAGAGAAGGCGTCTTTTAACAGGATCTTGAACCATATCACACATCTAATTAAGTTAACATGTTCTTTGTTGACAACGAAAGTCAAGTGCTTAACTGGCCAAGCAACTAACCCAATTAAAATTTATAGAGCAGTCTTAAGGAGAGAATGGCGAAACTGCATAGATCAACAAATGTTAACGTGATATAACCCCTTATCAAGGTCGGGTTTCGGAATGAAGAAACGGATTATATCTGTGAAAATTGATCCATTTCTAGACGTGTCCATGTTGTTGTAAAGAACAAGAGATTTGTCGAGCTAGAGATAGAGTTAGCAGGTTCGATCTTGGCTCAGTCCTGTGACATTTGAAGATGCTCAAATACGTCAGCCTCGTGTCGGTAGATTTACTGACACGCAAAAGAACTCCTGAGGAACAAAATTCCGGAACCTTGGTAAGTCTGAAAACCGTGAAAGTTGTTACTGGAACGAAAAACCGTTATTATATATATATATTTATATATATAATTCGCTGGGGCCATCAAGGACCACGTTAAGTCTTGTTGCATTTGACACTGAACTTGGCCTTCTTTAGAGCCCAAATTTCCCTCATTCTTTGTGAGTGCGCCCGCTTACGCTCCTCTGTCCAAGGGGCACCGTGTCTTCTCTTCGGCTGCTCGTCTCGGTTTAGCCCGTTCGTCAATATTTTCTTGCGGAAGAGATCTCTGTTAAGGGCGTCTTCAGCTGAGATATGTAGCATTTGCAGGTCTTCTTTGGAATTTCTAAACCAGGGAATTGTGGTTTTGGGATTTGAATAAAAAAAGTGAAAGATTTCTTTAGTTAAATTTCTTCTGTCCATTCTTTTCAGATGACCGTAAAATCGTGCCCGTCTTTTTCTGATTGTGTCGGTAATTTTCTCTATTTTGCTGTAGACTTCCTTGTTGGATCTCTTTTGATGGATTCCATTTCTGTACTTTGATCCCGAGATTCCTCTCACAATTTTGCGTTCTCTTTTCTCCAGTTCTTCAAGGAGTCCTTTGTTGGCATTTAGAGACAGGGTTTCGGCTGCATATAGAACTAGTGGCTTCAAAACTGTTTCATAGTGACGTATCTTGGGGTATTGGGAAAGGCATTTTTTGTTGTAGATTGTGCGGGATGTTTGGTAGGCTATTTCCAGTTTGCGTACTCGCTCCTGAAGTGCTTCTTTGTCCAGTCCATTTTTCATGATGATCTCACCCAGGTATTTGAATTTGTCTACTCGGGTGATGTCCCCGTATTTTGTATGGAGTTTTGGTGGAGCTTCTTTGATGTTAGTCATTAGTAGTATAATTGGATGGTTCGGCCGCCTCCTCCCGCGGGAAATTTGAATTCTGGCGGGAAATTTGAATTTTGGCGGGAAATTTGAATTTTGGCGGGAGATTTGAATTTGTAAACAAAGCCACGTGCTTTTTGACAGCTGTCATCGACAACAACGCATCGCTAACCTCACTGCTGCCATCTTGACGGGCCTAAACCTCAGTGGTACCAACTTAACCTAACTAGCGCGAGGTAAACAAAGCCACGTGTTTTTTGACAGCCACGTGCTTTTTGACAGACAACAACGCATCGCTAACCTCAGTACTGCCATCTTGACTGGCCTAAACCTTAGTGGTACCAACTTAACCTAACTAGCGCGTGCTAAACAAAGCCACATGCTTTTTGACAACCACGTGCTTTTTTGACAGCTGTCATCCGCCATCTTTAAACCACAGAGCACTTTGCTGCCCTCTTTATCGTAGTAGATGTAAAATTCGTCACCTGTCATCGGCAGTGCTGCCATCTTGGCGGGCCTAAACCTTAGTTCTACCAACTTAACCTCACTAGCGTGAGATAAACAAAGCCACGTGCTGCTGTCACCAGCCATCTTTAATGTATAGAGCGCAGTGCTGCCCTCTTTAGCGACTTACCTTTGAAATGTGGGGGCGGATAATTTGAAAAATGCTTTTTTGACAGCAGCCATCTTTAATCACTGTGCTGCCCTCTATGTGGCTGCGGTAAATTCCACGTGCTTTACAAACCTATATGCTTTTCTGGCAGCTGTCATCCGCCATCTTTAATCCAGAGAGAACAGTGCTGCCCTCTATGTGGTGGCGGCAAATTCCACGTGCTCTTGTTTGGAAACAAATCAACATGCTTTTTTGACAGCTGTCAACCGCCATCTTTAATCACCGTGCTGCCCTCTTTGTGGCGGTGGCAAATTCCACGTGCTTTACAAACCTATAAGCTTTTCTGACAGCTGTCATCCGCCATCTTTAATCCAGAGAGAACAGTGCTGCCCTCTATGTGGTGGGGGAAAATTCCACGTGCTCTTGTTTGGAAACAAATCAACATGCTTTTTTGACAGCTGTCAACCGCCGTCTTTAATCACCGTGCTGCCCTCTTTGTGGCGGTGGCAAATTCCACGTGCTTTACAAACCTATATGCTTTTCTGACAGCTGTCTTCCGCCATCTTTAATCTAGAGAGAACAGTGCTGCCCTCTATGTGGTGGCGGCAAATTCCACGTGCTCTTGTTTGGAAAGAAATAAACATGCTTTTTTGACAGCTGTCAACCGCCATCTTTAATCACCGTGCTGCCCTCTTTAGCTACTTACCTTTGAAATGTGGTGGCGGTAAATTCCACGTGCTTTACAAACCTATATGCTTTTCTGACAGCTGTCATCCGCCATCTTTAATCCAGAGAGAACAGTGCTGCCCTCTATGTGGTGGCGGCAAATTCCACGTGCTCTTGTTTGGAAACAAAGCCATGTGCTTTTTTTGGCAGCTGTCATCCGCCATCTTTAATCACCGTGCCGCACTCTTGCGTCAGCTGTCATCCGCCCAGCAATTCTCTTTCTATATAATAATTTCGTGTGGCTATTTCTAGCCAAGTGCAGTGTAAAAAAATAAATCCTAGTCTTGTTGTATCAGGATGGGTAACTGGCTAAATCCCGGTTTTTCAGCGTCAGGAAGGGCAACCAGCCATACCGTGAAACAATAGTGTATGATGTAAGAGGCTAGATACTGCTTTGAGCATCTAGCTGTAAAACCCCGATTCTCGTGTTTAAAAGAGCATCTAATTGTAAACAGTTGTAAAACAGATTCTTAATCCCAGTTCTTTGACGTCAGGAAGGGCAACCGGTCGAAAACAATAGTGTATGATGTAAGAGGCTAGATACTGCCAGTTTTGCATCAGGAAGGGCAACTAGTCTTAAAACAAATTCTTGCGATTTAAAATCTTAGCTTCGCGTCAGGAAGGGCATCCGGCTGTAAAACAATAGTTCATGATTCAGCGATTTAAAATCTAAGAAGAGCATCTAGCTGTAAATCCCCGAACTCGTGTTAGAAGTTGTAAAACAGTTTCTTAATCCGAGTTCTTTAACGTCAGGAAGGGCAACCGGTCGAAACCAATAGCGTATGATGTAAGAGGCCAGATACTGCTAGTTTTGCGTCAGGAAGGGCAACTAGTCTTAAAACAAATTCTTGCGATTTAAAATCTTAGTTTTGCGTCAGGAAGGGCATCCGGCTGTAAAACAATATTTCGTGATACAGCGATTTAAAATCTAAGAAGAGCATCTAGCTGTGAAACCCCGATTCTCGTGTTAGAAGTTGTAAAACAGATTCTTAATTTCAGTTCTTTGACGTCAGGAAGGGCAGCCGGTCAAAAACAATAGTGTATGATGTAAGAGGCTAGATACTGCTATTTAAAATCCTAGGAGGGTATCCAGTTATAAAACGGATTCTTATGATTTAAAATCTCGCGTCAGGAAGGGCAACCGGTCGTAAAACAAATTCTTGCGTTTTAAACTCCTGCGTCAGGAGGAGGCACTCGGCTTTAAAACATATTTTTAATCCCGGCCCTGCTACGTTAGGAACCACATCTAGCTGTGAAAACAGGAGCTTCAAACATTTACAGTTTTAAGCTTTAGGAACGGGTTATGGGTTACATTTTCTGTTCTACTACATAGAACACTATCTTTGAAGTTGTATCGGCGCAGCGCAGTCATTCAGAGCGAGGTATGGAATGCATATGTTAGCTGAAATTGTACACTCGGCTTCCGGCTGTAGTAACCTTGAACGAAGACACTGCGTGGTGATAAGCTACTTGTAACTCACCGTGTAAGCTCCTAACAATAAATTATCATGATTGTACGGAGAGGTTAAAACACACAGTGCTAGCATATAGCCCACTCCTATCGAAAGAGCCTGCACGGCGCCGGCATGTAGGCTACTCCTGTTGAAGGAGCCTGTACAAGGTTTAACAAGTGCCATCAACAGCCCTTACTTAACGCTGGCTTTTAACACGCCCTCGAAACTACCTAAGAATGTAATATACAATAGTAGGGAGAGGGTAAAACCCGGTGCCGGCACTTAGCCTACTCCTACCGAAGAAGCCTGCACACAGCTTATTACCTCCATCCGACAAATGAATCACCCTCAACACTCTTGTACTTACAATCATTTTCGAAGGAGTCTGCATAAGGTTTAACGTCCCCATCAACAGCCCTTACTTAATGCTAGCTTTTTTACACACCCCGCCTCTTAGATCATACACCATAGTTTTACGACCGGTTACCCTTCCTGACTAGGATTTTAAATCGCAGAATGCGCGATAAATTTGTTGTAGCGGGTTTTATAACTAGATGTCCCGGTACCGGCACATAGCCTACTCCTACCGAAGAAGCCTGCACAAGGCTTATTGCCTCCATCCGACAGATGAATCACCATCAACGTCTTGTATTCAAAATCATTTTCGAAGGAGTCTGCACAAGGTTTAACGCCCCCTATCAACAGCCCTTACTTAATGCTGGCTTTTTTGCACACCCCGCCTCTTAGATCATACACCATAATTTTACGACCGGTTACCCTTCCTGACTAGGATTTTAAATCGCAGTATGCGCGATAAATTTGTTGTAGCGGGTTTTATAACTAGATGTCCCGGTACCGGCACATAGCCTACTCCTACCGAAGAAGCCTGCACAAGGCTTATTGCCTCCATCCGACAGATGAATCACCATCAACGTCTTGTATTCAAAATCATTTTCGAAGGAGTCTGCACAAGGTTTAACGCCCCCTATCAACAGCCCTTACTTAATGCTGGCTTTTTTGCACACCCCGCCTCTTAGATCATACACCATAATTTTACGACCGGTTACCCTTCCTGACTAGGATTTTAAATCGCAGTATGCGCGATAAATTTGTTGTAGCGGGTTTTATAACTAGATGTCCCGGTACCGGCACATAGCCTACTCCTACCGAAGAAGCCTGCACAAGGCTTATTGCCTCCATCCGACAGATGAATCACCATCAACGTCTTGTACTCAAAATCATTTTCGAAGGAGTCTGCACAAGGTTTAACGCCCCCTATCAACAGCCCTTACTTCATGCTGGCTTTTTGCACACCCCGCCTCTTAGATCATACACCATAGTTTTACGACCGGTTACCCTTCCTGACTAGGATTTTAAATCGCAGTATACGCGATAAATTTGTTGTAGCGGGTTTTATAACTAGATGTCCCGGTACCGGCACATAGCCTACTCCTACCGAAGAAGCCTGCACACAGCTTATTGCCTCCATCCGACAAATGAATCACCCTCAACGTCTTGTACTCAAAATCATTTTCGAAGGAGTCTGCACAAGGTTTAACGCCCCCTATCAACAGCCCTTACTTAATGCTAGCTTTTTTGCACACCACGCCTCTTAGATCATACACCATAGTTTTACGACCGGTTACCCTTCCTGACTAGGATTTTAAATCACAGTATACGCGATAAATTTGTTGTAGCGGGTTTTATAACTAGATGTACCGGTACCGGCACATAGCCTACTCCTACCGAAGAAGCCTGCACAAGGCTTATTACCTCCATCCGACAAATGAATCACCCTCAACACTCTTGTACCACAATCATTTTCGAAGGAGTCTGCATAAGGTTTAACGTCCCCATCAACAGCCCTTACTTAATGCTGGCTTTTTTGCACACCCCGCCTCTTAGATCATACACCATAGTTTTACGACCGGTTACCCTTCCTGACTAGGATTTTAAATCGCAGTATACGCGATAAATTTGTTGTAGCGGGTTTTATAACTAGATGTCCCGGTACCGGTACATAGCCTACTCCTACCGAAGAAGCCTGCACACAGCTTAACGCCTTCATCCGACAAATGAATCACCCTCAACACTCTTCAATCATTCTCGCTACTTCGGAAGATAGCGGGTTCGAACTCCTACTGTTGGAAGCCGTAAAAAATAGCAAATGCTAGGCGAGGGACCTGCGCGATCGTCATAACGTGTAATTACATGATCTAACTAAAGGTAGTTTTAGCTCAATACCTTTAAGTGCCTACAGGTAAGGAATACCGCGGATATAGCTTAGTAGCCTCCCGTTTAAGTCCAGAAGTCGAGGATCGCGCGCTAACTTTCCAAGGCTCGATCCGCGGTAGAACTCTTAAATTCTGACACCTCGGCATCAACAGGAGGTTCGATTCCGGCTTAAATACGTCAGCCTGCGGGACTCAGTGTAAGATCCTCAGGAGAGCTCTTGTTGCATAAACACTTCGTTCCGACTGTACTGCAGTTGTCAGCGATTTTCACATCCGCTTGGTAACAAGCAGCGTATTTACTTGCTGCAGTCTGCGTGAAGCGCTCACAGTTCTCTGTATGCGTTTATTACGTACGCATCTCCCGTCTAAGTACTGTCTGCAGTGAATATTATTCTTCAGCCTTTATCTTAAGGTAAGCTAGAACTGTTAGTTACTGTTTGCAAAGCAACTTCTACGCTATGTAATAGACATCTACATTCATATATGTTTGTTCTTTTCATTTTTTAGGTACCATTCGAGTTACAGGCTTGAACGTACGCATTTTATTCATCCGAGTAACAGTCTGCAGCACGTGCATTTTTAAGGTATGTTTTCGAACTTTGAGTTGTAAATTCCCCATCACAAATGCTACACTTTGTAGCACGTTCATGATCATTTAACTGAATTTCGGTGAGTGGCTTCATAGGAATATTACTATTTAGAATACGACCAAGACGAACTGCATCACTTTCAAGTCTTTATAAAAATACTTTAGCAGCATCATGTCCTCGATACAGCTCTAACTTGTTAAGTGTACTATCGTAACTACACTTGATGTAATACGCGAAGCTATACGGGACATGCATGTGCGTAGTATTAGTGAAAGAGTTGTCAGGATTAGGTAAGCATGTGTTGCATGGCGTGAGGATGGCTTCAAAGTCTGCATAAATCACGAACGGTACCCACATCTGCTTGTGAAAATTTGTAAATTTTAAAACATTATTGCCTGTAGTAGGTATCTCTGTACGTACATGAATGCAGTCATTCTTGGAATGCTCCGTTAAGTTTTTGATCATGATCATTTAACTGGTTTCTACAGATGTGCCGCTCATTATAGCTGTAATCTTAAGTATAGAGTACCTAAATTTATCCCTGTAATTTTTCATAACTTATCTGGTTACGACTCTCATTTCATCATTTCACAATTTGGAGCTTCAGATGAAAATGTAGATATAATCCCTCAGAATAAAGAGCGGTACATTGCGTTTGCAAAGTCTGTAAAAGTAGATGCTGAGCATTCTATAAAACTGAGATTCCTTGACTCGTTTCGCTTTATGGCGAGTAGCCTCGATAAACTTTCTAGTCATTTACAACCTGAACAATTTACGGAAATTCGACGCGTTTTTCCCGAAGAAGCGCAGTTTAATTTACTTCGGCGTAAGGGTGTTTTTTGTTATGAATATCTTGACTGCTTAGAACGCCTCGAAGAACGTGCCTTACCATCGAAACAATCCTTTTACAGCTCGCTGAATTCAGCAGATATTATTGATGATGACTATTTACATGCACAACATATCTGGGAGCAGTTCCACATTCAAACGCTGGGTGAATACTCCGATTTATATTTAAAGACGGATGTACTTTTGCTAGCTGATGTTTTTGAAAATTTTCGCTGTGTTTGCAAGAAAATCTACAGCCTTGATCCATGTCAGTATTTTACTGCGCCTGGGTTAAGTCGGGGCGCGATGTTAAAACACACGCAGGTGAATTTGGAACTGCTAACTGATGTTGATATGGTGCACTTTATAAAATCATCTATTCGAGGCGGTCTAAGTCAGTGCAGCGGGCGGTATTCCAAGGCAAATAATAAGTACATGCTGAGTTTCGATTCTAGTCAGTAATCTCAGTATATCGTTTACCTCGATGCTAATAATCAGTATGGGTGGGCGATGAGTCAGCATCTACCGGTGAGTGGTTTCCGCTGGCTAACGCAGTGCGAAATTGATGCTTTACAGCTACACGCCCTAGGCGATGAAGCTGATAAAGGCTATTTCCTCGAAGTTGACTTACAGTATCCTAAAGAGTTACACACTTCTCATAATGACTTACCGTTCTGCCCTGAAAATATGAAGCCCCCGTACATCGCATCAAAGACGAAAATGCTCATTGCTAATTTGTGCGATAAATCCAAGTATATCATTCATTACCGAAATTTAAAACAGTGTTTTCAGCATGGTTTGAAGTTATACAAAATTCATCGCGTACTAGAATTTAATCAGTCACCGTGGCTAAAGCCATATATCGATCTGAACAATAATTTAAGAACGAATGCGGTTAACGAGTTTGAAAAAGATTTCTACAAGCTCATGAATAACAGTGTGTTCGGTAAGACTATGGAAAATGTTGACAAACGCGTTGATGTAAAATTGATTACAAACTGGGATAATATTAAGAAAAGGTATGGTGCTAACTATTTAATAAGTAAACCAAATTTCCACAGCTGCACCATCATACATGGGAATTTAGTTATTATACAGATGAATCGTGTTAAGGTTAAGTATGACAAACCTACCTACGTCGGCTTTGCAGTACTTGAATTGGCTAAAACACTCATGTATGAATTCCATTACGATTATATGATGAAGAAGTACGCGCATAATGCGCAATTGCTCTACACAGATACCGATTTGTTTATTTATCAAATCAAAACTGATGACTATTACAATGATATAAAGCCAGACTTGGGTAGGTTTGATACAAGTAACTATCCTGCAAATAATCAATATCATCTACCGCTAGTGAACAAAAAGGTTCTAGGTAAAATGAAAGATGAATGTGCTGGGAATATTATCGATTCATTTGTAGGTACTAAATCCAAGTCATATTGCATAAAACTCTTAAATGAATTACAAATAAAGAGATTGAAGGGGGTTAAAAAGAATGTCGTTCAGAATCAGTTAAGTTTTGAAAACTATAACAATTGCATTAAAAGTAATCCACCTGTTTTGCATAAGCAAATGTCTGTCATTAGAAGCAAGAAGCACCAGTTGTACACTCATTTAATTAGTAAGGTAGCCCTTAATAATGTTGATTGCAAACGGTTTGTCATTCCAAATTCTACCAACACGCTAGCCTGGGGGCATAGTAGTATTGATAGGTACTACTTTACATAAAGCAGATGTGTGTGTAAACATTATGCTAGAGGTGTGTACTTACGTTACGCTGTCTTACATCACAATTCACTGTACATATTGTAGGGAGAGGTACGCTGAGAGCGTAGTACGGCAAGTTTAAACTTGTACATTCAAGAATTGCATCGAGAAGTACGCAAACATCACTAGGGTAAAACGATTCGAGATAAAACTTGTACATACAAGATGTAAATAAATAATGTAGAATTGGCATATTCTTTATTTTAGGTTAGGTATTACCTTCCTCCCGCTCCTTATTTACAAGATAGAGTTTTTGTTTATTACTCAAAGAAGAAAAGCAAGAAAGAAGGTGTTGAGCAGATTCGTAAGTATGTTATTGTCTAGCTCATGTTGAGAAGAGATTTTTTTTTCTAAACAGTGTTTGATTGCAATGCAGTGTTCAACAACATCGAACTATAAATGGTAGTATGTGTTCAAGTCTAAACTTGCAATACTCTTGCTTTTGCAATGCACGTTCGATAGAGATGTAGCTTGATAGAGGAAGAAGAGCAGTTAGTAAGTATGTTGAGAAGATATTTTGTTTTTCTTTCTAAACAGTGCTCGCTTCTAGTTATACAATGCAGTGTTCAACAACATCGAACACTAGTATGCAGTTCAAGTTGTAATAAGTTTTGAACAGTAGTATGTGTGTGTTCAAGTCTAAACATACCTCACTGCGGGTATGCGAGCGGATAACAGCTAACGAAATTGCCCCGCATGAGGGCAGCACGGTGCTCTGTTCATTAAAGATGGTGGATGACAGCTAACGAAATTGCCGGTTTGTTTCCGAACAAGAGCGCGTACAATTTACTACCACCACATTTCAAAGGTAAGTAGCTAAAGAGGGCAGCACGGTGATTAAAGATGGCGGATGACAGCTGTCAAAAAAAAGCGCATGGCTTTGTTTCCAAACAAGAGCACGTGGAATTTGCCGCCACCACATAGAGGGCAGCACTGTTCTTTCTGGATTAAAGATGGCGGATGACAGCTGTCAGAAAAGCATATAGGTTTGTAAAGCACGTGGAATTTACCGCCACCACATTTCAAAGGTAAGTAGCTAAAGAGGGCAGCACGGTGATTAAAGATGGCGGTTGACAGCTGTCAAAAAAGCATGTTGATTTGTTTAAAAACAAGAGCACGTGGAATTTTCCGCCACCATAATAGAGGGCAGCACTGTTCTCTCTGGATTAAAGATGGCGGATGACAGCTGTCAGAAAAGCATATAGGTTTGTAAAGCACGTGGAATTTGCCACCGCCACAAAGAGGGCAGCACGGTGATTAAAGATGGCGGTTGACAGCTGTCAAAAAAGCATGTTGATTTGTTTCCAAACAAGAGCACGTGGAATTTGCCGCCACCACATAGAGGGCAGCACTGTTCTCTCTGGATTAAAGATGGCGGATGACAGCTGTCAGAAAAGCATATAGGTTTGTAAAGCACGTGGAATTTACCGCCGCCACATAGAGGGCAGCACAGTGATTAAAGATGGCTGCTGTCAAAAAAGCATTTTTCAAATTATCCGCCACTACATTTCAAAGGTAAGTAGCTAAAGAGGGCAGCACTGAGCTCTGTAGATTAAAGATGGCTGGTGACAGCTGCACGTGGCTTTGTTTATCTCACGCTAGTGAGATTAAGTTGGTAGCACTAAGGTTTAGGCCCGCCAAGATGGCAGCACTGCCCATGACAGGTGACGAATTTTACATCTACTACGATAAAGAGGGCAGCACAGTGCTCTGTGGTTTAAAGATGGCGGATGACAGCTGTCAGAAAAGCACGTGGTTGTCAAAAAGCATGTGGCTTTGTTTAGCACGCGCTAGTTAGGTTAAGTTGGTACCACTAAGGTTTAGGCCCGTCATGATGGCAGTACTGAGGTTAGCGATGCGTTGTTGTCTGTCAAAAAGCACGTGGCTGTCAAAAAACACGTGGCTTTGTTTACCTCGCGCTAGTTAGGTTAAGTTGGTACCACTGAGGTTTAGGCCCGTCAAGATGGCAGCAGTGAGGTTAGCGATGCGTTGTTGTCGATGACAGCTGTCAAAAAGCACGTGGCCTTGTTTACAAATCAAAATCTCCCGCCAAAATTCAAATTTCCCGCCAAAATTCAAATTTCCCGCCAGAATTCAAATTTCCCGCCAGAATTCAAATTTCCCGCGGGAGGAGGCGGCCGAACCATCCAATTATACTACTGTCATTACTTTTGTTTTCTCAAACGATATCTGCAAACCAGTTTGTTCGGCAATTTCCTTTAAAATTTCAACTTGAGCTCTAGCGGTTTGTATGTCGTTTGAGAGAACAGCAATATCATCGGCAAATGCTAAGCAGTCTGTTGCGATCGCCTTGGATTTGGTTCCTATTCTCAATGGACTGTAGTTGGTTTCCTGTAATCTCATCCGTCAGTTTCTGATGATCTTTTCAAGAACACAGTTGAAGAGTATCGGGGATAGCCCATCACCTTGTCGGACTCCTGTTTTGATGTCAAAGGAATGCGAGAGACATCCGTGGAACTTCACCTTGGATTTTGTATCGGTCAGGGTGGCTCTAATTAATGCCAGCAGTTTCAAATCAACTCCAAATTCATTTAAGATGTTTAGCAGGACTTCCCGGTCAATGGAGTCGTACGCTTTCTTAAAGTCCACAAAGACAGACACATACTGCTTGGACCTTACTATACAATATCTGATGATCGTTTTGAGATTTTGGATCTGTTCAGCTGTTGAGCGACCTTTTCTGAACCCTCCTTGGTATTCAATTATTTGATGTTCGACTTGTGCTTCCAAACGATCCAGGATGGCAAGTGATAGAATTTTGTAAGCCACGGGTAGCAAAGATATTCCTCTGTAGTTGTTGATGTTCTTCATGCTGCCTATTTTGTGTAATGGATGGATCAAAGCTATTTTCCAATCTTCGGGTAGGGTCTCCTTGTTCCAAATTTCTTCTATTTGCTTTTGTAAGATATCAAGTGATTCCTCTGGGGCATATTTCCATAGTTCTGCTACTACTGAGTCTTCCCCCGGCGCTTTGTTATTTTTGAGACGGGCAATGTGGCGCTTATTTCATCTCTGTCGGGTGGTTTGGAATCTGGGTACCTGAGTAAGGGTTCCTTGGTCTCAATGGGGCTTTGCGGTTTAGAGCAATTAAGTAAATTCTTGAAGTAATCTGCCAGAATGCTGCAATTTTCTTCATTTGACGTCACCAGTGTGCCGTTCGTTCGCTCAAAGCATAAAGATGGTGGTTTATAGCCAGTGAGTTTGCGTTTGAAGGCTCTGTAGTACTCTCTGCTTTTATTCTTCCTAAAGTTTTGTTCTATCTTTTCAATGAGAGATTTTTCGTATTTACGTTTCTCAGTTCTGAACACCCTAGCTGCTTGGGCACGTTGGGTTTTATAGGTTTCCCAATCATTTTCTGATTTCGTAGAGTAGTACTGTTTCCACGCATTGAGTCTTTCTTGGAGGACTGATTCGCAGGTACCATTCCACCAGGCATGCTTTTTGCCTCTCTTGATTTCTGCAACGTCTTTGGCTGCCTCAACAAGGAGACTTTTGGCGTTGTTAAAGTCAGTGTCATTTGGTCTAGCCTTCTCCTGGAACTCCTCGACCCTTTGCCGAAGTTTATCATTGTCGAAGCGTGTGATCTGTTTGGTTGTATTCCTTGTGTTTGCGGGAATTGGTTTGAATTTGATAAGAGACATATAATGATCTGAGGCCACATTGATGCCTTTCTTTACCTTGACATTCATAATCTCAGGACTGTTTCTCCTGGAGATTGCAGCATGATCAATTTGGAACTCTCCGAGAGCTTTGACGGGAGAACGCCAAGTCATTTGTTTTCTTGGTAGATGGCGAAAGTGGGTCGACATGACCTGCAGGTTGTGATTTTCGCAAATGGACACCAGTCTTTTGCCGTTGGGATTGGTTCTTTTGTGAGCAGGGTAATTTCTTATAACTCTCTTGTACTTCTGCTCACGACCTAGTTGGGCATTGAAGTCACCGAAAAGAAGCTTGACATGGTGTTTGGGGATTTTGTTTAACTTTTCATCCAGTAGGTCGCTATCAACTTCGTCTGGATCAGACTTGTTCTTATCGTTTGTAGGAGCCTGTGCGTTAACTAGGGCGTAGGTTTTGTTCGCGCATTTAATTGTGAGTATAGACAATCTGTCATTCACAGGTTCGAAATTTGCAACCGATTTAAGGATCTTGGTTCTAACAGCAAACGCGGTTATTATTATTATTATTATTATTATTATTATTATTATTATTATTATTATTATTATTATTATTATTATTATTATTATTATTATTATTATTATTATTATTATTATTATTATTATTATTATTATTATATGTTCTCTGTGAGTGAGCCAGCTTGCGTACCTCTGTCCAGGTGGTACTTTGTCTTCTTTTCGATTCCTTGTCTAGGTTTAGCCCATTTGTCAGTACCTTTTTTTGCGGAAGAGATCACTTTAGAAGTCATCTTGTGGTTTTATATGCAGCAATTGGAGGTCTTCCTCGATGTTCATAAACCAGGCATTGTGGTTATGGGTTTGGAGTAAAAAAGTGAAAGATCCGTTTAGTCAGCCTGTTTCCGTCCATTCGTTCAAGATGACCATTCCGGGCGAGTTGGCCATACGGTTGGAGGTGCGCGGCTGTGACCTTGAATCCGGGAGATAGTGGGTTCGAATCCCACTGTCGGCAGCCCTGAAGATGGTTTTCCGTGGTTTCCCATTTTCATACCAGGCAAATGCTGGGGCTGTAGCTTAATGATAGCTACGACCGCTTCATTCCAACTCCTAGGCCTTTGATATCCCATCATCGCCATAAAACCTATCTGTGTCGGTGCGACGTAAAGCCACTAGCAAATAAAAAGAGATGACCGCAATATGGTGCCCGTCTCGTACGGATTGTTTCTTTAATTGTCTCTATACACTTGTCTCTGTACACTTCTTTGCTGGATTTTTTTTAATGGGTTCCCTTCCTGTAATAAATCCCATGATACTTCTGATGATTTTGCGCTCTGTTTTCTGCCGTTCTTCGAGGACTCCTTTATTAGCATTTAGGGATTATTTATTTATTTATTTATTTATTTATTTATTTATTTATTTATTTATTTATTTATTTATTTATTTATTTATTTATATTTTCGATTGTTTGTCTGGTTTAACCCATTCGTCAGTATCTTTTTTGCGGGAGAGATCTCTTTAGAGGGCGTCTTCGTGTTTAAATTTAATTAAGTGGTCTGAGGCTATGATTACGCCTTTTTCAACCTTAACATTCATAATCTCAAGACGGGTTTCCCGAGAGATTGCGACATGATCTATTTGAAACCCTCCGATGGTTGAGATAGGAGATCGCCATGTTGCCTGCTTTTTGGGAAGATGGCAAAAGTGGGTTGACATGATATGCAAATTATGGTTTTCGCAGATGGAGACCAATCCCTTTCCGTTTTAATTGTTTATTTTGTAGGCAGGATAGTTTCATAGTTTCATAATAACGTAGTTTAGTATTTCGGGACAGGCATTTTTTTTATGTAGATTGAGCGCGACGTTTGATAGGCTTCTTTGTCCAGTCCATTTTTCATTATGATCTCACCCAGATACTTAAAATTTTTCTACTGTGTTGATTTTCCCGTATATTGTCTGGAGTTTTGCTGGGACATCTTTGATGTTAGTCATTACTTCAGATTTTTCTAAAGATATCTGCAAGTCAGTTTGTTCAGCGATTTATTTTAGAAGGTCGATTTGCATAATAGCAGTTTCTACATCGTTTGACAGAATGGCGATGTCATCAACAAACGCTAGAAAGTCAGTCATGACCCCCTTAGGTTTGGGCCCCCCTCTCAGAGGACTATAATCAACTTCTAATAATTTTGTTCGCCGGATCCTAATGATATTTTCGAGCACGCAGTTGAAAAGCATCGGGTAGAACCCATCACCTTGTCTGACCCCTGTCGTGACCTCGAAGGAATCTGATAGGCATCCTAGGAAGTTTTCTTTGGATTTTGTGTCAGTAAGAGTGGGTCTAAATAATGCAAGCAGTTTCAGGTCTACCCCAATTTCGTTTAGGATGTTTAGCAGAACCCCGCGGTCTATCGAATCGTAGGCCTTCGTAAACTCTACAGACATGTACGGTTTGGACCTGAGATTACAATGCCTGATGATCGTTTTGAGGTTGTGGATCTATGCAGCAGTTGAACGCCCCTTCCTGAAGTCCCCTTAGTATTCGCCTATTTGATGCTCGACTTGGGCTTCTAAATGCTCCAGGATAGCAAGTGAGAGAATTTTTCACGTTACTGGTAGGAGGGATATTCCACTGTAGTTTCTGACGTTTTTCATGCTGCCTGTTATATGTAATGGATGGATCAACGCTGTTTTTCAGTCTTCGGGTAGGATTTCTTCCTTCCGAATTTGTTCTATTGGTTTCTGCAAGATTTCAGCTGCTTCTTCAGGGGCATATTTCCAAAGTTCTGCAATAATAGAGTGTTCTCCACGCGCTTTGTTGTTTTTGAGTCGGGCAATTTGACGCTTGATTTTGTCCTTGTTGGGTGGTCTCGATTCTGGGCATCTGAGTATGGGTTGTTCGGGCTTGGTGGGATTTTTGGGTTGATTGCAACTTAGTAAGTTCATAAAGTAGTCGTCGAGGATGGCACAATTTTCTTCGTTTCATGCCGCCAACGTACCGTCCTTTCGCTGAAATTATAGCGACGGAGGTTAATAGACCGTAAGTTTCCTTTTTAACGTTCTATAGTACTCTCTGGTTTCATTTCTCTTAAAGTCTTTGTCGATCTTCTCGATAAGTGACATTTCATATTTACGCTTCTCAGCTCGGAACCCTTTAGCTGTCTGGGCGCGTTGGGTTTGGTAGGTTTCCCTGTCATTTTGTTGAATAACAATGTTTTCATGCCTTTCCCTGAGAACTGAAACACAGGTATCATTCCACCAGGCATGTTTCTTGCTTCTTTTGACTTCAGCAACTTCTTTTGCAGCCTCAATCAGGCGGTGTTTGGTGTTGTTAAAGTCACAGACGATTTTTTTCTGGGACTCCGTAACTTTTTGTCGAAGTTTA